>NW_025765248.1:555000-875000 GCF_003918875.1 Haliotis rubra
ACGTCACCTCCGATGGACCCAGAGAGACTGGAATCGAGTCGTCTTAAGCGATGAATCCAGGTTTACCCTCAGATTCGCGGACGGCAGGCATAGAGTCTGGAGACGACGTCGTGAACGGTATGCCCAATGGTGTGTACAGGAAGTCGACAGATTCGGGGGCGGAAGTTGAACCTTTTGGAATTTGATATATATTTTTGAACTTCTATACAAATTTGAATATTGTCACTATACGGAAGATCTACACTTCCATTTAATAGTACGTCTAGGTTTGTGGGGTGCTTTCTGTGGGAACAACCGTTCCCGACTTCTGGACATCCGTGGAAACCTCACAGCTGCTGCTTACCGCGACCAGGTGCTCACCCCTGAACTCGTTCCTTTCATGGCGGCTCATGGCCCAGGTCTACAGTTCCAGCATGATAATGCTCGGCCGCTTATCGCGATGTTGACACGAAATTTCCTTCAAAACGCTGGAATCAACGTCATGGACTGGCCATCGAGGTCCCCTGACCTTAATCCAATAGAACACGTTTGGGATGCACTTGGGAGAAGGCTTCGTGGTCTTAGGAACCAACCTCAGAATTTGCAGGAACTTGGCGCTGCCTTGCAAAAGCAATGGCGCAGAATCCCCAACCACGTGTTCACAAGCATCAGGCAGTCGATGAGGAGACGGTGTTTGGCAGTGGTGAATGCACGGGGCGGCCATACACGATATTGAACTGAGAACTTTCGCATTTTTATTCTTGTGACTTGACATTCTGTATACCCATGTTTTGGAACGGCGGTGTAGCCTAATGGAACTGATTATGGCACTGTCAGTGTATCGAGTACATCACACTGATCTCAGCAATGAAATAATAACAATTTAACCATCGTTCCATCTCTTGTTCTTTTATAGTGCCCTGAAGAAAGAATGTGAAGTTTCTTTTTTGACTCAGTATATATTCAGAAACTAAGCGTTAGTCTAATAGAAGACATACACAAGCACAACAGAAAACAGGTCAATAAATGTCATCTACGAATGCGAGTAACAG
This sequence comes from Haliotis rubra, assembly GCF_003918875.1. Taxonomy (NCBI): domain Eukaryota; kingdom Metazoa; phylum Mollusca; class Gastropoda; order Lepetellida; family Haliotidae; genus Haliotis; species Haliotis rubra. Next base: position 556,032 of record NW_025765248.1, read on the forward strand.
AATGTAGAAAGGGACATAGGCCATGAATTATGAGCCTCACAGTCCTTGAACCGCATTAGTTTCCCTTTGCCCAGCACTTTCTGCAAGGCTAAAACCCTTTATGAAGCGAACGCCAGATCTCTTCAGGTTCTGAATCACCCATCTCATTGGGTCTCCTTTTCAGTATAAATGGAATTAATTATTTCTACCAATATTATATCTTTTCAGAGACTAATCGCTAGCCTACTGTAGATGTGAATGAAATTCCATGAGGCTAAGGGGCGATGGGGTAGCCTAGAGGTAAAAGCGTTGGCTAGTCCCGCTTGATTTAAACATATTCAAGAGAATGGATTGGGTACAAGTTATACCAACTTAGTGAAACCCTCTCCTATTTACAGTGCTTACATGCAAAAGTGAAACAAACTATATGTACAGGGATAGAAAGATATATACAAAATGATATATACAATACAATGAATACATGAATTATTTAGATCATACACATTATATCCAATCACTGAACCTTTTGGAATTTGATATATATTTTTGAACTTCTATACAAATTTGAATATTGTCACTATAAGGAAGATCTACACTTCCATTTAATAGTACGTCTAGGTTTGTTGGTGCTTTAATGTTACAAATTCTGCTCATATTTTGAAACATTTCCTGTCTGGTAACAGAATACAAAGAACATTCCATAAAATAATGTTGAGAATTTTCACAGGTAAATTTACAGTTACATTCGGGGTTCTCTATGAGACCGATCCTATATAGATCACCATTTAATCTACTATTTGAATATCTTAGCTGGGTATGAATTACATTGAGTTTTCTATTACCAAATGAGAAATATCCTCGTGCTTTTGACTTACGCGAGCTTATATGCGATTTAAAACTTTTAAGGGAAACTGATTCTCTAACATATAAAGGGAGATTATTCCAAAGTTGTGCAGATGATGGGGAAAATGATTGACTGTAGAGATTTGTGCGGGAATAGTACAGGGAAAGATCACGAATGTTTCTAAGATTATAATTTGTCCTAGATTCAACAGTTTGAGGCATAAGATCACAAAGGTAGGATGGAGCATTTTTGTTGTAGATATTATAGAATAAAGACAGTTTACGACATCTTCTTCTTTCTTTTAACATTTGCCAACCTGTTTCATATATCAGAGTATCTCTAGTAGCATATTTTGGTAAACCCGTAACTATCCTGGCGGACTCAAACTGAACTTTTTCAATTTTATCGGTTAAAGCTACCGAACAACCATCCCACAATTCACAAGCATATTCTAGATGTGGTCTTATGAATACAATATAAATCTTATTAAGAGTGTCTCTGTTTAACATAAACTTTAATTTTCTCATTGATGAAACCATCAAGGACGTTGTTTTTACAATGTTATCAATATGTGTGTTCCATTTACAATCAGAAGAAAATGTTACTCCAAGATGTTTATGAGATTTTTCCAAACGTACACACTGAGTTTTAAATTCTAAATTTAGAATTGTATTATTATTCTTAAGACTGAAAAGTATAGCTTCTGTTTTGTTGGGATTGTATGTCACAAGCCAACGTTTTGCCCAGCACGATAAATATTGTAGGTTCTTATTGAGTGTCTCTTGCATAAGCCTGTGATTGATAGATGAAAATCCCATTGATGTATCATCTGCGAACAAGCGTGCAGCACAATCTAGTTCATCGACAATATCATTAACATATACTATAAACAGAAAGGGGCCCAGGACTGATCCCTGGGGTACCCCGGCTGCAAGAGATTTGGGATTTGATAATGAACCATTTAAACACACCTTTTGAGTCCTGCCACTGATGTAACAGTGTATCCATTTAAGTAATTCTTCACCTATACCGTAGCTTATTAGTTTATGCCGTAATCCTCGGTGCCACACTCTGTCAAAGGCCTTTGAAACATCACAAAACACCATGCAATAGCCTTCACGTCTATCTAGAGCTGAGCAAATATTGTTATGAAGTTCTATTAACTGATGAGTCGTAGAATGGCCTACTTGAAATCCGGACTGATATTTGTATAACAATCTATTGTCCAGAAAATAATTAGACATATGCTTCATGACAACTCTTTCAAAGATTTTTCATAAACAACTGATTAAAGAAATGGGTCGGTAATTACTACAACTAGATTTATCTCCTTTTTTATAAAGCGGCATGACATGAGCTTCTTTCCGTCTATTAGGATAGGTACCTGAAGATAACGATTTATTGAATAAAAAACACAATGGTTTACTGACAGATTCTGCAATACATTTCGCTTAAACCCGGTTTCGATTCCCCACATGGGTACAATGTGTGAAGCTGATTTCTGGTGTTCCCATCGGGATATTGCTGGAATATTACTAAAAGTGTCGCAAAACCGAACTCGCTCGTCCAGGGCTGAATACGTGATGGAAATATTGCTCGGTCATCGACGCATGTGGTAAGCCAAGGACTATGCGCGTGTGTGTGATCTGCTAACGCTTGTGTATACTTATATTACAACTCGTGCTAGTGTTGGTGTTAGTCCACTGATGCTCCATGACATGACAACCCAACTCAGATACATTTTACACGTCGGGATGAACAGTTCTTTAACACGAAAACCCAACTCAGATACATTTGACACGTCGGGATGAACAGTTCTTTAACATGACAACCCAATTCAGATACATTTTACACGTCGGGATGAACAGTTCTTTAACATGAAAACCCAACTCAGATACATTTTACACGTCGGGATGAACAGTTCTTTAACATGAAAACCCAACTCAGATACATTTTACACGTCGGGATGAACAGTTCTTTAACATGAAAACCCAACTCAGATACATTTTACACGTCGGGATGAACAGTTCTTTAACATGAAAACCTAATTCAGATACATTTTACACGTCGGGATGAACAGTTCTTTAACATGAAAACCCAACTCAGATACATTTTACACGTCGGGATGAACAGTTCTTTAACATCAGAAAACCCAACTCAGATACATTTTACACGTCGGGATGAACAGTTCTTTAACATGAAAACCCAACTCAGATACATTTTACACGTCGAGATGAACAGTTCTTTAACATGAAAACCCAACTCAGACACATTTTACACGTCGGGATGAACAGTTCTTTAACATGAAAACCCAACTCAGATACATTTTACACGTCGGGATGAACAGTTCTTTAACATGAAAACCCAACTCAGACACATTTTACACGTCGGGATTAACAGTTCTTTAACATGAAAACCCAACTCAGATACATTTTACACGTCGGGATGAACAGTTCTTCTTTAACCCCTTAAGTAGGCTTGTTCAAAAGGACTAAGGACATCGTGTTTGTGTTGTTTAGATTCGCCATTTAAAAAAGCGAATTGATTATCATCTGAAATAAGTTTATCGAACATGTCCTGCTCGCTGGTTAATAGGTTTAAGAGTTTAAGAATCTTAGCACATCAATACGCGTGCATATTACATGTTGTAAATATATATATTTATAATGTGAAACAATCTACTCCCAAATTAAGGTATGATCGGGACCTAGGGCAGGCCAGTGTTAACCTCTGTTTATTTATCTATGAGTAATCTGAACGCTGTTGTATATCCTCTACGTCATGATCTGTTAATAATTTTAATATAAATCGTTATCCTGCTGTATTCTGTTCTTTTCTTAATGCCCCGTGAAGATCCGGGCTAGAATTGATCTTCAGTAACGCCTCGTAAGGGGCGACTAACGGGACCGGGTTGTCAGGCTTGCTGACTTGGTTGACAAAAACTAAACTCACTCACTCATTCACTCTTTTCTTAATGAATCAACAACGCTGATATTTTCCTGAATATATTCTGAGTAAGGCTAAACAGAACATCTCTATTTCCAGTTTCAGTAGATTCCAAGGGCTAATTGTATTCCTTCATGTCATATAACACGAAAAGCGTGTAATTATGTAAATGTTAAACGCAGCTAAAGTTCTGCTAACACTGCGCTCGTAAAGGGAGAACATTTTAAAGGGGGTTAACTCTTCCGGTCTTCACGGCACCTGATGAAGTCCTGAAGCGCGATGCTGTATTTTTGCATTCACTGATTACACGGGCTGGTTAACATAAACAGATGGGTTTTTTCAACGTCTATTATGAATCAAAGCCTACAATGTTTGGATGTTTGGACAAACGTACATGTTTTATCTTCAACCGAGCCTCAGAAAAAAAACCTTATTCATGACAATCGTGTTTCATAGAAATATAAACGATGCTACATATTTTCGGATTACAACTGAAAAACGACGTCACGTGTAAACGTCAACGTTGTGATTGATGTAAACCTTGTGATGTTGTGTTTTCATGTAGTCCGCTCAGCGTGGGTTGTTTCAGTGATATCAATGAGTGCAACAGAGCACCTGCGACAGCATAACAATAACTCAGTGTTGTTTGTCTACCTGCTGGGTACCGTTAATGTCATATACCGTATTCTCCCTCATAATGAATATATGTACGTCTTTCAACGATCTCTCATTTATCTGACTACCGTATTTCCCTCGATATTATGTACTACCTTGTTTCCCGTCGATATGACCTCTCATCTACCTACTTCCGTTTCCCCTCGATATGACCTCTTACCGACTACCGTTATTCCCCAATATATGACCTCTTATCTACCTACTACAGTTTTCCCCCTATATATGAGCCCGTATCTGCCTACTACCGTTTTCCCCTCGATATGACCTCTTTTCTACCTAGTACCGTTTTCCCCTCGATATGACCTCTTACCGACTACCGTTATTCCCCAATATATGACCTCTTATCTACCTACTACAGTTTTCCCCTATATATGAGCCCGTATCTGCCTACTACCGTTTTCCCCTCGATATGACCTCTTATCTACCTAGTACCGTTATTCCCCTCGATATGACCTCTTACCGACTACCGTTATTCCCCAATATATGACCTCTTATCGTTTACCTACTACAGTTTTCCCCCCTATATACCGATACCGAGCCCGTATCTTACCTACTACCGTTTTCCCCTCGATATGACCTCTTATCTACCTAGTACCGTTTTCCCCTCGATATGACCTCTTACCGACTACCGTTATTCCCCAATATATGACATCCTATCTACCCATTACCGTGTTTCCCCTCGATATGACCTCTCATCTACCTTCTACCGTTTTTCCTTTCGATGACCCTTCCTGTATTCCCTTAAGTGAACAGACAACAAATGCCTTGCGTGTGCGCGTGTGTGTGTGTGTGTGTGTGTGTCTCTCTCTCTCTCTCTCTCTCTCTCTCTCTCTCTCTCTCTCTCTCTCTCTCTCTCTCTCTCTCTCTCTCTCTCTCTCTCTCTCTCTCTCTCTCTCTCTCTCTCTCTCCCTCTGTGTGTGTGTGTGTGTGGATGTCGGTGTGTCTGTCTGTCTTCATGAGATTCACTGTATAAGCCAGGATACACAGAATTATTATTCCACGTTGTACGATGACTGGTGATGTGAGGGTCACGACTGAGACGCGAATTATGCCTAGGAGCGTCCACGATGCCGACCTGAATACATTGACGACCGTGCATACATGGATGCGGGATAACGTATGATGACACGGACATGAGTCAACATAAAGAATGGAAATGTTCCATGTAATTTAACACCACAAATACGAGACATGCGCCGTGTCGGTGACAGCGTGGGGACAGATTGACTGTGACGGCAAATATACATTAAACTTTCTTCAGAATACGTCATTTGAGAGCTGTTAGGGACGGATTATATCCACTGAGAGTTGTTGTTGAATATTCCACTGAACGACAGCGACCTGTAAATAGGTGCCACTGTAAATGTGTCAGTGCTTGTCTGTCGATATGTGTGCGTATCTGTAAATGTGTGTGATAGTCTGTAAATGTGTGTGCTTGTCTGTAAATATGTGTGTGTGTCTGTAAACGTGTGTGCTTGTCTGTCGATATGTGTGCCTGTCTGTAAATGCGTGTCTGTAAATGTGTGTGCTTGTCTGTAAATGTGTGTGCTTGTCTGTCGATATGTGTGCCTGTCTGTAAATGTGTGTCTGAAAATGTGTGTGCTTGTGTGTAAATGTGTGTGCTTGTGTGTAAATGTGTGTTGTAGTCTGTAAATGTGTGTGCTTGTCTGTAAATATGTGTGCTTGTTTGTAAATGTGTGTGCTTGCCTGTAAATGTGTGTGCTTGTCTGTAAATGTGTGTGCTTGTCTGTAAATGTGTGTTGTAGTCTGTAAATGTGTGTGCTTGTCTGTAAATATGTGTGCTTGTTTGTAAATGTGTGTGCTTGCCTGTAAATGTGTGTGCTTGTCTGTCGATATGTGTGCCTTTCTGTAAATGTGTGTCTGAAAATGTGTGTGCTTGTTTGTAAATGTGTGTTGTAGTCTGTAAATGTGTGTGCTTGTCTGTAAATATGTGTGCCTGTCTGTAAATGTGTGTCTGAAAATGTGTGTGCTTGCCTGTAAATGTGTGTGCTTGCCTGTAAATGTATGTACTGCCTTGTAAATATGTGTGCTTGCCTGTGAATATGCGTGCTTGCCTGTAAACGTGTGCTTGCTTGTATATTTCTGGGCTGGCCTGTAAATATGTGTGTTGGTCTGTAAATATGTGTGCTGGCTTGTAAATATATGTATGCTTGCCTGTATATATATGTGTGCTGACCTGTACAGAGGGACTGAAGGAAAGAGCAGTAATCAGCCGTTTAAATTCCTCCACCTGATCCAATATAGTCGCGTAGATGCACTAGGCACTAACGATAAGCGGTAGAGTGCCCCAACGCCGAAGACATCGGTGAAAACCATAACCTCACGAAATTACGCTACTGGTAATAAATGGGCAGTTCATCTAAAATTAAATTTATTTCTCAGAAAATTAGTATTTCAGAAAGCAAATGTTTTTCGATATAATATATCAATAAAAAAAAGTCATGGAAGAAGAAATATAAGCAAAGTGTGTTAATGTTATCGCCAATCAGGTTAACCCTATAAAACAACACTACTGGTAAATAGTATTGATAAAAGTAATGATGCTTCTGGTGGGCAATGTTGAACCTCATTACCGCTAAAGGTCCAGTACCCTTTCTGATTACATTCTCAACCCCCTGGGAAGTAAACATATTGCAAATGTTCCTATCTGAAACCATCCATAACAGATAAATTGTACTGTTTCAGTGTTCTATCTATCATTTCCTAAAAATGTATTTCTTTTGTCTGTCGAATTTGCTCCGGGTTAAAAACATGTAAATGAACATTGCAAATCGGTTCTGATACTGACAATTTTCTAACTTCCTGACTGAGCCCTCGACATTCACAGGGTCCATTCAAAGGTCAGATAAGTATACATTTACTTATATACGTAGCCTCCGTGTATACACACAGCGGATGCTGGGGCCAATTAAATGAGTACAAATCTCACTTCCCACTGGGCGCCCAATATGCGTCCAGCGGTTGTTTTGATACTGTGTCCACGTTTAGCCTTTCATGTTTCCTGTCAACTGTTTGAAGTCTGGCGATGCTAATGTAGGTAGCACTCCTAAACCGTTATTCGGCAGCTTTGCTTTTACATACTACACTATTTCTGTTAAATATCTAGCTGGATACACATTTAATGTTTAACTTGCTACTTTGTAATATCTGTAGAAAGGTGAGTGGGTGAGTATGGTTTATGTCTCTTTTAGTGATACTTCAGCAATATGGCCGGAGGGGACGCTAGAAATGTGCTTCACACATTGTACCCATATGGGGAATCGAACCCGGGTTTAAGTGGGGTGCATTATTGCTGAGTGCTGCGTTAAACTACAAACAATACTAGCCTACAGACTACAGTGCCGCAATTTTGTTTGTTTGTTGTTTAACGCCGCACTCAGCAATATTCCAGACAGACAGACAGATCATTTATTAGAGTCTCACCTCATTGACATAAATAATACAGCATAATATACAAACAGAATACATGAGCCACTCCATTTGGAGTTATGAGAGACTATCTGTTAAAACCATGTACAATGATAAAATACACTATGATATAAGAAGCATAAATATGATTATAAGCATATACATACATACATACATACTGACATACATACAGACAGACAGACAGACAGACAGACAGACATGCATGCATGCATGCATGCAATGCATACAGACAGACAGACAGACAGACATACATACATAGGGAACATATTAATAACATAAAATATATAATAGGAATTGTACAATTTTTCCATTCGTTTCCTTTGTAGTTTACATGTTTTGGAACATAAAATGGCTATCACAGTGCAAGATAAAATGAAACTAGTTTTAGTGATATAATCAGCAGTATTAAACTCTGGCCACACTTCAGCACATCTCTGCAGTAAAACCTGTCGGACATCATTGTATAGAGGACATCGCAGTAACACATGGGTTTCGTCTTCGGTACAGTCATTACAGTTAAAACAAACTCGTTCTGCATTCCATGTATATGACGGCGGTCTGTAACTGCTCGAGTGATCAACAGCTTGAACTTCGATCTTCGTAATTGGGATACGATGACCATGCCACACAGTTGTACATGCAGTAGTAGGTGAAAATCATTTTAAATTCTTAACATGGTCTTGATATTCTGTCTAGGTTCAGACACCATAATTAACTGTTGTAACTGGGCCATATCCTCCGCGTAATTGGAGTAATCATGTTTTACCGGATTAATGTTGACCAGAAAAGTGAGTAACACAGTAAGTGATTGAAATAAGCTGATCCGGTCAAGTTTATGAGAGACCCGCCTATTTTCAAGAAAATAATTTGTGAAACTTGACCAAGGTAATGCATCGTAAAGTTACATTTAATTAAATACATATCACAATTTGTTTCCGTGTGTCTGAAATGACAAATATGATCGCTGATGAAACCAGTTCACATTAAGTACATGTAAACAGAACCGTGTGTAACGGTACGTAGAACGCGAGGATGGTTGAACCATGGAGCCCAGTTTAATCTCCTGAGTTGTGAGAAAGTGGTTGGGGCAAGTGATATAACTCCGGGTCAGAGTCTCCCAGTGGGGGAATTACAGGTCTGGGGCCCATCACAGCGTACTACAGGAGTCACCTTCAGCTCTGTCCGCAGATAATGGAATTAGGCCATAAGCAGCACCGATAAAACGCCATAAGAAGATTAATTCGTCGATCAGATTCAAAGCAGCAGTCACGAGTTAACTACATGGCTGATTGTTTAAATGATTTAGTACAATTTGTCAGTAGTTGCGTGTTAGCCCAATTGTTAAACCGTTCTCTCGCGCGCCGAAGTTCTTGGTTTGAATCTCAAACCATGTGAATATGAAATTGGTGAACCTGGACGTTTTTAGGTTTGGATATTGCTGAAAGTGGCCAAGAATACCCGTCACCCCACTCACTCACTTACACAATCATTCACGCTCGCAATCACTCATCCACTCGCCAGTTACTTGCTGTTGCCAAGGTTACAGCACCAGCAAAACGTGTTTGTCAGAGGAGGCGACTTAGTGGATTGGATGGTCATGTTAGCATGTTGATTGTGTGTCAGCGTACCCGTGCAGCGTGGATCGTTATTTATACGACATATTCTTGTCCAACCTATTTACACACCGTCGTCATACGTCTGGAGTGGAAATTGTCACCGTCGGGAAACTGTGTGTCTAGGAAACACGTCATCTGAACCTGAATCCGGAAAAAACAGTGATGAACGTGAGTATGTATCCATGAGACCCGTGAACATCCGGGTTAGAATTGGTCTTTAGCAACCCAATCGTAAGAGGCGACAAACGGGATCGGGTGGTAAGGCTCGCTGACTTGGTTGACACATGTCATCGTACCCCAATTGCGTGTATCGATGCTCATGATGTTAATCACCGGATTGTGTGGTTCGGACTGGATTATTTACAGACCGCCGCCATATAGCGGAAACACTGCCGATCGGGGCGTTAAATAGAACACACTAAACAGATTATACATCCATCCAGAAATATGACAATAAATAAGGGTTGATCCTCGTAAGTCGAGTCTCATTCACGTAGGACTACATCACATTGCCATTTTAGACCCCCGATCCTCATTAAGGCAAACATTTTGTACAAGTCGACCATTTGTAAGAGTGAGTGAGTGAGTTTAGTTTTATGCCGCTCTTAGCAATATTCCAGCAATATCACGGCTGGGAACACCAGAAATGGGCTTTACACAATGTACCAATATGGGGAATCGACCCCGGGTCTTAGCCTTAACCACTAGGCTACCCCACCGCCCCCATTTGTAGGAATAACAAAAGAAGCTTGAATAACACCATAGCCAGAACAAAGTGATGAATTAGCCCGACACATCCATCATTCACTGTGACGCCATTCCAGACAGTATTGCCCACATTCATCAGCAGACGTCAAGAGTGTAAATCCTGGCTCTGCCCACGACTTCCCATTGTATAAGTGCTTCTGTAGGAGATATAAATAGCGATAGCAGGTTTTAGAAGTTCCACGACGAACTAGCCCTGACCCCTCGAGAGTTGTGGCTCTCAGTGTGATAGCATTCCATCTCACGCCCATGGTTTCATATTAAGTTTCTCTTACTTCATCATATCACCCCAGCAACGACACAAACTCCTCAACAGCACGCTATTATCAAACACCAGCTTCACTGGGAGATATCGCTTTCTATTATCATGCATTGCTCGATTAAGCGTGAGGTTTGAATTTTAGAATGGAAGAGAGTGATTTACTGTTTGGTTAAACTTTCGTTTTTTCTTGAACTTAGACTTAAGATATGTAAACTTGTTTGTCATACTGAACTATTTGTTTATTGAATGTTTGACTGTAAAGCTGAATAACAAAGGCGATGTTAGTTTTCAGTTGTGACGTCATCAGGTCTTGTTGTTTGTCGACAACGGGAAGAGTCTGTCATACAGACCCTGCAACAAATATAGCCACAAAAGCCCATGTATGTCTGGAATAAGTGGCAAGTCTAGATTTCCACATTTCTGAAAATGAAATCTCTCGGCTCTGTTTCTTTATATTTTATGATTAATTTTATGAACAGTTCTTTTTCTGTAAAATATGTTCATTTCAGAGACTAGATGTTAGTCTTAGAGAAGCCCCTAAACAATTTACATTTACAAGACTCTGAGATAGGAATGTATTACCACACACACATTTATGCAATAAGAATTGAGAATGCAATATGTAAGACATACGGTAATTAAACGCATTATGGGGATATGTTTTACCTAGCCCAACAGCGCAAGACGGTGCTTATAATATCAACCGTTTTTGTTACACTCGCTAGATATTCAGGCAGACCGGCGAAAATTAGCTGAAATACTGGTATATCCATGACAAAGACGTTACAGTATGTTCAAGCAAATGTATGTTAAGTTAAAAATGTGAGATAATCTATAATGAGTGGAAAGACAGAAAATTAACATAAATTGAATGAAACGTGCTGTTAATTGAAGATCCAAGAGTTATCTCCCTTTACATAAGGGTTTTATCATGCTTAAATTTGAACACAGACTGGGACGACGTATTAGAAAGGAGTGTTCCCAGAATTTAATCTAATGCACGGAGTGGTCAAGTAATAGAACGTACATCTTAAACAGAGGTCATTGATAATAAAATAAGCCAACTTATGATTGTATCAGCCATTTTGAATTTTAATTCCATAGTTGACATCACTCCAAGTGTTCTCTTCTGTTTTGTCAGTTCGAACTGTAGTGGACGAGATGACCCCTGTGCTATGGCACAATACACATAAACAACCTCAACACCCCAGGCTACAGTTCCATCAACGCAACACGCGCTCTGGCGGGCTTAGCGTTCGGTGTTACAGGTCGGCGTTGTTGACGACATGTCAACGTGACAGATGTACGACAGCATCATGTGTCAGCTCACCTGAGCCCGGCTGGGTCAGGTCAAGTGAGAAAACAAATACGAGGTATTTAAAGCTTTATTCCACGAATGAGTGACTGGTTTGGATTTAAAGGCCTTGTTAACATTAGTTCTGTCTCCGTGAGTCAGTTGTAAGTAGGGGGCAATCTAAAGTGACATAGGTCCCCGGCGTTTTCTTACTTTGGCGACCCTTGTGAATGAGTACAAGCATAACAGCCTGAAAGGTTACGTTGTGCTGAATCTTGGTCTGTACTAGCCCAGACTGAAGCTGGTTTTTAGTGCTAGAAGCTGCCGCTCTTCAGCGCTAAGATAGTCGTAAGTGTCATACATTAACATTAACTTACGACTATCTTAGCGCTAAGAGAGTTTCTGAAATCTAGGCCCTGGATTTTTGGTTTGTTTGTTGTTTAACGCACTCAACAATAAGATAAGATATTTATTGCATATTCCAGCCATATGGCGGCGGCCTGTACATAATTGAGTCTGGACCAGACAATCCAGTGACCAACAACATAAGCATAGATCTGCGCAACTGGGATAGGATGACGTGTGTCAACCAAGTCAGCGAGCCTGACCACCCGGTCCCTTTAAGGCTAGCATGGGTTACTGAAGATCAATTCTAACCAGGAACTCATTAGAAATCTCGCCACTGACTGGAACTTCAAATATCGCCGTTCTCATATGTTTTGGATAATGCTAACTATGAAATTATAACGTGGATGGCTTCATACCAATGATTAGAATCGAACACAGCCCAGGCCCATGCAGCGCAAACACTCAACCAACTTGGCTACCCTCAGCCCTGCTGCACGTTTATGCTGTATGTACACAAACAGGCGTAAAAGCAGTTCTTTAACAGATTTATTTAGCCCAAGAGCAGGAACAAGGTACTGATAAACTACAAACATATTCTGGGCTAACCTCGATTCGAACCCACGATCCTAAGTTTCAGGCGTCCCCAAAGGGCGCGCCTCTGAAGCGTATTACAGGTCCTGAAGGAACTGAACAGCCCATGCCCACTGTATCAGTCATCAATACATGGTTCAGTTGGTATGGTCCTAAATTACGTCACACTGCATATAATCATTATGAAGTGGATGACAGATGATAACAACAGCTTGAACTTGATCTACTTGTTAGACAATTGTTAAAGACAATAGACTTGATACAATAGACGATAATTTTATTTGTACTATTATTTTACTATTACTATTTGCATAAGAAACCTTTACAAATGTACTGGTTCTATTTGGGTTTGTGTGTGTGTTCAATCGGAGTTACCGACGGGGAAATAGTCTTTACAATATCACCTGTTAACAAACTCCCACACAAAAAGTATTTTGTATCATGTCATTACGTCACAATCAATACACCGCCCGTTATTTCGTGTCTAGGTCAACGTGACCTGCAGGCTAGGTAAATACCGAGAGACTGCGAATGACAGGAGCGATATATAACATGATTGTGCATGCGACTCCCAAATCAGAGCAACCTTCACGGCAACAGTCTGCCATTCCCACGACTAACACAAGCGACATACCGAATGATTGTTTGTGATACCAGAATCTGAATTAATTCAGCTGACCTGACACCGGTGATAGATGTGACTGTAACGACGTGACATCATCGATTCTCGTGATCACGCCGACACAGGCCCGGAAACAGGGGTCAACGAACGTGCCAAACATGAATGTTATCTCAAGCTGTCCCTATCGACATTCGAAGTTCATGTTAAAACACTAATAATCTTGTTTCGTGCATGGTGATAAAGTCGTTTTGTTTTCGTGTTACAAAAATCGGCGGTTTTAACCAAGCGTGGTGTAATGTCACAGTGACAGAAACTCAGAAACGAACACAGCTTTTTTTTTTCGCCCCTCAGTGCAAATCAACTGCTTGCACAACCACCGTGCAGTGAAAGATTGCATTGAGATCGAGTAATCCGTACAGACAGTTTTATGAGCTAACGCTGTAGTAGTTATTTGCATAAAATGTTTTCGCAATATCGAGCTTGTAGAAACATTTTGTGAATGAAACAAATTGCATTGGTTTGCAATTTTGAAAAACAACGTATTTAGATAAAGGCCGTACATGTTGTAGAGAGGCTTTGGTTCAGTAAATTAAACGCCATTCAAAGACCTTTGTCTGTTTGTTTCTTGTTTAACGCTGCAGTCTTCAAGCTATGTGGCGGCGATCTGTAAATAATCGAATCTGGACCAGACAACCCACTGATGGACAGCACGATCTTCGAACTATGCAGACCGCTTCCGTGGTGTAGTGGTTAGAGCGTCCGCCCGGAGAGCGAAAGGTCACGGGTTCGATCCCCAACCACGTCATACTAAAAGACGCTAAAATCTGGTACTTGTTGGTCCCTGGCTGACGCTCGGCATTAATGGGTACAACAAGGACTGGTTGGCTCGGAGTCAGTATAATGTGAGTGGGGTATTCATGCTTCACTGCAGCATGGTATCTCAGTGGGCTAGCACTATAAAACCAGCTTCAGTCTGGGCTAGTACAAGCAGCCGCACATACACATACACACGCATGCACGTTGTCATATGAGCGAAATATTCTCCAGCCCGACGTTAAACCAAATTTCACCTCACCTCACCTCACCTTCACCTCGAACTAGGTAGTTGTGATACGATGACATGTGTCAACTAAGTCAGCGAGCCTGACCACCCGATCCCGTTGGTCGTCTCTTACGACAAGCATGGGTTGCTGTAGACCAATTCTAACCCGGATCTTCACGGATAACTCGAGAAACGAATGAGAGGAGAACAAACTGATGGTTAGGACAATAAACCTGCCGCAGTCATTGAATTAGGAAGATGGTGATAACGTTCTGTAAAAATTCATGATGATGATGATGATGATGATGATGATGATGATGATGATCCCGTTAGTCGCCTCTTACGACAAGCATGGCTAAGACCAATTCTAACCGGGATCTTCACCTAACCACCGGGTGTGTCCACCCGATAGGTTTTTACAGCAAGTGGTGGGCACATCTCTCCCGCGGAATAACCCACGGGTTTCTTATATGGGAGCCTAGACATGAACATAATTAGTCAGTTCAATGTGAGTATGATGTGATACCCATACTAATCATTATTGTTTGTTTGTGTGATAAATTCTAATCAATATCTTCACGGGGTTACATTATCATAAATTGGACCTACGATGATAAAACAAGATGTTTAAGAGGTCCTCTGAGGTTGTAGCAAGCAATAATGTATTAAATAATATTCCTGACGCCGATTTAGTTCCAAAATGGCGACTTTAAAAAGTATTCCTAAGCTAATAAATGCGTGTACAACCTGTGAAAACAAGATGCTACAAATATAAAGTATTTTAACATAAACACAAGCAGTTCAAACCATTCAAACCAATCAAGCACGTCTAAACGGCGACAGGTGTTACGTACATAAAAATACAACAACAATGGAAAACATGTGTTTGATTGATATGATCAAACACATCCAGCCTCAAAGAGATAGCAGTAGCTTAGATCTCCCCCGGAGTACGACAAATACAAAGTTCATTTTGAAGACAATGGCTACAGACAATGGTTGTATCCCGACAGCTGCACGCGGTGTTCCGGAGTTCCAGTCGACTGAAACTGGGAGCTGTCTACGCGAGTATGAATAATTCCACGCTGCTATTGATCGCGAGGAAATTAACAATTTATATATCACAGACTGTGTGTTATCGTAAGCTGCAATCGGGTCGCTCTGACTCATGAATATATGGGCCACCAACAACACAATGGCAGCTATACCCGGAAACAGCGAGTGTATCCTTGGATTAGGAATGTGGATTACGGGAACGTTACGCACGCGATGGCACGTCACGTGAAGTTAGTAGTCTCACTAATGTGGGTAAATGTGGTTAAAATTGATAATTACTTTCTGTGACGCATATTTAAACAATCTTGTGTATTTATGGAAACGTATCATGTATTTTCTATCATGATGGCGAGTGTCAAGTTTCGTGCATTTGTAAATATATTTTATAACCTTTGACTTATGTGATTCAAATAAGCACAGTACGGTAAAAGGATCACCAGACCAAACACCATTGCTTCCTGATGTCCAGTCATTTGGGACACACAATTGCAACGTATATTTTAAAGTAAATTACATTATTTAAGACAGTGTTTAATGTATTGAACGGGATGACACATATGTTGACGGAGTTCCTGAAACTGCAATGCATGATGCAACCCTGTACTTCGATTAATATCTTAAAGTGAACTTCTAGTGAACTAGACACGAAACATACATCCAGGTTGGTTGGAAGCGAGGAGTGAAAGATGCACTCTGGGTGAGTCGTAGCGTTTGACACCGCATTTGGCAGTGCTCAATTGTATCACGGGAGGGGGAGAAAATATCGTCTTCAAGCATTGTATTGATCTCCAAGCATTGTATTGATCTTCAAGCATTGCATTGATCTTCAAGCATTGTATTGATGATCTTCAAGCATTGTATTGATCTTCAAGCATTGTATTGATCTTCAAGCATTGTACTTATGTGGGAAATCAAACTCGGATCTTCACAGTGCATATTAACGCAACCTGAATGTCTCATAATATGTTGATTGGCTGGCTGGTTTGTTGTTTAACGCCGCACTCAGCAATATTCCAGCTATGTGGTCTGTAAATAATCGAGTCAGGACCAAACAATCCAGTGATCAACAGCATGAGCATCGATCTACGCAATTGGGATACAATGACATGTGTCAACCAAGCCAGCCAGTCTAACCACCCGATCCCGTTCGTCGTCCCCCTTACGACAAGCATGGGTTGCTGAAGATCTTCTGAACCCCGATCTTCACGGGTATCTCATGTATAAGAAAATGCTTGCCAACATTTCTCAGAGAACAATTTCGTTTTGATTTGTATTCGTTTAGCAGACGATTAAACACGAATAAAGGTTAAATACGCACCCAGTACTACGAAGTAAACACGATAAATTTCGTAAAAATCAAGCGGACTGTTTGTAAACTTTCAGAACATGTTATACGTTATATACGGTAATTACACATAATATGTTCGTATTGCCCCTGTGCTGCATGCCATGTGACCTCTTGCCCCGGCTCGTCACGCACCGCGACTGTCATCATGCACAATGCACGTTCAGCACGCACCTGCACTAAGTGTCACTCTCAGAAACAAAGAACGTTTGAAACATTCAATTGCACAAAATCTGCCATCGACCGCTTCCAATTTATAAATATTGCATATCACGTTTCCCGCGGAATAAATCAATATTTGACGTGACGTCACAGTGTTATTTCATTGAAAGTATGTGGTGAATGCTTTCACGATGTAATCCTTTTTAGATTCTATTCAGAGCAAAATAACTGGCATGCGTTGTTTTATGTTTCAAAACGCATGTGTTTAACGCTTGCGCAATTATTCATTATTATTATTTAGATATTCAAATATTTTCCTCCATCATTACCACACTAAGGAATATTCCAGCTATATGATGGTGATCTGTAGAAGTTCGAGTCTGGACCACACGATGCAGTGATTGACATTAAGAGCATCAATCTTCTCAGTTGAGATGCGACCTGTGAAGGTCCGGGTTAGAATATTGATCTTCAGTAACCCATGCTTGTCGTAAAACGCGACTAACGGAATCGGGTGGTCAGGCTCGCTGACTTGGTTGACACATGTCATCGGTTCCCAACTGCGCAGATCGATGATCATGCTGTTGATCACTGGATTGTCTGGTCCAGACTCGATTATTTACAGACCGCTGCCATATAGCTGGAATATTGCTGAGTGCGGCGTAAAACTCAACTCAATCACTCACTCAGTTGAGATGAGAAGACATGCATCATCCAAGAGGGCGAGCCTAATAAAACAATCCCGTTAGCTCGTTAGCCCGTTAGCCCGTTATAGCCCGTTTAGCTAATTATTAAAACGAAAATTATTATCGGCGAAAATCTTTTGTATGATTACAGTAATATGTATATCAACAATGATATAATTTAATTCGGAAACGTTTCCAGTTTCAAGTAGATGCGTTATTTCAAACTGTAACACCAGTGTCGTCTGCTTGCCTCCACCTCGGGAAAACAATAGAGGGCGAGGGCGATGTTACACGATGCCATCTCATGTCGACAGCAGACCTCGCCCAGGAATGGTATTGTGGCTCTCAGGAAGGGGCTAATACACTCTCCTTGCAGTGTCATATTGCTCCGAGAAGGGCAGTCAGTTCTAAAGTGGATAGCACACCACGCTGCGCAGTGACCGCTTTCAGCTTTACATAAAAATCACAGGCCATTTTGTATTCTGGGACTTTTCGACTTGAAACAGAATTGTTGGTTTCTATTAGCTTCAGAAAACTGTCGTTTAACCGTTTTTATGCTCATTTTCAGAGCAACTACTTAATCGCTAGCACACAAAGTCAGCGAGGTGAAGTGACACGGTGTGTGCACACACACCCAACCCCCCCGCCCCTTCTAAAGTGTGCACCTCCCCTTCCTCAAAAAGCTGTATCTATCCCTGTGCACTGAGAATGTGTAATCCCAAGTATAGCCTAACACATGTTGCATTTGACAAATATTATATCGCCTATGACGAACCCAATCTTGATCACTGGAGTGAAGCACTGGTTTCATGTGAGGGTGAAGCACTGCTTTAATCTGGAGGTGAAGCACTGCTTTTACCTGGAGGTGAAGCACTATACTTGTATCTGGAAGTGAAGTACTGCTTTCACCTGGATGGGAAGCACTGAATTTATCTGCAAGTGAAACACTGCATTCATCTGGAAGCGAAGCACTGCATTCATCTGGAAGCAAAGCACTGTTTTTATCTGGAAGCAAAGCACTGCATTCACCTGTAAGCGTAACACTGCTTTCATCTTGAAGCGAAGCACTGCATTCATCTGGCGGAACAATGCATTCATCTTGAAGCGAAGCACTGCATTCATTTGGAGGGGAAGCACTGACTTCATCTGGAAGCGAAGCAATGCTTTGATCTGGAAGCAAAGCACTGATTTTATCTGGAAGCGAAGCATTGCTTCATCTGGAGGGGAAGCACTGGTTTCATGTGGAAACGAAGCACTGTTTTCATCTGGAGGGGAAGCACTGCCTTTATCTGGAGGGGAAGCACTGCTTTCATCTGGAAGCGAAGCACTATTTTCATCTGGAGGGGAAGCGCTGCCTTTCTCTGCAGGTGAAGCACTGCTTTCTTTCGCATCTGGTCTCTATGTGTGAAACCCATGTACCCGGCCGTGATATTGCAGGAATATTGCTAAAATCTGAGTAAAACTAAACTCGCTCACTCATCCCTTTTATCTACTCTCAGACAGAGCAAGTGTTTTGCTAAGTATATGGTTGGTTTGGTTGATTTACAAAGTCTCGTGTCATGCCGGCGGCGTAATTCCCCGCCCATACTATAGACCACCGACACCGGGGATATAGCTGAAGGTTGGTGTGAAACAGTATTCACTCATATATTATATTTATTTTAGGTATCTTGAATATTTCACCAGTCTCTACAACTGCCGTGAACATCTGTGTAATCATTCGATAAATACAAGTCACGTGACCTGAGACCAAGAGCAGTGCATTCATTCAAATGTATTCAGTCCACCACATACCAAGCGTCATGGGAGGCTAACCGCTTGAAATTACATTCCTCTAAGTTAGAGTTGGGTCACATGATCTGACCTGGCCCAGGTGAAACCAACGTCATTATTGACTATATACAACCCGAAACCAGGTCGTAAGTTTAAATTGAATCCGGAGGGTGTTAAAATAAATTTTAATAAAATAGTTTAGTGTCAGTGCGTGGCTTAAAATATTGTCCCAGAGGTGAAATGTTAATTGAAAATTAGATTAATGCGATCTTGAATCTGACGGGGCATTTTTCCCAACAATAATTTGTGTGTCAATTCACGAAGTGTAAAACGTAACACCTTTGCTCTACGCTGTGTTAGCATTCGGATATCGATTACAGAAGCGGAACGGCATTTTCGGATACGTTGGTACAACAACATTAGTCTCTGACTGACACTTAGTCTCTGAATAATAATAATATATAATATATAATTTTGATAGAAACAAATAACCAGCGAGATGGGAGATTCAGAACCTGGCGAAATGTCGACTTGCTTCATTTAGGGCTTTAAGCATTGCAGAAAGGAAAATAATGTGGTTTAGGGAGTGTGAAACAAACTATATCAACCAAGGCACCGTGCCTGATCACATGATCCATTGTGTCATCACTTCCGACAAGTTGGTTATATGACCAATTCCAAATCGGTATTCCTACTGACCCCCCAAAAGTCACCTTTCACTACTACTAATATTATACAGTGAGTGAGCTTAAGCACATTACCTGGCTAAACATTACTTCAGTGAGGAGGGATATGTTCACTTGAACAAAACGCCCTCAGCACTACTGCGATCGTAGCTGTCATACATTAACACGAGCTTACGATAGTCGTTGTGCTAAGATCGCTTTGTGCAAGTGGACCTTGAATTTCAATCCATTGGTTTGCAGCTGAGAATGTCATTTTTGTTGATTTTCAGAAACTCTATTACATGTGTGTACATAAATTGCGATGTTAACATCACAAAACTAGGTGCGACAGTATCTTGATAGAAACACTGTTTGACCAGCATCCACTCAAGTTGTACAGCATGAGGTGCCAAGCCTTGTCTTGGTGATGAAATTTGTGGTTTGTAAGTCAGTAAAGTGAGTGAATAAATTGAGTCACTGAGAATGGTGTGACGCCTCTTTCAAAAATATTCCAGAAGTATAACGACGGGCATTCTCTTCCCACAGAAGTTACTCCTGTCATATCTTCCTACGTAACCTCTGTTCTAATACGGCCATATTTCCCGGTTCTCGTAAAATCCCCTAGCGGCAAAAGATCGCAAGACGAATGATCTCCCTTCTTTCTATCCAATCAGAACACGTGTTACATCGACTTAGATTCAACTTGACTAACACAAGCAAATGTGAGGCCACAAATATCCCCCATCTGCCGGTGACTTGTGTTGATGTTACACACAAGACGTTTAATGGCTAGCTTGTCCGTTGTCAACGAGGGCGATGGAGACGCCACTGATCCGCCATAACATGACTGAGTTCTGTCTAGAAGAAACGTTTGCGCATCGCGCAGGGGAAGAGGTTTAGTTTTCTCGAAGTATACGGAAATTACCGAGGCCTTGCGAATGATCACTTTTGAAACAACGTCGCTGATTGCACAACTAAATCTGATTGCCTCCAATCACGAGTCTTGAACGCTCACACCATGAAAGGGCCGTATTAGAACAGAGGTTACGTAGGAAGATATGACTGGAGTAACCTCTGTGGGAAGAGAATGAACGACGGGTGACTCCTGAAAATGGTTTCAAACATTATACCCTTGGGGGAATCGAACCCGATCCTTCAGTGTTACGACGAACGCGTTAACCACTCGGCTATCCGCACCATCCCGCGGGATTTTGAGCCGACAAGCAGAAAGGTATTAACATGTTTGAATAATATATATCAGTTTAATTAACCAGTTTCCTACATAGCTACTTATGTATAAAGGCCGGTGAGTTCAATATAGGTCAGTATTAATGATCGGTTTCAGTGTTCAACTGAGTGTTCCACGGGTTTCTTCTGCCAAAATGTTCTTTTTATTGATTTCCGCCTTATTGAAAACAAGACGAAGCTGGGGAAGCTACTGAATTCATGTACTGTACTGACGATGCAATATGTATTGTTTGGCGACATGTGTACACGCTCGTTGAGGACGTTCACTGCGTTGTGCCGTCGTGTTGCAGTCTGTGCTGACTCAACCCAGACTGAATATCGATCCCAGCAGAATGTGAATAAACATGTTTCATTAACGCTTTGGTGGTTATGTTCATGTGTTTGACATGACACTCGCCTCAATACATCGGCTGTTGCATGAAGTTCATATATTACGTTCGTTATGGGGCGGTGGGGTAACCAAGTGTTTTTCGCGCCGAAGACCCGGGTTCGGTTTCACACATGGGTACAATGTGTCAAGCCCATTTCTGGTGTCCCTCGCCGTGATATTGCTGGAATATTGCTGAAAGAGGCGTAACACCAGTCACCTAAGTTCGCTATGAGTTCATATCCGCTTTCACCAAACGGTGGTCCGACTCGACGTCTTGGTAGACGGCGTGGATCACTGGATCGTCTGGTCCATTCTCGTCAATTCACAAACAGGCCCCATATCACCGTTATTTTAGTCACATATTTTTCACATGTGTTGTTTTTTGTTACAGCAATGTATGTAATGTTACAGCCTTAATGCAAGTAAAATTAGATTTTCCACAGGCTCGGAATCTCTCATTTAACTGGGGATGCTTCCAGCTGAAATGGATTTCTTTGCTTCCATGAAAACTATATATTCTCAGAGACAAAGCCTTGTCCTTCTGGCATATTTCAATCCTGGCAAACCTTCAGGTAGATGTTTAGTACATTTCCAATTCTCAGGCTGGAGAAAATATGGAAGATACACATTCCGAGTGAGGACAATGAATGCAGACCATGTATATTGGAGGTGTAGTATAAGAGGCTGTGCAACAACACTGAACACCCATCATGGACTCATCACCAAGCATTGGCAGATCCAGAGAAGGGGTGGGAGGGTGGGGGGGTGTTCAGGGGCTCGGACACCTCCACCCCCCACCCAACCCCATCCCTTAAAAAAAAAAATGACTAAAGACCACATTGAAGTTAATGTTTTGCATTGACGGAGCCAAGGTATGGTTCAAGGGGTTCGAACCCCCTGAACCCACCAACCCACCCACCAACCCACAAATTCCAGGATCCGCCTATACCAAGCACACCAGAATCCACAACCAATGTTACCATGCTGCTAACCCACACAAAATAGCAGTTGACAAGTTTGAAAAATATTGTAAAATGGTGAAAAATAAAACCACAAAAAGTCACATTTGCTTATGTCCTTTTAAATATACACCAGACCCCATGCCAACTTTACCCTCTTAATCCCTAATCCCCTAATCTACAAACGTTGGCACAGCGTCTACTGCATGGATTATGTGCGGCGTTAAACAACAAACAAACAAACAAATACAACGGGTATCTCAGGCTGATCTCTCACTTATTTTGGAGAGAATCGTGACAAAAGCAGTGACGAGTTGGCGGTAACTTGCTTATCTGACAGAATATCTGGTTTCAATCCCTCATAGTATCATTCATATAATGTAAGTCCGTCCATACTGATCCTGGATCATCAATTTCATTATCACAATACCCCAGATAATCATTCATGCAATCAAACGGAGTAAAATGTCTTCACGCTAAGAAGTATTACGATACATTAATGTCACATGCTGTCTGCAAAAACGTAGCTGTGCTGTCAAATACATGGTGCGGTGTAGGCGATGACACAGTGTTGTGTTGGCGATGACGTGCGGTGCCATGACGCAGTGTAATGTAGTCGATGACTTAGGTGCATTATTTGTTGTGATTGAAAAGGGACGAATTCGAATAACCCTCTTTCCTTCTTGTCTGTGTGTCTCACAATGTGTGCCAACTAGATCGTGTAAAAGATCCAGAAATAGATCTATCAGTTTACCTTCAGTCAGTTGATGACATAAGCGTTGACTTGTTTTATCTCGTTGGTTTATCTCTGGCGAGAATTCCTGGGGAATTATTTACAACGACTGACTTAAAATAGTTGACCTCCGTGATAGCTCTACCCTGATAGTCGGATTTGGCCTGTTTTGTTGGCATCCATTATGGATTGTTGTCCGTTTTATTGCAGACGCAGATGCGGGTTAGAATTGGTCTTCATCAGCCCATGCTTGTCCTAACAGGCGACTAACGTTATCGGCATGCTGACTTGATTGTCATTGTATCCCAATTGCGTAGATCAATGTTCAGCCTGTTGATCATTGGATTATCTGGTCCAGACTCGATTATTTACAGACCGCAGCAAACACCAACCAATGTATATTATAAGTATGTATGAAAACTGAAGATCCGAGTCAGAATTGGTCTTCAGTAACCCATGCTTGTCTTTAGGGGCGACTAACGGGATTGGGTGGTCAGGCTCGCTGCCAAGGTTGACACATGTCATCGTATCCCCATTGTGTATTACGATGCTCATGCTGTTGATCACTGGATTGTCTGGTCCAAACTCGATTATTTACAGACCGTCGCCATATAGATGGTACATTGTCGAGTGCGGCGTTAACCAATAAACAAGCAAGGAAACAAAATGTATTGCAGATGCTCCATTAGATACAGGATAGATCTGTTGTCAGTAAACACATCTGAGAATTTCTCTTTATCCATCGACATGTTACATAGTGTTATTCAACACGAGGTAAAGTATTGAGCAATTCCTGCAACCTGTGCCATCTGCTGCCATGTCAGATTATCATAATCGATAATCGATTAGCATTGCTTATCTCCTGCCGACACCCGTGGAGTTCACTGACCGCCAGATGGAACACGCGCGGTTATGTCGTCTACCAGTCTCTTGTGGGTCATTGCCATATTTGGAAGGGGAATATCGATCTCGCTCTGCCACTAGTTGCGAGTTTCAGAATCCAGGGAAACGACGTGTTTGGTCCGCAGTGTCAACAGTAGAAGCAGACAAATGATCATTTCCTTGGCATTTAGAGTCGAAATTAGGGACTTTTCGACAGATGATTTAGTTCATTGATCTTTGCACGATCGTGTGTGATATGTTGGGCATCAAATCCCAAAGTCATTATCAGCCTTGACGCCGTGTCGGGGACAACCACCGACACTGGTAGATGGAGACATTTCTTGTCAAAGGCCTCTACTCAGGAAGGGTTAATTTGGACAGGTATCTTTGATACATGAAACCTTGTATTCGCGAGGGAGGATGGTTTTACGCCTCTTTTAGCAATATTTGAGCAGTATCTCCAGAAATGGGCTTCACACACTATAACCATGTTGGGAATCGAACCCAGATCTTTGGCGTGACGAGCGAACGCTTTAACCACTAGGTAGCCCTACCCCCTTGTATTTGGGATGTGAGGTTAAGTGTACATGAGTACACTTTGATATACGAATTGTACGGAGAGTTATTTTCAACATATGACGTTTAGATCTAGGGTTATCCCCAAGATGAAAATTTAGGATCAAATTTGATCTTCCGGTTGTGAATTTCGATCTCGTATAACTCTCAATGCTGGAGGTGTTGTAGTCTGTCTCACAGTCCCTGAACCACATTAATTTCCCTACTGCCTTGCCCTCTCTGCAGTGCTAAAGCCCTCAATAAAGCAAGTCTAGATTTCCTCAGGTTCTGGTGTCTGAATCTCTGGTCTACCTGGGGCTCCTTTTCAATTTAAATGGGCTTGTTTGTTACTATCAAAATTATATATATTCAGAGACTAAGCATTAGTCTAGAGGTGTTGTGAGACGGTTAAATTTGAAACCATGTTATTTTCTGAATTGTTTATTATCTCGTTGAACGAGATAACTGTTGTCGACTTGGTGTTATTTAATGTTCATAACAGGCACGATCAACAATCTTTTTCATACGTTTTCATTCGTTGAACTAAATCCATTCTCTTAAAACGACACGCCCGCCGCCCCAGTTTCCGTGCGGTTGTTTATAGTGTACGTGAGGTTCGTGTTTTGCAGTTTGTAGTTTGTTTCTTCTGGTCTTGGAGTGCAACCAATACTCGTGTTAGCTTATTGAAGGATTCTGGTTGCAGTGTTGGCACGGTTTATTAGACAAACGTTTATAAAGCTTTCTGTTCCATCAAACATTTCCCTAGCACAGTTGTTTTTCTTAGGTTCCCTAGGTACGTATTGCAGTCAAATGTAAACCTCGAATCTATATCCAACTGTGGCAGCCTCAACAACCATCTGTTTAATGATGCTAGCAGAACCATTGGTGTCGATAAGATAGTGTGAGTGAGTGAGTTGGGTTTTACGCCTTTAGCAATATTCCAGCAATATCGCGGCGGGGCACACCAGACACACACATTGTACTCATGTGGGGAATCGAACCCGGGCTTCGGCGTGACGAGCGAACGCTTTAACCACTGGTCTACCCCATTTGCCAATCTCCATTAGACCAAAGGTTTGTTTTAGCATCTTAAATAACATCTGTGGGTAATTGTTGTCTGTCTGTCTGTTTGTCCGCAATATTCAAGCAATATCGCGGCGGGGGACACCAGAAATGGGCTTCACACATTGTACCCATGTGCGGAATCGAACCCGGGCCTTCAGTGTGACGAGCGAACGCTTTAACCACTGGTCTACCCCACCGTGTCGATAAGATAATTTACCATTAGACCAAAGGTTTGTTTTAGCAAGCAAATCGCGGCCACAGAAATATACTACCATGCCAATAATGGTTGTCACCCCTTCAATTTATTTAATTGGAGAGGGGTGTGGGGTGGGGTGTGAGGTGGGTTGGGGTGGGGAGGGTTGACAACCATTATTGGCATGAGTATATGTGGGTGACTGACTGTCTGTCTGTTTGTACTTTAATATCGCACTCAACAATATATGACAGCGGTCTGTAAACATCAGTTTCCGACAAGCCACCAGTGATTGACATCATGAGCATCGATCATGCATCAGTCAAGTCAGGCCTGACCGCTCATTTAGCTGGAGTATTGCTGAGTGCGGCGTTAAACAACAAACACACAAAATGTATTGCACATGCTAGTTTCAAATGCTCCTGTTAGTTGCCTCACGAGGCGGCAGAGTAGCCACGCTGGAGATCCGGGTTCGATTCCCCACACGAGTGAAATATGTGAAGCCCATTTCTGGTGTCCCTCGCCGTGATATTGCTGAAATATTGCAAAAGATAAACTCACTCACTCACTAGTCGCCTCAGGACAAGCACAGGTTGCATTATACATGTGTACTTGGTTGTAGGGCTCTGCAGGGTGGTAGAGCTGAATGGCGGTCGTTTAGGCACAGCGACGCCCTGTACAGAGTTGCGTCCCTTAGGGAGCCCGTACAGGCGGCCCTGTACAGAGTTGTGTCCCTTAGGGCCCCCCAGTAACTTATCACTGATAGTTCGAATCGCGATTTCCCCGATTATGGTTCTAGGTTCGTCCGTTAGATTCACAAGGTGATAAACAGCTGAGACCTGCATCACTTGGGGTTTCCAAGCAAATACGCTGTGATATAACTGGAATATTGCTCAATGCGGCGATAAACTCGACTCACTCACTTATCTCCAGCGGCATTCAAGGCCATCTGTTTTATGGCACTTAAGAACCTTTGATGCCGATAAGATGGTTAGCGTTATAACACTCTCTGCTGCATCAAGTATTTCTCAGGCAGCAGTTTTTCTCCGGTTTCCCAGCTACAAATCGCACTCAAATGTAATTCAGAAATATCCTTTCATTGCAACAATCCAGGGCAATCTGTTTATGTCACTTTGTAGGACCTTTGGTGTCGATAAGATAATTAACCAAAGGACAGATTGGTTGCCCCGCCATTTGTGTATGACGTGCATCAACAATAACAGTATATTTATGAAAAATGCGTAGCTATAGAACGACGGCGTGTGATTGATATCAAGAGCAACGCCTTACGTCGTGTGGGGGTTGTCCTGTATTCAGCCAAATCATCTCATACAACAGGTTTGATTGGGGACCGCTTCTAACAAAGAGGGAACGGTGGGGTAGACTAGTGGCGTTCTTTCATCACGCGGAAGACCCGGGTTCGATTCCCCACATGGGTACGATGTGTGAAGTCCATTTCTGGTGTCACCCGCCGTGATATTGCTGGAATATTGCTAAAAGCGGCGTAAAAACTAAACTCACTTGTAACCAAGAATCAGCACGGAGTTTTCACAACGTTGTGTTACCGATGTGCTGTCTAACATGGTTTAACAAATGACAAAAAGTTGGACAGCTGCAGGTGGTGGTGGAATTGGGTTTAACGTCGTGCTTGAGAATATTTCGCTCATATGACGACGTGCATGCGTGTGTATGTGTATGTGCGGCTGCTTGTACTAGCCCAGACTGAAGCTGGTTTTATAGTGCTACCCCACTGAGATACCATGCCGCAGTGAAGCATGAATACCCCACTCAGACACATTATACTGACTCCGAGCCGACCAGTCCTTGATGTACCCATTAATGCCGAGCGCCAGACAGGGACCAACAAGTACCAGATTTTAACGTCTTTTGGTATGACGCAGTCGGGGATCGAACCCACGACCTTCCGCACTCCGGGCGGACGCTCTAACCACTACATCGCGGAGGCGGTTGACAGCTGCAGGTACTATGATTTGGGGAAACTTGAACAAATTGGTTATTCGTTTGAATTATTGATTCGTTTAGTTGGTTATGATCTATGGCTTGACAACCACACACTAGTATTTTCACCAATTAAGTACTAGTCTACAAAAATAATTTGCTGACACGGTTTTATTTACTTGATGATTTTTATGACCTTCAAGTAACATCACAGTGGGTAGATTAATGTGTATGAGGAGAGCTCAAAGGAAAACAAATCTTCTTCATTAATTTTATCACTTGGATGACCCATAAGCAATGGAATGTTTCCCGCAGACAGAGGGTTTGTAATGGTCGAAATCAGGGAGAATCTGGGAATGGAACCGAAACCGGCGGATCTTACCACGGTTAAGGGACGCAACTCCGTATATGGAATTTGTGACCACACGGGTGTCTAGTCACTTTTACCTCCCTTAATGTCCCGTCTGGCTCGTGGCATACACTACCGAGCAAAACGTTTTTGTACTGTAGGTTTTTGTATGCAAATAGATCGCTCTCTCTCTCTCTCTCTCTCTCTCCCTGTCTCTCTCTCTCTCTCTCTCTCTCTCTCTCTCTCTCTCTCTCACTCTCTCTCTCTGTCTGTCTCTCTCTCACTCTATCTCTCTCTCTCACTCTCTCTCTCTCTCTCTCTCTCTCTCTCTCTCTCTATCTCTACCTCTCACTCTCTCTCTCTAAAACGTTGTCTTCAATGTAAAACAGGTGTTTAAACGTTATCAAAACGTTTCGCAGGAACACTAAAGGTCCAAAACACAGTGATGAATCCGTATCTAATGCAACGCCAGTTTTATTTATTTACACTTTTAGCAACAAAATGTGGTATATATATATTGTCAGACAATATATTTAGTAGTGGGTGTAAATAATACATGAATGATAGCATATATAGTAACATAGAAAGCCAGTCTCTCCGTTCGCGCGGAATTCTCCACAAAATGGTAAACTTCTGTGTCTTCTGACTTTAGTCACTTCTGAATTTCAATCAATGTGCACATTAATAACTTGACCGTTGTGAGATGACCTCATATCCCCCAATCGTTAGTCAAAAGTGAAGATCTGAAGACGAGGAATTTAAACATGCATGTACAAAACGTCGACTATTCGACTTAATCAATAGTCTGTATAGTGAGCATCGTGGAGCCCTACTCCATCAAGGATTTCATCATGAAGTAATTGATCCATGAAGCTTGAGATCCATCACATCTGTAGACACGGCAGATTGACTGGAGTCTCGTTCACCGATACTCCCATAATGGCAGATTTCTATGGATCTGTGTTCATGTATACTTCCGCGTCCGCATCACTGACTTGGTCATCTTCATCACTTCACTTGTCAGATCCTTCCGCCATCGATACTCGAGACTGGATAAACAGAATGGACGCTCCTCTGTATTGACCCTTTGTGGTAATTTTGGGTGAGAACAGGTCGAGAGTAAGAGACGGTTTATGTGGGGATTGGGTGGAAACAATGCCTGGCTGGTATCATTAAAATCTAGCGCTCAGTAAACGGTTTGTTCGTTGACGAGAATACTGTAGAGGTCACCGTCATATTGAGAAGGCAATGGGCCATTCTTCACTTACTCATACCTTTATAACTATTACTCAACCAAATATTAGCTATGTTTAATAATAAATACAAAAGGCGAACGAAAACAGGACACATTTGCCTATAGATTAAAATGCTAAACACCACTGGCCATATAATCATATATACTTCTGGACACAGGCAAACTGTAGCGCAAATATAGGGTTGCGCAACAAAGAGAAAAATGACCAGTCTTCCTATATCTTTGCGCTACAGTTTGCCTGTGTTCTGGAGGGGGGCCATGTTTGGGAAGTCTTTCATACAGTCCCTGAAACAAATACACCCAATGCAGCACATGGAAGTCTAGAATATGTGGCAAGTCTCGATAACCTCAGTTTCTGAAAAAGAAGAAAGTCTCTCGCCTCCTATTTATTATATTTTTTAGTATACTTTAGGACCCGTTTTTCTGTAATATATGTTGTTCATTTCAGAGACTAACTGTTAGTCTAGTGTCTTGGTAGCATAAGGTGATATGAAGAGCGAGCTGTAGTCTGTCTCACAGTCCCTAAACCGCATTATTTTCCCTATTCTCCAACCATCCCTGCAATGCTAAAGTCCTAAATGAAGCAAGTCTAGTTATCCTCAGCTTCTGGATCTCACATCCCCTTGGGGATCCTTTTTAATTTAAATGGGATTATTCGTTTTTATCAAAAATTATACATATTCATAGATTAAGCATTAGCCTAGGCGAGCTGGTTTGCAACAGGTCCGTGGGCTACTTACATGCAGTATAACAGCGATAACGGTACTCGTCGTCATATCTTACAACCTACTGTGTAGTGATACTCATCTTGCGTATCAGTTACTAGTCTGTCATACATACCCTGAAACAAACATATCCAAGAAAGCCCATGAAGGTCTAGAATATGTGGCAATTCTAGATTTTCACAGTTTCAGGAAAAATGAAAATGAAGAAGTCTCAGGGCTCCTTTTCATTATATAGATATATTTCTAAGATGCCTAGCGGTTAGAACAATCGAAAAAAACCTACATTATCAGACAATAACGGTATAGTTTTTTGATGACGTAACAATTGAATGACGTTTTCCCGGCACTGCGCCATTCTAGTGTGCCCCCTCGTAATCGAACCATTTTACATTACGTCACAATGTAAGCGACGTCACGATGCATGTCAGTTGTCATCGCCTCGTACGGCCTCCTACAGTAAACTACACCGTTGCATCCAGTTTCTTGGTTTGCTGTTGCTTCACGCAGCTAACATCACTGGTGGAAACATTACGTTTATGTTTTACGACGGTTAAAATGTGTCATTTCGACTCACAAGTTTTCAGCGACACGGTAACGTTCGTAATGTTTACATTCCCACAATGCAATTGTGGAATGTCGCTTGACTACTCAACTTCCTCTGGATGTACTGATCTAAACTTACGCTGGTAGTAGAAATGCAACGTTCATATTGCCCCATATGGTTTACGTTAATGACAGATGTAATTAAAATAATTCAGAGAAGATATTTAATCCGAATGTAAACCGTCATCAAACTGTTATCATTTGTTTTTTTCTGGTAACGTTCGTCTTAACGTAGGGGGCAGACACATCAATAGAACAGCGCGCCAGTTAGCCCTGTGCGAGGATTCTTAATTTAGGTCACCGACACCGTCGTTTGTTTTCTGCCTTAAATTAATCGTAATTATCTTTAGAAAGTATTAAATTTGGCATCTTAGAAAAGAAAGCGTCCTCGTGCTTTAACTATAATAGTTCAGGGCAAAAGTGTGTTTTATTACACTATACATGGTGGTAGAGCGAAGTGTATTTCTTAAATAGAGAATCTCACCCAAGTGTCTACTGCTATCAATTATATCAACATGAGTTGATAAAGTTACAAATATCCGAGGCTTGCCGAGGATATTTTTACCTTTATCAACGAGTGTTGATGTAATTGATATCAGTAGACACGAGGGGGAGATTCTATTTATCATCAAAAATCATTCTTCATTAGTTTTCTATGACAAATGTACATCTCTCAACACTTTACTACCAATTAGATTTGCAGTGCAGTGATGTCATAGCATTGTGACGTCATCAAGTTGATGACGTCATAGCATTGTACAAAATCTACTGTCAAAAGGATATCTCCTAGGAGATATCATATGATCTCACACAAGCGATATCTCCTGTGGAACACCGTTTTGGGTGATAAATTTTATTATGAACTGTTTTATCTGCAAAATATGTTCATTTCAGAGACTAGTTGTTAGTCTATTCAGTTACTATCGGGCTAGATTACAAAACATACATTCGTACTTTCTACTGGAGATGGGTGTGGGTAGCATAACAGCGATAACGATACTATCACCGGCCTTGCAGTCTACTGTGGGTATATACGCGATTCGAATAGCAAGAGGACAGTGCCTAGTGGTTAAAGCGTTCGCTTGGATTCGATAGCTACATGGGTACAATGTGTAAAGCCCATTTCTGATGTCCCTCGCCGTGATATTGCTGTAATATTACTAAAAGCGGCGTAAAATCATACTCACTCACTCACTCGAATAGTAGGAATCACCGATGTATTCATGTTGTTTCATCACCTGCTATTGCGATGTAATGACTTAAGTTTGGGACACGTCTATATACGACATGAATCTTACAGTTGCACAAAGCGGCCTTAAACCCAACTCACTCACGCATGCATAAGTGTAGTTATAAACAATATGTCGGATGTATTCACCGTGTTCCTTCTCCATATCATCATCATCATCATCATTATTTACAGAACGTTATCGCCATCTTCCTAATTCAATGACTGCGGCAGGTATTGTCCTAACCGTCAGTTTGTTCCCCTCTCATTCGTTTCTCGAGTTATCCGTGAAGATCCGGGTTAGAATTGGTCTACAGCAACCCATGCTTGTCGTAAGAGACGACTAACGGGATCGGGTGGTCAGTCTCGCTGACTTGGTTGACACATGTCATCGTATCTCAATTGCGTAGATCGATGTTCATGATGTTGATCACTAGATTGTCTGGTCCAGACTCGATTATTTACAAACCGCCGCCATATAGCTGGAATATTGCCGAGTGCGGCGTTAAACAAACAAACAAATGTTTCTCGAGCACTGCCACGAGTAGGGTCAAATACAGGAGGCGCGTGCGGTCTATCGAGTAGGACATAAACGAAAACAGATGTGTGTAATGGTGCCCACCGCCAAGATGTTTGAATATTTCCATTAACTGATTGTTATTTTACACTGTTCCAGTTATATAGTGGCAGTCCGTACATGGACGGCTCTGGACCAGACAATCCAGTGATTGTTATCTCGTTTGCCTTGGCTTTCCGTTTTCGATGCGACGGTTTGCATCAACCAAGTAAGCGAGTTTGACCATCCGGTTCGGTACTATTAATCGCCTCTTACGACAAGCATGGGTTGCTTAGGAGGACCACTGCTATACACGGGGCTCTCATACAGACTGAGTGCGCCATTACAGTTTGTATCTGTAGAGAGGGCATGGTATTTTACAACCGTATACATTCAGCTGAAACACACACACACACACACACACACACACACACACACACACACACACACACACACACACACACACACATATATATATATAATATATATATATATATATATATATATATATCACGGTAGATATATGTAATCTATGTGAAGGAGAGTCCAACCAGTGGGCAATAGTATGAGCATCGATCTTCTCCGTCAGAAATAACGTCCAAACACATACCTACCCACCGTTCTTCATTATAAAGTCGGCCCAAATGTACATGGGGGTAGAGCGAACTGTATTTCTTAATTCGTGCTCAAACTATCGTCTGTGGTGGAAATTCATTTTCATAATAATAAGAAATGTACAATATCAAGCCCTTCCCTAAACCTGCGTGGGTTACGTTCGCTTGACACACCTGAAATCTTTAGACTACTACATGCACATCTTGCAATATGCATGCACAACCATGCTCCCCAGTGTATGCCACTAGATTAAATCTTTTATACAAACAGGGGATTGTCACAATGATGGATTATTATTACAACCATACGTGTTGTGTCCACATGTTGTTGACTAATATGTTGCAACGTTAGCAGAATATATCCAATGTGGGCTGATACAAACGTTATCTCCCGCCTCTGGGGATGTACCCTGACGTAACACGGTCTACCGCTTATCACATACGTGATATAAACTATTTATTACCCATTCCAAGACACCCTCGTGAGTGTACCTTGCAGGTCTGCTGGAAACACTTCCCTACACCTGACTGGGATCGGATGCCAAAAATGTCTTTCCCCGTTGAATGAGGAAATAGACTTTTGACAAACAAATGGCAAATACATCGGGTTTGGGGTAATTCTATTACAGCAAGGAAACGCCAGTAGGACATCCTGTAGAAGCACCTCGCGTATGCACTTACCTTGCTCTTATTAAGTTCAAAGAATTCCCGTGTTTCAACAACCTTGACATTATAGAAGGTAATATTAAACTGACACGTGCCGATAATAAAAAACGGTAATAAAGAGTATAATAATGATATCAGAGATGAAAACCATAGAGCGTGACTTTTCAGTAAAAAATATTCATATTCCTGATCAAACACCCTTCAATGCCGTGTTATTGGGGCAATGGATTTCTTTAAAACGTCATGTGCATCGCGAGATAGAATACATCCAATAGGAGCGCTTTCGGTTCCCTATTATGTAAGTTGTTTATGAAATGTGTAACGGTTGGTGGCAACAATCACAAACACATGCGCTGAGAATTAAGTGAATCTCCTCCTCAACCTGAACTATCCAAATCTACTCCAGTACGCGCGTGTGTTCTAAATGACTGATCATCCGGAACAGGACGCCGTATCGTCTGCTATGTAAAATGGCGTCGCCGCAAGCTTCCCGACGCCTGACTACACATCGTACACGCCGGCTTCCCGAGTATAGGAGTATGGAGTGGTATGTGCAGAATGCACGTGGAACATCATCGCGAGCCGACAGTAGGAACCGAAGATTCCCGGATGTAAACGTCAGCACACTTTGGTAAACTCAAGCAGACGACATCAAGGCGGTGCATGGGACTGTCTAATAGTGTGCCATTATTGGCAGGAACATGAAGAGATATTTGACCGACTGCCTATGGCCATTTGCTTAACAAATCATTACTGGGATTTACTTTTATGTGGCGTGATGTTTTACCGATGGGAATAAAAACACTCAGCGTGGCTTTTCTGCCATTATTATGTCGGGGTCGACGCTTTTCTAGGCTAGGCCCGGGGGTCGATACATAGCATCTACAGTTGCTATTATAAACAGCTGGCCATTGTGTTTGCTGTCTGAATGTTTATCGAACATGTTGGAAGAAAGGTTACTTTGGGATTTTAGTAAAGCTGAATTAACTCTTCAAAGAAGCCTTGGCATCACAAATATGATTGGGATTTCCGGAAGCATGAACGTTTATACAGACATTATCCTACAATGATACAGGTTTATAGATACGGGGTAGCCCAGTGGTTACATTGTGCAGTCAAGCCTAAGGTCCGAGTTCGATTTCCCATGGTGTGCCATGTGTAAATCCGATTTCTAGTGTCATCCGTACTGATAAATATTACTGATATACGGTTAAATACAAAACCCTACCTACTCACTGGCACGATATGATAGCCTACTATAACACGAGACCACGGTATACAAAGGCACTTCAAGCATATAGCTCGTTTTCGAAAAGGGGCTGCGTTGCAGTTTGTTTGCCTGCCGCCTCAAGCGGACTAATCCTGAAGTTAATGCAATTTTCTGAAATGACTCTACTTGAGCTTGAAATGTGGACCATACCCTCAAGCTGTGTCTCTGTTCATTCATACTCTGCTACTAGTCGTCTAGTGGACATATAGAAGGACGAAATGGTTGTTGCCAGAAATCTAGGATGGTGCCACTAGCCCAAAATGGGCCGCGGACTGACACTCCTTTCATATTTAGATAGTGTTATGCGCTTCTATCAAAACTATACATGTTCAGAGACTGAACGTTAGTCTACCTGAAGGTAAAGAGTGAGTGAGTGACTTTGGTTTTGCGCCGCTTTTAGCAATATTCCAGCAACATCACGGAGGGGGACACCACATTATGCTCATGTAAGGAATCGAACACGGGTCTTCGGCGTGACGAGCGAACGCTTTAACCACTAGGCTACCTCACCGCCCCTGAGAGTAAAGAACTACAGATAGGTATCAACGTCTTATACATACAGATCATCACGTAACAAAGGCCTGTTTTTGTAACCTAATAGATACATACCATGTTACGTTCTTTTCGTTGTGTCAGAACAACAAAAGCCGTAATGTGTAGAATTAACCCCCTTTCTTTTTTATAACTCATAACCCTGTATTTGACAGTGAAAGTGCTAGTCATTCTCCTTAGAGATTAAATTCAGTTGGGGTTCATGTCTAGTCTGGAATGATTTAGCACTCTCTCGTAGATTTCCGTGTCGGGGTCGTTCGTTCGAATCCAATTCGCTTGAATTGTGACTGTTGGTCTGTCGTCGCCAAAGCCGCCTTCCTGCCATATGTGTGACCAAAGTGGTACACAGCCCTATTTGTCTCAGATCGAATTTTCCTCCTACATAAAGTTGACATACCGTGATATAACTGAAATACTAATCAAATTCGGGTTATTACATACAAGGGCCACAATTCCTTTCCATAACCAGGAAATATCGGCAAAGACCAGGGCTCAGATGCACAAAACTATGTTAACTCTTCTACTCTATCGGCTTACGATGGTCTTACTGTTATGATCTCTTTGTGCAACGGGGCCCAGAGTCCACTGAAGGAGTCCAACTAAGTCATAAACAGGTGTTTATGAATCATTATCACACAATACAATTTCATGGTACAACTTATTTCATTCACTTTATACGCTTGATTTATAAGTTAACCCTAAATGTTCCTAGACACACTGGTCGAAGAAGGTGATATTTAGCGGTTACATCCTCGTCGTTGATGATAATTCGCCATCGACCACGTGGTTAATAACGTGGGCCACACGGCGGTTTAGCCTTGCTCTCGTTTATCATAATGACAATGACATTTCCCCGTGATCTGCTATAAATACCAATTATTAATGATGATATGCATAAGCCATTATTGCACGTTAACCGTTATGTATTATACGCGGTGACTATTAAAAATCTCCAGAACGATGTGACATTTGGAGGTCGAGAAAGGGTATAATGTGTGTCTTCAAGCTGTGAATAAATTATACAATTATGAAAAGTACATGTATGATTACCGCACAGGGTGTGAGGTTAGTATAACTTGTAATTACACGCATCAAGAGACAATCAGTACCAGTACCGTATTTACTGAAATAATCTTAAGCATAGATTGACGAACAAGATTCGTCTAGATCTGAGTACTTTGTTTACAGTGAATGAGTATAGTTTTACGCCATTTCAGCAATATTCCAGCAATATCACCTCTGTGGATACCAGAAATGGACTTTACACAGTATACCCATGTGGGGACTCGAACTCGAGCCCTCGGCGCGACAAACGAACGCTTGAACCACGAAGCTACACTACCCCTCCTCACTCTTGTATAGGTTGGTATCCATAGCTGTATACAGACATGCTGCGTGTGTTTAACAACCACAGCTCTATCTACAATATAGTGGATGTACTACAGTGAGTGAGTGAGGTGAAATGTGGTTTAACGTCGCACTTAAGAATATTTCGCTCATATGACGACGTGCATGTGGGTATGTGTGGCTGCTTGTACTAGCCAACACCTAAGCTGGTTTTATAGTGCTAACTCACTGATATGCCATGCCGCAGTTAAGCATGAATACCCCTCAGACACATTATGCTGACTCCGAGCCGACCAGTCCTTGTTGTACCCATTAATGCCGAGCGCCAGGCAGGGACCCACAAGTATACCATATTTTAACGTCTTTTGGTATGACGCGGTCGGGGATCGAACCCGCGACCTTCCGCTCTCCGGGCGGACGCTCTAACCACTACACCACGAAGGCGGTCGAGTGAGTGAGTGAGTGAGGGAGGAGTTTAGTACATGAGCAAGTTAAAGGAGCTGACAAACTTAGAAAATGAACGAGGCAAGAAAGGTTACCATGTTTACATTTGACGTTGGTATTATTCAGCTACGTTTTGTAGCAAAGCTGATGCATTGAGAAATTGTTTACACTTACGCCCTCAGATTCTACTAGTAATAGAAGACTACTATTTTTGTTTAGGATATTTCTATCGTCCTCGGAACAATTTAGTAGTCTCGGGCAAACAGTCTAGTGCGAATTTCGAAGGCTATAAATGATCACGTACCAATGTCCGTGTCACGCAAAACAGTGGGGAAAGGGACAATAGTTTCATATTACTGTATCTATCGTGTTTACATGAATTTGGAAACATAGCATGTCCGCCAACATCAGAATGTCATGGTCCGATTTCGATGAGTGATGGCTATTTACTGAACAATGGCTGTACTGTTGACCAGGTTCAGCGTTGAGGCGGGGTCGCAGTTTAAACGTTATATCAACAGGGAGCTGTCAGTCAGTAGGGATGCTGAACGCTGTACCATTAATTGATAGGAACTTCGAGGCGTAGCTCACAGACGTAATGAAAGGGATAACAGTTTATATAGAATGTAAACACGTGCAAATAAATATAAATACCTCTCGTGGCGCAATATATTTAAATGAGATTTTATAAGTGTAATCAAATAGGAAAATATATACCTTTAACCGAATATATACTCAAAACACAGTGCAATGATTAAAATGAGAACGCTATACCTTGGATGTGTTTGTGGGAATATTATTCACGTGACTCATGAGAAATACTTTGCCGTGCATGACAATGGTAAAAGGATCGATACCAAAATGTCGCTTTAATAAAGTTATTATTCATAAACCTTAGTCTACTTTATCATCCGTTAGATTCTCATGAATGCCTATCCAACGGTAGGGTCATTTTAATTTTGGTCTTAGCGATAAAAGATGTGTACAAAGAAAATGATTCTCCGACCTCACGGGAGTAGTTGTTTCTGAGTTGACGAAATGTGTGTTCAGAAATACAAAACATCAATATGCACATTACATTTGAGCAACAGGTCACTGTTTGCAATGACGCGAGAATGTCCGTCTATTTATGAAATCTCGCGATATTTACGTTGCCAATTTGTTGAGATTTAAATGTCCGACCTTCCTTCGACCAACCATTCACCTCGCGTATCCCTTTCAGTGGGAGTTATCTCCCCTTTTCGTTTCAATAGGACAGTATTGAGTTCGGTTTGTTATTTTCACTGCATAGCGTTATGTGGTACCCCTGTGGTATATACGTACATACGCCATGCCGTCAACCCGGGTTCGATTCCTGATGCATGGTTAAATGTGTGAAGCCGAATTTCTTCACGAAATAGTGGAATTAAATCACACACATTCTGAACATGCATAAAGAGATGACCTGCTATTCAACAAGAAGTGATTACATTGTATTAGATGGGTGCAAGTGTGTTGCGGTTAACGTATTCAACCTATTAACGTTTTGATAACTTCGACTGACTGACTGAGTTTTGGTTTTACGCCGCTTTTAGCAATATTCCAGCAACATCACGGCGGTTGATAACTTCGATATTGTTTGAGTTCCTACATATTTTCATAAAATTTAGTTAGGATTGGAATTCAGATGTAATGAGTGTTTGGCTATCACTTTAACTCCCGTTGGTATACATTCCTGTAGGGAGTATAATTAAGGCAACAAACCTTACCAGACCATTCAAACAGATTTTAACAACGGAAATGAATTGATTAGTTAATACTAATATATTTAACCTGTCACAGCAGGCGAGAATGTCCATGAGACGAGTATTATTCAGGCTGCCGCCTATCTCCGATCGGAGCGGAAAATTGCTATTGCTATTTATTCTTAAGTTTGTTCCCGCAATCTCAAGGGCCCAACAACAAACAACTGCTATCTTCTGCCAAACACTGAGAGTAAACTTTGATAGTCGGCAGATAAATCGAAAATGTTCATTCTTGCCACAGTATTAGTAGCGTAAGAGCAGACAGTCGGTATTGGGCAGTGCTAATTTTCAGAGCTAGGTGATAGTTAAATAATTATAGTGATACGAGGAAGAGAGGCTTAATTTCAAGTAGTTAAAAAAACATTTACTTTCCGTGTTAATGTTTTATGCATTGTTTGACAAAGTTGACAGTGTATATTTCCGATTGCTGTCGTGTGCTGATGTTTTTTATCCGAAATGCTGAGTTTCGAATCATAATAACAATCATATCCTAGACAACTGCACGTCTGTGACACACGGCACGTTTCATGCATCACACAAATATGTATAGGGTCGCAAATGTCATATAATAATCAGAACAACAATAACAATATCAACAACAAGGGCGACGACAACCACCATGATGATGACGACGACGACGATTATGATGATGCCGATGATGACGGCGACGACGATACAACTTTCTTCAAATGTTGTCTTTAAAAGAAATATCTTAGGTCTCAATAACTGTACGTTGTGATATGTGATAATCGCAGGTTTTACATGCCTTATTTGAGAAATGCAGCTTCTTATTGTATATTAACTGACTGACTGACTGACTGACTGAGTTTTGGTTTTACGCCGCTTTTAGCAATATTCCAGCAACACCACGGCGGGGGACACCACAAATGGGCTTCACACATTGTACCCATGTGGGAATTCGAACCCGGGTCCTCGGCGTGACGAGCCAACGCTTTAACCACTAGGCTACCCCACCGCCCCTATTGTATATTAACAATAATGCCAGATAAGAATAACTCAGTACAATATATATGAAATGAGGACGTCTAAACAATTTGCATATCTTTGCATTTATATATGTAACTGTATACTCTTATTCCGTCGGCTTCATATGGGCAATACGTATTACTGATTCATTGACTATTGCAAATATAAAGCATGGTATGTACGCAATAATAGAGAACAAAACCACAAAGAAAATATATATGTGTTGCTTTTTGAAGATGGGGACAGCAGTATATGTTAGATTAATATTTGAATGATTAACAATAAATTGAGCAATAACAATAGGGGTTGAGGTGGGAAGACCCCGAAGTTTCACGTCCCTATATGAATTTACTTACCTTTCGAGTAGATCTTGAATTGGGTGGAAACACTTCTGCTTCCTGTTTTATTGTGTCTTATTTATTATGAGGACATTTCAAAGAACTGCTGCTTATCTTATTAAAAAATCAAATGTACCGTCCTGTTGACGCTTGGTTGTATGACGTTATCGGCTCACCGATTCCAAGCTGAACTTAAAAATTACGTCTGTATATTATAGGGCCAGGTCTAATCTGCCTCACGGTCCCTGGACCACATTATAATCCCTGATGCCTTGCCCTCTCTGCAATGCTAAAGCCATAAATGAAGCAAGTCTAGATTGCCTCTGAATTTCCCATTTCACTGGGGCTCCTTTTCAATAACTATTAAAATGTTTGTTACAATCAAAACTATATATGTTCAGAAACTAAGCGTTAGTCTAGGCCAGGGCAGTTATGTGAATTTTGTAAAAGAGGGTATGTGGAAATGTTTACATGCGTTAAGGGGCGTTGTTAACTTTTAAATATTCTTAACATGATATTTATTTCACTAACTAACATCTCGAGTGTATGTGTTATGCTAACGTTTTTTTGAAGCCAACATGGTTTAGAAAACACATGAATAATGGATGTCTTTAACAAACATGCAGAAAATTCAACACGCACAGAGTTCGATAAAAAAAAAGACATGCTTAAAATCTAAATCATTGAAGCCAGTATTGATATTGACAGAAAAGTATAAAATTTAGATGTTGATTGCACCTGGTTGACGGATTTCATTGCTGTAGTATAACGGTACAAAACCATAAGTTTCAAAGAGATATTATAGCAGCTTTTGAATAAGACTCTTTCTTGTCACGGTTGCTTTTGCGTAACCTTCAAAAGGGACCTGAACCTTCAGTGTATTGTGTCACCTGTGCGATAGCTCATTATTGTATGCGAGTTTGATGTCACCGCCTTGACAGTCCACTTCCGGTATTTATCCTCCCTCGGTAAGAAGGCGTCTTACAAGGTTAGAAATCTAAACCTAAGTCTATGGCTGACCTTATGTTTGCATGAGAAGTGTACATACTGTGTTGGAGTGTATTCAGTAGATTTAGAATAGACTAAATAGTTCAACAAATTGTTAACCGAAATCACGTACATTATACGAGGTACGCGTTTTATTGATGGAACAGCCGCCGTGGTTATTTCTGTACGCTTATCCCTGTGTATTTGCATATTAGGAAGCCTGGTTTGTGGATCTGGGTCATACGGCGGCGCTTTTACTGCCCAAGGATTTTCGTTGTTTGATTTTCAGGTAAGAAATATATTGCTGAATAATATCTGCGCGTTTGTGATCGGAAAAGAAAGCTAGTGGATGCTTGAAAAGAGTGATTGCAGCCCTTCACTTATATCGCGTGAAGCCAACACATTTGCAAGTGAACTCGGGACCGGTATTTCGGTACCTTCCAAAGCTAATTGCAATAGCGTAATAGTTATGAAATGCAGAATTACTGTTGTATGATCTAAGACTGAAAAATGAAAACGTATCGTATCGGTTGATTTGAAGGATTTAGTACAGCTATGTGTAAAATGTTCCGATCATGAAGTAAGCCGCCATTTTGGATAGTGAAGCATATGAGTCGGCCATTGGCAGTAGCCTTCGTTCAGGTGTGTCGGGGTACAAAATATTCCTTTTCACTTGCGGAGATCAACGCTTAGTATCTCCACACAACTATAGCTGAATGTGTGAATAATGTCTGTTTCAGCAAATGTTGTTATTAGGGTAAGGTATTTGTAGCTGATGGCTGACGCCGGCCGGTGCATCCATCCTCTGTTCACCTTGTAACTTGACTTCATTATTCGCTGTTGCGCTTCATTCAATTCAACACAATTGTTTGAATAGTGTGTTACCTGTATTGCTATACTCAACATTCGAATTTAAATGTTTTACCTTACAAAATCCAATGAAATGGGTTTCATTTGGTATTTTCACTCAGTGTGCACATTATTCATATGGTTGAGCATGATGACATGAATCATATCGTGATTCACAGTGATCATAGCATTGTTTGATCTTTGATCATTACACATAGACTATGTGCACCAGTCAGAAGTGTAACAAACTTTCAATGATTCAGATCAAGACATTGGTTTTTACTAAATATTCAATACATATGTAAAGTTATTCCTGAAATTGGCTTCCTTTATATTTTTTCGATATTTTTTGAAGTGTTAAATCCTGCTTTAGGTTGATATTTAGTTACCTTTTCGTATGTCTGAGCCATAAACCTACTATCAAATAAGTTCACATAAAACTGTGAAGCAAATGTCAAGCCCATTGTAGTAAAGCAAATGTGTCAGCCCATGTTACTAATAGTAATATGCTGGTTAATGTTTATCTAATCTTGTTACTTCTGCAATAAATTT
Source organism: Haliotis rubra (assembly GCF_003918875.1). Classification (NCBI taxonomy): domain Eukaryota; kingdom Metazoa; phylum Mollusca; class Gastropoda; order Lepetellida; family Haliotidae; genus Haliotis; species Haliotis rubra. Next base: position 599,223 of record NW_025765248.1, read on the forward strand.
TGATACGGCTGAGGTCAACGTGCAACATCTCCTACATATGCTTGGTCATGCCCGCTGGCGTCTGGGGACGGCTGGTTCAAGCGGGGCTTCACGGAGAGCAAATCAATGAATGGGGACTATCTTGTCATGACCAATTGTGGGTGGGAGGTATTGTTGTTTGAGGTCAGCTGAGGTCAAGGAACAGCATGTTTAGTTCACCTGTTGTTTCAGGCAAATACCTGAACATCCTGCAACCAATGAACATGTTTTGGTTTTGTAATGATGGAAATTTGCTGAATTTAGTTATTTGAATGAAATCCTTTTTGAGTAAGCACAAGATGACATTTAATATGTATGCTGAATTTCAGTAAGTGGAAAGCCTAAACAGAATACAGTGGATCATTGGGCTAGAATGCACTTTACCGGGCGCAGCCCTCGCTGCTCCCTTTACGATCCTTAGGGTTAGGGTATGCCACCCTTTACGATCCTTAGGGTTAGGCACCCTTTACGATCCTTAGGGTTAGGGAACCCCAGCAGCGCTAATTAATCTGAAAAAGTGTGCCCGGTAAAGTGCATTACTCACGATCATTGTCAGTATAAAATACAAGTGTATAACCTTTTGTTAACAATAACATTTTGTGCTTCCGGTGATTTAAAAGCTGTTCCCCAACCTGCCATGCTTAAGAATAAAAAATCCCTTTGCTTAATATACTGCCTGGTACAATATCTTTAGTCTGTGGTGATGTATATTATTTGTTCCTTTTTCAATTTGTCTGTCAGCATACACTTCCTTAACAGCAAAGGTGATGGTTTGATGTAGATTTCACAGTCTAATTATTTCTTGAATATATTGATCATGCCATTACACTGTTTCCTACCACACAGAAATAGTAATAGCATTTGTATGTTAATGTATAGAACGTCAAGATTAGTTTGATGAACACATCCATAAACCTGTGTAATAAAGAAAATGAATACCTTTTAATTGGAACAGGTCAGTGGCATACAACTACATTTTCTACTTGTTACCATGGTGGTAGTTCTACAGCTGCCTGGGACTTACTTCTAAAGCATATCCTGCAGATCATGTCCCACACCCTGTAATTAATTTCAGGATATGTGTTGCTGAGTTCAAGTGCGGTTGATTCATACAGGCAGTACGCAGCAATTACCAGTCACAACACATTGTTGCACCATCAATACACTACACAAATGCTATGCTTGGGTCATTCAAGTCACTGTAGACAAATGGCAGCCAGCCAGTGAAGAGGTTTGGGCATTATTGCAAGATCAGCAATAAATGTTGGCTTCAGCATATTGATAATCAATAGTTAGGTTCTGTCGTGTCAGACTGAAATCCTGATTGAAGGAGCATGTTCTCAGCTCATTTACCGTCATGTTTGTGGACCATCATGAATATATGCAGCCCAATCTAAAGTTCATTAGAATTCACTGAGTGAGATACTTAAACAAGAAACGATTGTAGTTTTGACTGGGATACAACAAAAGGTACTTGTTTTCGAGTATTATTCTTGTTATTTGTGAGACAGCATGTCAATACGCCCAACTTCACCTCAGTCATTCTTCAATGTGGGTCTCATTAGCATTCTAATTATGTGTAGACTTCTTGTCGTTCTTGTTGTGCCCTGTTTGAAACTGGATGCTGGGCAACATGTTTTTATAACAAAAATTAATGATCATTATTATCCATGTTAATAAGTCAAAACCATTTTCAAATGTTGACATGGTCAATATGAAAAATGTGATGTATTGAACAGGTTATGTTCACAATTGTGATCTTACAAAGTAATATTTTGGTGTATACTAAGAAACATTTCTTCATCAATGACTCTGTTCTGTTTGGTGACATGTTCCATATTATTCATGTTTCCAGACACCCAACTATGACAAGAATGTGGTATTGATTTGTCCCTGGCTGATAATTTCTTTCACTTAAAGTTATTCCCAACATGTGACAAAACAATGAATTACATCACATTGTGATGAAACCTGTATTCATTGATTTTCTTGACAAACAAAATGTAATACCGCACAGCTGTTTGGAGAGGGAAATGAGTGCCTTTCCTGTGTGTGTACATCTCTGTATGCAGCCTGTAACAACTTTGTCAGTGTACACCATTGTATATGTCCTGTAGCTATCTACAGTCAGTGTATTCGGTCAGATATCACATGTGGCTAGGGAATCAACTCCAGCAGCATATTCTGTGGGATATCTTCTCAATGGTGATATTGACACCCAGTATTGGATCGTCTTTCGGTTGAGTTTTCTTCTTTTTGCTGCCAGTGTAAACTGATCGGTACTGGCTGTGAATGATAATCTACACAGAATAGTTCTCAGGAAAGTAGTTTCTTGTTTGCTGTAGCTTCTCCCGGCAGGGTGTAGTCATTTATCTACATGACCTGACCTTGATAGTATTACAGATATGACAGCCCCAATTACAGGGTACAGACTGGAGTTGTGGAGTGTAGCACAGATGTCACTGTCCATATGCTCTCCTAAGGTGGGAAGCAAGGCCCTACTGAAATTCTGGGTTTGATTCCATTTCTGGTTAAGCGGGGACAATACATTTATGATGGTATGCAGAGCTTGACATGAGCTTGTTCCTGTTAGTCCTCATTTAATTTAGAAACTAATGATAATTAACATTATGACCTTTCGGAAAGTGTTACTGATCCATAGACCTTTTGATCAATCCCACTATTGGTGAATCCTGTTATTCTGGCCATGCAGGAAACAGACTTGATTGTTGATTATAATAAACAGGATACTTGTCAACAGTTGAAGGTCTCACTTGCCCAAAGGCTACCTCTTAACATGGACAGGTTGCTTTACTCATATTGTGAGATGGGCCAGTGCTTGACATTCTGAATCACTGGTCTATATATCATGGTCTAGATGGAAAATCGTTCTTCCTATCCACTCCTGATCTGCAGTCTATTGTTGCCAAGTTTTTTTATTCCTGAACCTGACATCCATGACCAACTTCAGAAGGTGTAAGTTTTGCGAGACCTGATTGCCTCCTGACATTTCTCTCAATATCTGACATCCTGTTGTCATGCCTATTACAGCACATTATCTGCTATCACGACACACAGCTATACTGTGGCCGGGTCCCATCACACTATGCTGTAGTGGTGTCAGCGGCAGCAAGTTCATGGTGTCCTTAGACTTGCTCATACATGTACTGTTAGTGTTATAACACAACTTTTCAATTTACTGATTAGTGTCATTGTGTGTTGGTAACGGAGTATTGTACATACAGTTTAAGGCAGGGAGAACATGTTCATCTTCCATTGGACCTTTTATATTTAACAATGTTATGATATTGTAGATAGTGATTTATGATCACTTCAGTCCTGCTCAGAGTTTACCTGCAGTAAAGTGTCACCAATCATTCTCAGGACAGCAATTTACAAAGTTTATGAGAAGGATGACAACTGTAAACAGTGTAGTTGGTCCCCCTTGTCCACAGTCATGGCTGTCTACCAATCAGTCCTTGGTTTTTGTGTGGACTATTAGCTAAGTTTGCTAGATCAATGGAAAACATACTACACTTTGGCTTCAGAGACCAGAGACTCAGGTCCAAGACTGCTTTAATTAAATAATGCCCCTATTTATATAATATGAGGATATTAACTCCTGTGGACATGTTCTTGTTTTGGAAGACTTGATCCTTTGGTTAGTATTACAAAAAGTTCCCACTGGCGTCATTTTTCCTGTGCACCAATTTTTCAATCGCTGTAAGGCTGAGGAGATGTGTTTTTAAAAAATAATGTTGATTCTTTGGTGGGCAGAATATCATTTTAGATCAGTACAGCTAAAATTGGAAATTTGTTTGTTTGGAAGGTCAATAAAGAGTTGAGCTGTAATGTGCTGTAAACTTGAAACTTCTCCTCAGAGTAATCTTGCTATGGTGATTTCCGTCACACAATTCTCAATTTGCTCAAAATATTCTTATCTGAATAAATATAGCTGCTCTATTTTTATGATGTTACATCTAAAATGTGTTATTTTACACTCAACTGTAAAATACTGTGTGCATTACAGTAAGCACTCATAACAATCATACTGATGCTGCAGCCTTAGGCAAGATCACACATTAAGCAAGTGTTATCAAGATGTTTCTCAATGTTACTTCATGGTATGCTTGTTATCAGCTCCAGGTATAATCTCTGCCCCAGGTAGTGGACATTCCAGGCTGGCCTGGTCGATCTGGTCAGCCGCACCAAAGGTTATTGGACTGCAGATGGCCTGAGGTTAATGCTGTTATGTAATGGTTAGTGAAATTTAATGGTCCACATCCCATGGTCCACCTTGGCTGAGGCCTTGTCTGGCTTGCTACATTTGTTTGGGACAAAACAGAGGATAGGGTTTCACAAAATGCTCCAGCTGGTTCAAGGCTGAAAGCATTCCTGATTTTCACTAGATAAAGCTCTCATGCTTTGAGGTGCTTCAAAGCAGTGTGTCTCAGATCTACCATCAGTTGATATTTTTATAATGTCATATTAAATAAGCAGGTTTGTAGAGATGATAATATTTACTTCAAAATGATTAAATAAACAGACATAAGGAAGTAAACAGCCATTGTGTCTTTTGTTCCTATCAGTGTGAATAGTGTAAGCATTGATATTAAGTCAGCATGATAGTACTTCAAAGGTAAATATATAAAGGAAGCATTATTATCATAAGCACCATGCCTATATTTCATTTTGAAAAAAATCAATCAGAATATATAACAATATGAAGAGTGAATGTGACAAGTCATAAGTTAGCTGTGCACTGTTCAGAAACAATTTGCTGTAATCAGAAAGTTAGGGTCAGTTAACTTAAGTCATTTCTATTGGGTTAATGCAAGATCAGCAAGGTAAGTAGAAGCTTGGTCTTAATGCCAGATGATTATCTCATGAACTACGCATTCACCCTTTGGCTAGTCAGGTAAGTTAATTGAATATATTGGCCATGTATGTGAACTTTAGATAAACGTCAAGAAAATGAATGTCTATCCATGATAGATTATTCATGAAGGAGTGGTGTTTAACTCCTTGTTGAAGAACTGAATGTGATATGTGAAAGATTTAACTGTATAGGATTAGCAGCAACAGCAGTTTTGGGGGTTACAGAGGCCTCTGTTTTGGGATACCCCAACTTCAAGATTAGGGTCGTGACCAGGACCTGTTAAATCTTCTAATTTCAACATAAGAATCAAGACCTAGATCAAGTCCAAACATCAACTGAGTTTATCATGTAGCTTTTCTGAATCTGGAGAAATGTAGATTTCATTAATAAAAGAATTATGAAGTTCCTGACTTTGGATGAGTAACTCGTGTTTTTGGGCTGGGTGGGTACTGAATAGGATCCAGGTATTGACAAGTCTACCCTGGCATGTGGTTAGTCATGTGATTTATTGTTAAATGATAAACGTTCTCCGTAACAGTTTAACTACAGGTCACCAGTGTTTGTTATGTCTATGCAGACTTGCATTCTGACTTTTACTTGTTTGAATAAATATTCAGTGTGCGTCAACTTTGACCAAATCATTTTCTATGTGCATCTGAATACCTTTTGCCAGGATTCTAGTAAAACCAGTTCACAAGCTGATAATTTGTTCTCTACTCTTAAAATCTCCAGTGTGTATCTGGATAGGGTTGGTAACTAGTGGGTTGGGTACCTAGGTAAGAAATTTCAGTCCTCCAAACTCATTTTTTAAGCTCTGTTATGTATAAACCTCTTTTCCTGTTTTTGTTGGAACAACATAAACTATGTATGTTGCAATTCTGCTAGAAAAGAGATTGATTTTCTTTGCACTTACACATTTGGAAAAATGGTTTTAGGCAAGTTAGTAGCTGTTGTTGTGGTATAGCAGTTGATTCAATTTGTGAAACAAGCAATGGTTTGTGTGGTCCCCTAATGATTATTGTGCTGGCTCATCAAACTGAAGAAGACATTGTCATCACATTGTGACTACATGACATGAATACAATTTACAAAGCCAAGCATGCAACCACTGTTATGATCCTCTATTGCAGCTAAAAGCTACATTAAATCTTCTTCTCATTATTGACCATCCATGAAACGACTACCCCATTTATCTTGAGGGTGAATTAGCTACTGTTTCAGGTCTGCCTATTTAGGTCAGTGTTTCACTCCATGGTTACATAGACATTGATCTAAACTTGAATTGTCCACAACCTTGGTACGTTACCATTATCCTGAAATAGTCTGAACAGAAAGAAATCAATACATGAAGCATAGACGTGGTAGCCATGTGACTCACCAAGTACATGTGCAGGAATATGTCATGGGATTTCCATGCATAATGCTCTTAGTTGTCTGGTGATCCATCTGGTTGTATATTAGTATCATAAATCTGTCTATTGAACTTATTGGATTTACAGTGAGTTGATACAGTTTCTTGTCTAACATCGTTTTCAATTTGAATGTCAGAAATATTGCATCACCAGTGACATCTATCATCATAATTTAATAACCTGATAGCAGATCTGTCAGGTTGTTGGTCAGTAAATTCACACATAAACGGCTGTGGAAAATATAGTGAAGTATATTTCAAGGGCTTTCCTTTTAGTGCTATATCCGTTGCAGTATAATAATATTGTGTAAAGACAACACTTATGATCTAATGCTCTAAAACCACAAGGAATGCAGCCCCTGACCGATCAGCCTCCTAGGGTGTGAGAGAGTCTGAGGGAGACTTGAGACATGGGGAGGCAAGAGAAGTGCATCTGTGCATATTGATTGGTGACCTGGGTTGTAATTGATTGTGCTGGGCTGGCTGGAATGTGTGTATTGTGCAGCGGTATCTGAGAGTTCAGGCTGTCTGTGTGGAGTGTTGGTGACTCACTCTCGCTGTCCTACGCCTTGTCATAGGTACCACACCACCCTGTGCCTCTCACTTGACTCTTCACATGGATGTGCTCTAACACTGCACTAAGCTACAGGACACTACCTTTGGATAACACTGGACTTGAAAACCACATGCATATTTTGTGATAAAACTGGTTTGTATTTAATTCATCATTCAAAATCTAATTCCGTGTGTTACTGTGTTTATTTTCATTTCATTCCTGTTAAAGGGAGTGGTCAAGTTCTGTGAGTTCTGTAAAAGGCTGGTTCTCCTGAACATATGGAAGGTCAGCTCCAGCTGGCCTTTGGCAGACTTATCAGAATCAACCACTCAAAGATAATTCACCCATTTCTTGCTTTGCAGATATTTCCTTAACTAGGAGTTGTGTCGGTGGTAGATTGATTATCTTTAATCCATGTAGTTATCAGTTTGGATATTGCTCCAGAATAACAAGATTTGGCAATGTATTGAACATCTGGAGTTGGGCATATGGGAATGATGGCTTTATTGTTGATGAAACAGGATACTGCTATGGAGGAAATGTGCACAGTGGTTTTATTAAGGAAACAATGGACCTGCTATATTGTAGGAAATGTTCGTATTAGAGAATTGGCTGAACTTGTGTTGCGGATGTTTCGTGGAATTTGATTTCAAAACGGGAAATGCTTCTCGGTCACATTGTGGAAATGTCTCCCACTGATATTAGCTATCCGTGAATCAGATTGTTTTATCGGTTTGAGTGATAGTGTCTATGTAGGAGTGTAATAATTGCTGTGCTGCTGATGTATGTGAGATTGCTTCGTTGAGAGTTATTTCAGCTATGTAGGCTTGGGCTGATTATATTTATCATTGTCTTACAAACATGACTGGAGGTAATAGCTGATAAAGATAACTATCAGCTCTTATTCTACATTCTACATTTAGTATGTTTGTTCACATATATTGATCTAGTTTTGTAATCAAGTGTAAGATGGCATTCCTATTTAAACATCAAGCCTGTGATTTTCACTCAAGATGGGGTCAAGTGTAGTGTGAAAATAAGATATTTGAATAAGCAATGTGAGTGTTTGGAGTAGTTCATACTACTATAGGCTTCAGTACAGTGTACACCTAAACTTCAATGACTCATTCGAGTAATGTATTACAAATACAACTACCAGCATGTCTAGAACAGCTAACTAATTTTGTGAAAGTTTGGTTAAAATGATGAATAAGTGTTTTTAACAATGAGGGTGAGTTGAATTTTAGCCAATTTTAACACTTGAACCATTTGAACCACTACAACACCACCAATTTTAGCAATTAGCATAATAGGAATAGTCATTTGAAACTATAGTTTCATCAGCAGTAAATGTGCATTATTACACTGTATATGTCTGAAAACCTGTTTTGAATCGTCTTGAGGTTTTGTAAAACTTGTAATTTTCTGTGTTGCTGATTGTGATGGCAATCTGAAACAATTGTGGTCAGTCCGTGTCAGTAAGACGTATACATGATGAAATTTATCCGGATGACTGTTTTAAGCTGATATATGTCAATATATGTCAGAGGCAGTAATGTCTTCAGACAGGTTAAGCTGACCAGCACTGTTTGTGGGTTGACTGGCAGTTAATTTATCTCTATACCAATAAAGGTGAATTGTTACCTCTGAAGGGCTTGGATGTTTATCTTGACACTGGAAAGACATTATCAGTTGTTATAAGTAGATCCTGGACATTAATGGAGTACAGGGACATGATGTTTGATGTACACTTGATAGTATCCTGACTCATTGGGCGACAGCCTCAACGTGTCAGGGAAGGCAAGGTGGCCTGGTGATCTAATGCTGCGATTCACTATGCAAAACATGGTCAGCGTCCATGACCTGCATCTCTTCTGTTCCTCCTTGCACAATAGATAGACACACCTTGATAGACACACCTTGATAGGAGTCGGATACTGTTCAAAGCGTCACTAAATAGTTTGATTTTGTCGTCATACCAGTGATGGTATGATGCCCGGGTAAGATCATCCTCTGTGATCTGAATATAGGTGGAGCGTAAGTGTTATTGCGCAAACCAGGATATTAAACAAAGCATTCATTTATCCATTGCTGGAGGTAGACTACTGTCATAGCATTGAAAGTCTTATTAGCAGCCCCAATAAGTTAAATAGATTGAAATTATGGCAGACTGTCAAGTAAATGGAAAACCTGGGCATTTCAAATCATTTGAAGCTGACTGGATTTGATGATTCATAATGTTGTCCTTAGGGTACATTAGAATATTTATCATACACCCAGGTTTGTGATTCTGAGTTTGATAGTACCAGTAGGTGTACAAGGATAGAACTATCCACTCATATTTATCTCAGGTCACATTGTGAAAGTCTCCACTAGAATTTCCCACTGATTACATCTTAAATTACAGATCTTTTTACAAGTCCCATTGTACACTGTTTGAATTAAACTACATTTAGAAGATGACAGCTAACTTGATCAACTTAATGTCAAATGTTGATATATGATATGAGGTCCTTAAATTCAGGAGAAGGTCCTCCATCACTGCTACCTTGTTGCTGGAGGTCACACGACAGTTCGATGGAGCATGACACATCTATTACAATAGCTGCAGCCTTGGGCATGGAAGCAGGTGTGACCCAACAGCACAAGGAGTGACTGTGGCGTAACTCTCTGCCATGGTTGTCTCTGCTGATAAAACATGCTCCATAGATCAGGTTATCGACTGCCTCGAGCAGACAGGATAATACCTGAATGCCTATCCTCAAAGTTAAGGCTTAACATAGATTTCCTACACTATTTTAAATGTCAGTGTGTCCCGAAAATATTAATTAATATCTAAATGTAACATGCTTAATTGTGTATGAAAATTGAAAGTAATAAGAAAATATGGTTGTAAATGTTCACAAACTGGACACAATCGGAAATAGTGAGTATTGTCCATAATGCAAACAAGCTATAAACAGAATAAAAAGCATTGTTAGTTTTCCCCACCAACTGGACATGTTAGTGAATAATAAGGAAAAGTCAGTTGAAGTGGGAAAGAGGAAGTATGAAAACTTCTTAGTTTTCCTCACAGGTGGTTGACAAAACCAAGTTGCACTCTTGTCCCATAAATATACTGAAGTTCAAAAACAGATGCATAAGCTAGTTTGAATAAATACTATCTCTGACCTTTCATAATTTTACATAAATAAATGATGTATTGCTGTAAAGAGCAACATGAATGTGTGCACATAATCTTCAAGTACCGACTGTCTCATGTCTAGCTCAAGAAAGCATGACAAATTATGCAACGCTATTACCAGTGATATCAATGGTACGTGGCACTTAAGATGTATTGTGTGTTTTCAAAGATCATTGTGAGAAGAAGTAAAGGTTTTGACATGCACTAAGTGCATGTACACATAATTATTAGGTAGCACACTTCAGTAATAGGCTGTGCTGATGCACGTTTTAAGAAGTTAAATTGAGCCCATATATGGAAAAATGGGTATTGTCACTTGTCAGGTTGTCCACAAAGAAAATGAACATAAGAAACATGAGTGCTGAGTAATGTGGTGTGAAGCAGTAATACACAACAAGATTTAGTTATCACTTCAACACAAATGAATACACCTGCAGAGTGTATTTTAGGTTTTGTCATTTTAACAGTCTGTCTCTAAAGTTAAGTTTTTGATTTTTCATTACGACTACTCATGGTTTCAATTGGTGCATTGTATGTCTGTGTCAGATCTTGAATGCTTCTCCAAATGGAAATCTTCAAATCAAAATGTATTTACTGGGATAGGTTTTTTGTCACTGATGGGCCATTTAAATCTAGAAAAAGATAGATGTCTGTTTAAGGTTGTTGGAAAGGAAACTAGATCCACGTAATATCTGGGACTTCAATGCCTGTACATGAGAATGCTGTACAACAATCTGTTACTGTGACCTGCCACCTCTACAGAGATGGGGTTTCCTGGAATGTACTGTTGTCTCTTGTTCTGGCATGTATAGCATGTAGGGTTCAGATCGTTACTACCAGCCACCTGGGACCATCTAGCCCACTGTTTAATCAGCCTCTGCGTTTGATGACAGGAGTTAATCATCAGCATGGATTTACAGTTACTATATGATTTGTGTTATTGATGTCAGAACATTGGTATGGTAACCCGACCCTTCTGTTTTCTGTCACAGTATTCAGAATTGTTGCACTGGATATATTTTGATGAACAGTATTTCTTGAAACAGAATATACCTTGTAGTAGATATATATAGGTACATAACTGGGCGGCGTTTCATTGGTTTGTCTTTGAGCTTTTATTGTGACATACACTAATGGTTACAGAAATGGAAGGTGAATTCTCTTAATAAAAGTGATTTTGTATTGTGTATGCATGTTTCTTTTGCCAAGATGTTCCTTGTGTCATAGTGGTGGGATTATGGCATAGATAGATTGATGGAATCAATGATTGAAGTATTCCCTTGTCATGCTGACAGACTTTGTTGAATTTCCAAATTGATACAATGTTTGGAGCCCATGGTTATATTATTATTTTTGTATATTGCTAGAAGTGGTTTAGAACTATCTGCTTGTATGATGCTACCGGTACCCATCTTTATGCATGACAAAAGCAAACAGACAAGCACACACAATTTGCAAAATAGTTCCTCTTGAATTCTTTATTTAGAACAGACTATAGCTTTCACCTAACAGCAAGACAGAACATTCTTCCCATTACCATCATTCCATTATCTGATAGCCTTACCCACAGGAGAGCTGGGATCACTGACAGCAGGCAGACTCAGGCTGGGGAGCAGGGTCAGGATGTAGTCAGTAGTAAGTGGGGAGGACCTCAGTCTGAGCATCCAGTTTGACATGCTGCAGTTTGGACTATTCAGAAGCTTATTAGACTGGGTGGTTATGGAGCTTGGAAGAGTCTAGGTCAGCTGTTTTGGGTCACCAATTACATTGGAAGTTGCAAGTACTGATCTCATTTCCTGCAGTCTGCCACCATCCATCTTGTCAGTACCCTGGGCCCCCATTATTGTGTTGTTGGTGTATTTGTAAAATGTAACTGAAGATTGGCTTTAGTTGCCAGAAAGATGAACTGTTTTGAGATATCACTTGTCCATCTGTTATGCAGGTGAGAAGTGTAAGCAAATTTATGAGTCTTGGCTTCAAGGTGGCTTGATTGCAAAATGTGCAAGGATTTTCATTATGTTCACTTTACTTATTATGTAAATTACCTGAAACATGTTGAACATTCCAGAAGGTGGTTTCTTCCTTGAAAATATCTACAGCAAATGTCTAATTACGAGGAAAACTTCATGGAAGGCCCTGAAAGCCATTAATTAGCAGGACTGTCGGATGTCACAAGTGTTTTCCCGGTCCTGTCTCCTTGTATGCACTTACAGCTGTAATTTGTCTACTGAGCTGCAGAGGCAAATTGTTGGATGCTTGTAATCTCACCCTGTCATTTCTAAAAGTCCATTTGCACATGTATTCCTCATACTGAACACTGTAATTGAGGAAACCTTCCTTTCTCTACAATTTCATTGACATGATTATACAGAGTTGGTCTGGACTCAGGCCAAGTGAAGTGTTTGTGTGACATTTATACTGTTACTTGAGTATAGACATATTTTTCTGATTTATTGATTCTCTGTAGCAGATATCATTCAGGGACAGTGGTGACTCTAGTCCATTGTATTTCTCAGATGATAAACTATGTAAAAGATGTGTTTTCACATGACCATTAGTGCTTAGGTTATGATCCTTTATGTGGTGAAAGGTAACATGTTGATTTCCTTTTTCAAGTACTTGGTTACTGGAGAAAATGTGTTTGTGCCCAAAATAATCTCTATAGTGTTTCTACTTGTAACAGTCACATTGTTCTGGAAGATGAGAAAAGTCTTGTTCTCACAATTGTAGCAAATGAATCAGTTACCCTTCGTCCCTTTGAGTGAAGCATGATGGGACTATTCAAGTATCATGCCATAACCTTTAAATGTAATTCCCATCTTTGAGCTATTAAATGTCCTAATGTATCCAACTTTGACTTGACATGAGTAACAAACGTCAAACCTGAGCCTACAACTCCTGCAACAGAGGAAGAATGAGTCAAAGTATCATTAATTCTATTCACTGAAATAATCAGCTTCAGCAACTTGAAAGACATCTTAGTTAATTTCAACCCATAAAATGTCAAATGAACATTTCATGCCTGGAAACAACCTTGTGTCCACTTTTTTTAATTTTTGAGTATTCTCTGCTCTGATTGAAGAGAAGCTACTAGAGAAAACCTGTCTTTCAAGCACACAAAAGAATTCATTTGTGCATCACATGCTTTTAGAAGTTGGGTTAAGATGTCTCTTAGGACCTGGACATTCTATTTTAGTTCAGTTTGAAAAGCTTCAGTTGCATCTCTGAAAGCTTTCATTTAACATTCTGTGATGGGTACATCTAAAATGGCCAAATGCATGTATCAAAATAACTCTGTTTTATTCCAATGTAATCATAAAGAGTGAGTATTAATTCAATGATGCATCAGCATTTTTCAACCGTATGCTCTCAATGTAAGAGTAATGATATGACCATGATGAAACAAAATTTCATGCTCTGAATATTGCAGTCAGAATTAGATCTCTATCTGTCATTTAGAGGAAGGTTTTCTAATACATATGTTGGCAATAACATTGATATTTGAATTGCTTATTTGTAATATGTCCCACACTTTTTGTTATTGTGACATTTTGATATTTTTTCATCTCATGCCTTATTCAGAAGACAGCACTGTTCTAAATAATTTGTTGAGTTGCTAAAAGGAAAACAGATGAGCAAGCATAATTGTGTTACAAATAAGTGTATACGGTTTGTATGCCATACTTGCGATTGGATGGGATAATAATTGATTGCAATATTTGATATTGGCTTTCTGGAGATGAAATGACTTTATTTTATTGCTTGAACATAGTAAAAGGAAAATATTACAGAAATAGCTTCAGAGTTGAATTCCGAAATGTTGAGCATTCTGAAGTATTAGATTGCCATTCATATGCCTGAACATGTTGGCAACTAAAAAGCATTTTCAAGTTTGCTGAATAAACACAAATGGTCCATGACATGTGCATGTTGATGTTGCTGGTTGTGGGTCAAAGTTGATGAAAAAACACAGTGACAGCCCGGATAAAGTGTTGAGGTGTGTAATTTGGTAGGATCTGTGTCATGACAGCATGGATCTAGTGCTTTATTTGCATGCCATGGCATGGTAAACATTGCAATGGCACATGTGAAATATTTTGAATGTGCCCTGCCAGCATGGCTATTATTATGAAAATATTACACACTATCATTTTTTCATGGAAAATGTAATAAAACTGACCAACTGTCTTATTAGTGGCACTCTCACTTTTACAGCTTAACATTGGGCTTGGCCATTTTGAATGCCAGTGCACATAACAGGAAATCCTGTTTTGGATGATAACATAGTTTGAGGGTGAGTTTATGGGTCCAGGACAAATGAAGCTGAACTATTCTTGGTGTCATAGTATTAAGGAAATCCAGCTTTCAAGTTAACAGTTCTTTTTACTGATTTATTGAACAATAAATGAAAATGACGTAATTGTGACGTTTTAAGGCACACATAATTATCTGTCTGGTGCCCAGTGGCACCCTTCGAAAAATGCATTTCTGTCCTGTAATTACGAAAAATATGTAAAGTACATGGAATATACCCAGCTAAAGTTTCATTTTGACATTGTTTGATGTAGACTACTGACTCCAAACTGCACTGTGAAGTGTAAAGTAGGTTGTGTGGTGTGGTAGTAAGTGGAGAAATTCTGTAAGCATCTTCTCTAGTGGGTGAAGGAAGACATTCTCTACTCACCATGTTGTAAGATGATTATTGGCATCCTGCCATCGGGGTCCTTACTTAAAACTGTTGTATATAGAATCTATATGGAAACACTAGTCACTGAGGTTAGGAAAAGTATATTGATGTTTCTTTTAACATTATAGGTTGAACATTGCCACTGGTTTTGCTTGTTCCTAGACAGTTACAATCAGGTTGGAGTACTTTCCTCTTGAAATCTAATTATGGTAATAGATCACTAATTGGTAAAATGGACAGATGACTAGTCATTCTCAATTATCAGGTGTAATGTAGTATATGCTATATCTCCTTTTTGTTAATGCCATACGCTCATTTTCTTCATAGTAATCTTCTTGGTTCAAATGGATGTCAGCCAAGACTGAATTCAGAAATCTTGTCTTTCAAGCACAATAAAGACATACCTCACTTATGCATTGGGTATCATCTGCATAGCATTGTATTTAGTCTGTTTTGAATGGCACAGCATAATAAGTGAATGAATTTAGTTTTACGCCACTTTAGCAATATTCCAGTGATATCATGGTTCGGATACCAGAAGTGGGATTTATACATTGTACCCATGTGGGGAATTCATCCTCGGTCTTAGGAGTGACAAGTGACATGGCTACCCCACCGCACAATAAGTTACTGTCAGGATAAAGTATGTACTCAGAGTGTTCCAGATAGTGAAACAAAGTTTTAGTGGCAAATGTATCCACGCAATGTCTCATAATAGAATGGAGACATAATACAATATTTGGGTTGTTGGGATTCACTATGTATTTGATGAATCAAACTGTATCCCTTCATGAATTCAATTAGTTGTTCATGATCAACCAAACATTCATGAATTTCCATGACATATGGAAAATATATCCAGGCTTGGTAGCACTCTGATATACTAGTATTTAATTTGACTGTAATGTTGTCACTGGTCATTTTAGTAATACATTAACACTGTCAGCATGGGCAAAACAAGGATTTTATCATTGTTTCACTAAATATGTTCAATAACACATCAACCCATGAAGGTCCAGGTTAGAATATTGATCTACAGTGACGGCATCGGGTGGTCAGGCTCGCTGTCTTGGTTGACACATGTCATCGGTTCCCAATTGCGCAGGTCGATGCTCAAGCTGTTGATCACTGGGTTGTCTTGTCCAGACTCAATTATTTACAGACCGCCGCTATAAAGCTGGAATATTGCTGAGTGTGGTGTAAAACTAAACTCACTCACTCAATAATACATCAACTGCTCACTTGTTATTATATTCTTTAGTGATTATGTTACATATCATATTAGCTTCATAGTGGAGTCGTTGCAGCCCTGTATGATATAGAATCATGTAATAAATATATAATTATTCTTTAAAATCATTAATTCAAACTGCTAAAATATATATCTATTATGTATTTTTTTTGTCTAGCCTTGTAAATTCTTGTTTTATCATTCAGTAATGTAGCAGCTCTAACCAGGTATTTTAAAACTAGTAATATTTTCCTCGCCCACCTACAGTGAATTTTAGGAAAAAGATTTTGTAAACCAGCTAGTAATAAATACAAGACTATAGAGAGTTATCAGGTGATACCTTTCTGCGGTGTTCCTTGCAATGAAGTGGGATTAATGATGAGTTTGGTTGGGGAGGCATGTTTCTGCACTTGGCGTGCTGCAGCTTGGGTGAACTGTCTGGCTGATGTTGTTGATCTGCCAACACAAGCAGGCAATGAATCGGCAACAGATAGGAACAGGTCTAGCTGAATCCACAGCATTCATTATCTCCACGGAAGTGGAACTTTTTCTGGTAGTAGTGATAGCAGATACTACACAAAATACATATGTGTCATGGCATTGGCCATAAGCTTGCTTTCTAAGCATGAGTTGAGTGCAATAACAAGTTCAGATATTGGGTTATCGGTAGTGAAGAAATAGTGCAGATGTTAAGCTGGTGTGAATCACTGTAGTGTGAATTAATGAGGTGGTAATACATCTGTGGCGGTATAGATCAGGGATACAGGGCGATCAGTGACATCAGGAGGGCAGACTTTCTTGAAGATTGCATCAGTGGTTTGTCACCACTTGTCAGTCTTTATGAGAATGTGTGTCGGGACACCTGAAGAGTGTTCCACGCTGCAGTCACCAGTGTTCAACTCATTACCAGCTATATCACTGAGGCCTGTGGCATTAATCAACTCCCAAAACAGTGGTTGCCACATAGCACCAATTCTTAATGTCTGAGACCGATGCTCATGCTGTTGATCACTGGATTGTCTGGTCCAGATTCGATTATTTACAGACCGCCGCCATATAGCTGGAATATTGCTGAGTGGCGTAAAACTAAACTCACTCACTCACTCACTCACTCAATGTCTGTGAAGAAATAGATTGTTGCACAACCCTCTTAGACTTGCACAAGTCTCTAAGGTAAAAAAATATAGTTAAATGATAAGTTCTAAAAAAAATAATAAACAGACTGGGGTCCTTGTACTGTCCGCTTATCTAGACTTTCCTCTTTGAAGGATAGAATTACTATTCTTCCATGGACTCAGCTTTCAGTACAGCCTTGGAGCAAGGCTAAATCCCCCCTCTTCGGACAGCGTACAAACTTTACAATACATTTGGTATACATGTATAACATCATATATGAATGAACGAATGTCTTGTGATTGAATTGATATAAAAATTACAAATATATTTACTATTAGGCTGAAAAGAACATATACACAAATGTGTACCCATTGCATGATGACACACAATCTCGTTGGATAATTTGTTTACAACCCAGTCCTTATTAGTTGACGTTGATGAGAATCCTGGGTATCGGAGACCTTCTTGAATCCTCATGGGAAACATTGTTTGCAGTGTAGGTAGAGGGTTGACCTTTTGTAAAGTCGATATTATACTGAATTCACCTATTATGCTGAAATTCATTCCAGATCAGTAAGAGTTCAATGATAACCATTGTCAGATTCATGAAGATAATGTCAGGCAATACGAATTTTCATCAATCCATATGCAAAAGTAATGAGAAGACTGCATTTTGTATTGATAAACTGTTGGTTTTGAAGTGATTGAAGTCATTCTGGAGTCCCTGTGCTTCCTTTTATCATACAATATTTGAGGATTTCCCATATCTGTTTTAAAATATGTTTGAAAACTTTTAACATCATTGCTATGAAAAGGACACATTGACCTTCATAGTTAATTTTCAGTAATGTTTTTTTGGAAGTTTATTTGCAGTTCTCAAATATGACCTGAAACAATTAAGGTCGCTGTTGTTTCCAGATGGACTCTGTGGGTGGGAAGGTAGTGAAACTATGCTTTTAGAATGAAGTATGTGTTCACAGGGGATTGATTAGGGTCATGTGACAGATACACCAACATCTTGTCTAGAACATATTTGTTGTTGACCTGTGTTCTTACACCAGGTGCACCTGATGGATTAAGTGTCATCTTCATCAGTTCTAAAGGAACAGACCCAGTAATAGAAACAAACCATTGTTATAGGACCAAAATACACAGTGGCTGAAGGAATGCAATACCAGTGTAAACAGAAGCAGGCTTCCACATTTCTATGCCACAATAACTAGTTTTTTTCAAATCTACAGTAGTCATTTTACAAATAGTTATTTAGCCTGGGGTAATTCTTCACTGTGAACTCAGATTGGTCTACATTATGTCATGCCAGCACTCAGAAATAGTAAGGGTTCTTATGTGTGTGCTGGAGTTTGTGAATCAAGAGCTGGCCTATTCAGGCTTTGTGTCAGTGTCTGAGGTTTAGGGTTATGACAAGGAACCTTGTCTGACTCGTCTCTAGTGAAACATAATTTTTTCACATCTCTGAAATGTGTCAATCATGTCAATCTTTATAACAGTTAAATTGTTAAGTATTACTGTTCATGTGGCTGTAATGATACCTTTAATACATAGATCAATTTTGTCAAGAGGCAAAGTCACAAGTACTTACTGTGTTGTGAGGGAGTAGTTAAACATGGACTGATAATGATTTCAATATCACGGCCAGCAAGACAATGACTAACTGTTTCCGCTGTTTTCTTGTCTGACAGCTGATTGTGGGGAGTAAAGTACGGAGTAAAGTACAAAGTAAATGTGATATGCATGAATGTATATTCTATGCTATAAATATCCTGCTGTGCTAAATTGGGTTCTGCTTTCCAAACCCCCAATGTTTTTTGTGTAGTGTAAGTGAGATTCCAAAAAAGTTATTATTGGTTATGTTGATGTTTCACTTCAACAGAACTGTACTATTCAGGGTTGAAATTCAGTCTGCTGAACCATGTGGCTAGTAACATTTATTTGTAGCTTTAGAATGGTGCCATGTTCATGCCAATAGTATGTCAATGTTGGACAAACTGTATAATTTCTAATTCACTTCCCATGTTTGTTTAAAAGTGTCTTGGTGGCTAATAGAAACCTCAAATATAAGGGGTCCTCCTGAGAGGGTACGTAAGTCCCAGAACATTTCCAGTCAATTTAAGTGTACCAGGTTTTTAATCGTAGTATTTTTGTGTTTTTAATGTATGGCAAAATCTGAGCATCAACGCCAATGGCTGAAGGGATGATGTAAATCCAGCTAGGGTCCATGCAGGTTGCAAAAGTAATGTAAGTCCCCATGGGCCTTAGTATGGTGATCTACCTTCAGTTGTTGGTTATCTAATCTATGCCCGCCGGGTAGAATTTTATATTGTATTGTTTTCGTGAATTAAAATAATTTTACATGTTCATGCTAGTTTTAGACTCCATCTGTGATACTCTAGTTATTTTACTGTCCTTCGTTGACAGAGTTTTATATATTATATGTATGTATTATAAATTTAAAACTAGTTTTAGTCACGATATGGCTGAAATATTGCCGATGTGACTTTAAATCTTAACTCACTCACTCACTCAAATATAAGGGAAGTGTACATGCATGTCATCACTCTTTCAAAGTATTTGGCTAATTGACGGTCATTGTACTTTTCACAACTAACACCTTGTCATGATTCTTAGGCAGATTGGTTTCCATGATTGTCCTGTATATGTTAGCCCATATATCCTGTATAAGAGCTAACAGTTTTGGACTGGCTTCCTTACAATAGAAGTAAAGCTATCTGCAACTCACTCACTCATTCACTCACCTTCCTACCCATCTAACTCAATCAGTAATACTATTAAAGGATACAGTTTTGAAATCAATATTGAGAATATGCTACTGAGATAGAACAGCCTGAAGTAATAAATATGCTTAGAGTGTGACTGATAATGTGTCTAATGTATGCTCAAAGGCCTAACTGTATTAACAGTGAGCAGGTTGTAATTGAAGAGGCTTTACCACAGTGTGCCTATTGTATATTCAGATAGCAGGCAGGGCTTTGTAAAGAATGACATTTTCAATGTAAACAGTGTTCTCAAGGTATGTTTAGATGCCCCACTACAGTATCAGCTGGTAGGTTGTTACACTGATAGGATGACATTGCAGAAGAAACTGATCTTTTAGGTGGATTAAAACAGTGAGCTTCTTGATTCCTGAACAACTGTTTCTATTTATGATATTTTTTTTCAACTTTTCTGTTGTGGGTGGGGGCATGAGATTTTTTATAGATATCAGCTTTTGTAATATTTTAAGCACAACCTTTCAGATTATATTCCTTCATCCTTCACTACTAAGATTCTTGTTAGGATTCTTGATTCTTACAAGGAACTGTTAACATTTTAAAGCTGTTTCTGATCTGCAACATTGGTGATCTGAGGCCAAATTTTCTTGACTGGAGTTGTGTCCCTTGAATATGCAAGGATGTGCTGAATACCAAATTGCCCATTCCATGATCCTTTCCCTGTGAGCATCCTACCTTTTGTAGTGTGTCTATTACAACCCATGATTTCAGCTTTCCTTCCACACTAAGTTTACATGGTGTTATACTGAAAGCTGTGTAAACCCCTCTGACTCCTCCCTCCCTGATCTCGCACTTCACCTATTGCTGCCTCAGTAACAGGACACTGAGATCCTGGACCATGTACCCTGTATCTCCAACAGCTATGTGTATTTACTCTTCTTCCAATACCAGGTGCTGCAGTAGAAGTTCTAGTGCCCATCATATGGACTCATTATCTAGGTCATTTCTCCCCCAGCATGGTGTTCATGCTTGTTTTGGATGGAAATTATGCATAAGATTGCTTCCAGTGAGACACACCAAGACACTGATGCATACCAAGAAAAGCAACTGTCTAGGAAGGTTATTTTGGTTTCCAGGGTGATTCGGAGGTAGAACGCAACCACATTTTCCTGCTCCAGTTTTTTGCATCATTACTCAGTCAATGACTTGTTTGTTAAACATAAAGAATAGGCAGAAAAGCAGGGACCTGTGAAGTATTGTGAGGAATCAATTTTCTACCTCCTGTGTGTTGTGTTTTCTGATATGTTTGTCCATACACCCTGGAACTTGGGCAGTAACCTTTTTGAAGGTAGGCCATATATAACCTATGATTTGGGGTTTGAATCCTGGCTTATATTAATCTGCTTCAAGGTGTTTCTGCACTATACCATGTGGTTTCACCAAACATGTTAAACTCTTTTGTAGTGAATGAATGGATAGCATGCATATTTTTAGTGATGAAAAGAAAACATGTTTTAATTTTGTTTTTATTGTCATAGTTTGAAAGGCAAATATGTCTTTTCTTGTTGGACGTGAGAAATAGGCCTGAGATTGATTGATTCAACTTTGCACAGTACTGATACTCACCCTGTTGGTATTCCTTTGTTGTTTGTTACAAACATTCTTCACTATTTATGGCAACATTCTAAAACTTATGCTGTAATGAGTTCTTTATTATAGAGAATGCTCTCAAGTTCAGTTAGTTTAAATATGTATATGATCAGACTGCCATCATTGCACTTGCATCAAGAACCCATCTGTATGGCATGCAGTGCAAGGTACTGTGTCAGAGCAGCTTAATATGCTTCTTGTCTGATTGGTATGGTATCAAAGCTCTTTGTGTTTACATAATACATGGTCAAGTGCCACTGGTTTTTGAAAACTTGTTACCAAGTTGTCAGATTTACATAATTTGTTTGAGAGTTATTGAATTATTTCTAGGGAGCTGGCAGTTCAGATGTCAATACTGGGTTATCATGTGGGGTTCATGCATCCTATTGTTGTCCGAGTCAGCGCAGTGGCGTCAACTCATGTTGAATGTAAACATGTTATATATCTGGTACAAATACTTCATCAACACTAGAGTGGAGATTACTGGCTAGAATTGGTCACTAGCATCTGCCAAATGGATTGGTTACTCATATTGGTAACATGTTGGCCTTTGCTCATACTACTGGTCCCTGGATTGTCTGGTCCCAACTAGTCAGTACTTGTAACTTACTACTAGCTTCGGGGCGGTGGGGTAGCCTAGTGGTTAAAGTGTTGGCTCGCCATGCCGAAGACCCGGGTTCGAATCCCCACATGGGTACAATGTGTGAAGCCCATTTCTGGTGTCCCCCTGTCGTGATGTTGCTGGAATATTGCTAAAAGCGGCGTAAAACCAAACTCAGTCAGTCAGTACTACTAGCTTCATGAAAGCTATCAGTATTAAACATTTGATTATGTTGATATTATAACTGTGGTATGTATGAATTTACAAATGTGTTGCCATGACGTAATGTCAGGTATACAATACCCACTCATTTGTTTGAGGTGTAACTTAACAAGCACTTACTCATAGGTCTTGTTACGTTTTAATTCATAACAGATGTCCTGTTTACAGTAATCATGTATAATTGTTCAGCTTATCACTGATCATGTCAGCCTGTATTGACATGCATACAGGGATCAAATATATCACACTGTCATTTCTGTTGTTAATCACATAATGATGATACATCATAGCAAATCAGCAGACATGTGCCAAGCAAATTAATATATGATCTGTCTAATTGAAAGCTTGTAGAGAAGTGACGTGAGTGGCCTCTGCTTGTGTAATCATCTCATTAGGTGGTAATGGTCTAATTACATTGCAACTATATTACTACCCATTGCAGTATGCCACATGTGATTACTGAATGACACACTCGGATTGATCATTTATCCAGTCACTGTATAAATATTTTAGTTATTGATATGCTAATTCTTTGCTCAATACCAGCCTTGAGCATGTACTAGTTGCGTGGATATGTGCGCTATGTAAATATCCTATAATAATAATACCTATGATTGGAAGTACATGTCACATGTTTAGTTTGCTGGACTTCTCATGATAAGTTGTTTTGTCAGTGTCTGATATAGATGTCTAGTACATTTTGTTCTGTCTTTTCTTATGAGCTTTAGTTTTAATGACAAGGACCCCCTGACTGTCATGCTTTGTATCCAACTGGGATTGTAGATCTGCGTATTAGGTCCCGTTGGTCGAAAGAATTGTGTGAATTAAAGGAGGAGATTGTTTCACAAACAACTAATCCTTGAGTGTACCTGTGGGCTTTTTCTGGAAGCCTCCAGCAAATCTAGGTCATTGAAGGGCAACCTGAATACCTGTATAGTTGGTTTCATGAGGAAAATGTTGGTCATAAACTGAGCAGAATAGAAAGTGCAGCTCGGCCCCAGACTATTGACACCGACTAGTGTAATAAAGTCAATATGACATGTTTGATTGCTGCCAGATTTGAATCTGCCAATAGAATCCTTTACAGTGTAAACTGGCTGGCTTGGGGGCACCTGTGTGTGGAGGAGTAGAGGTCTATTGGTGTCAAGTCCAGCCTAGCATGAAAAGACTCTAGTGTTGGTTTCACCTTCTACACCCAGCGTCGGTGTGAATGAGAATAATTCTATTGAAAGCACCTGCTATACGTCAGACGATCTGTCTAGTGCTGAATTTACCTGGCTGGATACTGGGGTATTTATGCATTATATGAACATTTTTTTTAGAAAAAGCCTTTGTTAGAGCAGTTAGTCATTTCACTAAGTATTATATTGACTGTTAATGTTATGTTTTCTTTTTTCATATTTTGATAATTTGCATCAAGTTAAATGACATTAAATTTGCATGAATGCAGCTACACTGATGGACACCGTACTGGGACACATTTTTGTGTTCATTGTCATGATAGTTTTTTCATGAGTGTCAGGGAGTCATAACACAAATTACCAGAAATGTAAGAGTTGTGAAGTAGATCCTTTCACACAGGTGTATTTAACTTCTCAGTTATGAATATTTTTTAACATGGAATGGAGATGGCAAATGCCTCAGAGGTAATATGTGCTGCAGGTCAGTGATGAATAGGGTAGGAAATGACATACCTTCTGCTGTGATTGTAATTGAAATATGATATGTAAGATTATGTTCCCTAAGCTATCAAATGACAAGTGATTAAAATAGGAGATTGTCAGACATCATACAGCCAGTGAGTACAATCCTTGACCAGGTGTGTTTGGTTGACCTGTTGTTTATTAGGCAGCTGGACACACGTTGTGACAAGTGGACAGTACTTGTGAAGTAGCAGTGTGTGGTAACAACCCAAGGCTGTGTCAACAACTGGGTAGGTTAAGTATTGTCTGTGTCATTGCTGAGCTTCGTCCAGGGAAGAAAGACACAGCTACACTTCGAAGTAGCCTTAAATATGCAGTATTTTGAAAGATTATGGCGCTGCAAATAATCTTGTGTCACGTTGAGCTGTCAG
The DNA here is from genome assembly GCF_003918875.1 of Haliotis rubra. NCBI lineage: Eukaryota > Metazoa > Mollusca > Gastropoda > Lepetellida > Haliotidae > Haliotis > Haliotis rubra. The sequence goes on from NW_025765248.1 coordinate 623,602, forward strand.
ATGCTTTATGGGATTTTATCATGAATATGTTAGTGTCAGCATAATCTGCACAGTGACCTTGAACTTTTAGAGCGATGTTGGTGAGGTCTGATCTGTCTCCTCTTCATACTGTGGCTATTGAATGTGATATTGGATGGGAGAGAGATTATAAAGGGCGGACCCATCTACTTCAGTTCTTGAGGGAGATGGGTTATTGAAGATAATTGGATGGATAGCCACTACTCCCCGAGAGAGATCTGACCTATCTTAAAGGTTTCTCTCAGGCGAATAATGTTTGCTTTTATGTCATCATTATTCAGGGCAGTGCTGAGAAAAGTAGCTTGTTTTCTTTTCACATCCTGGCTGAAACGATATTGGTCTAGTTCAGAATTGTGGGCTTGAGACAAATCAAAGACCTGTTATTATTATATGAATTTGGCTTAAACATGTTAATTCAGTTGTGTTCACACAGTAAGGCACAAGGTAAGGCCATGGATAGTGCGAAAGCTTGTTGAATTGAAGGGTTTGATTTTGAGAGGGGAAGGAATAAGTTGAGTGATAGAGGAGACAAGATCAAGCTGTACGTTCATTCAGTATGGCTAAGGGGAATAATTGAAGGTTCACATGGGGAACTAGATCTGGTTCTCCGTTTAACAGATGATGGTTGTGAGATAGCCCACAGGAGGAAGATGGGAAAGCTTGTGGTGTGAAGTGTGGGATGTAGGCGGGGCTGGAGCATATGTCACTGACAGCCGTAGATACACAGACAACATTCCTGGGATTCCGTGCTCTAGTTTCAAACTTTGCAATTTGTCAGCATTCAGCATTGTTTATTTGATTACAGAGGCTCTTGTATTGTAGTACCATGTCCAGTCTGATACTGATCTGCAATTGAGCTTGGACTGTGGAGAATATCAGATTAATTTAGGCTTGTTGTGGAACATCATTGTAGTACAAGGAAGTAACTGATTATTTATGTCTGAAAAAAAAAACGTGTTTATTTCCAGTTAATTTTTTCCAATGAAGGAAACCATTTTGAACAAGCAAACCAAATAACAAGCATGTTTAGTGTTATCTGGTTGACTTCAGATATTAACACCAGGCCAGGATGGAGAATTATTTGTATCTTGAAACAGAATTGGCTACCGTCTGGGGCACTCCAAGGTCAGGTTGTCCTATCACATGCTGTGTCACTCTTACATCAATACAGTTTGTCTAAGACACCATGTTGAGCAGGTAACATGATGGAAGCTGGTTTCAGTTAGCACAGTACCATGGTGGTACTTAAAAGCAGTGACTCACTCATGACATTAATGACTAAACGGATAGTCACAGTCCTTCCCTGTGAGTTATGTCAGGTTTCCTGATCTTGGAACATTGATCGTCTCTCATGCTTCATCTTCCACTGTGCCTGCTTGTGTCAGTGGTGGTGTGTCTTAGGCTCAAGTGGTTGCCATAGGGCAGTAGAGCGAGAAGTCATGACTCACTGACTGTTGGGAGTTTCATCACTTAAGGTTAGGTGAAATGGCGTTTAAGGTTGTATTCAAGGTTATTGTACTGACATGGCCTTGTGTTTGTGTGTGTGGGTGTGTGCATGCGTTAGCATGAACATCCATAAAGGAACTGATGTCAGTTGTTTGTGCTAGTCCACTGAAATGTTATGCAGCATAAGGATATCCCATTCTGAAACTGTAAACTGGCTATGATCTGATCAGTCAGTGTATTATACCGTTAATGATAAATGCCAAGGTAACAAGTACCATGTATTATATTCCTTTGGTTTGATGACTGTTATTGCTTGGACAATATGTTAAGTTGATTGAAGTAAGTTTTGATTTCATAATCGACTAGTACTTCAAGAAATTCAATAATCAGTGCAAGCATCCCCCAACCCAGCATTGACTAATATAAGTGTTTTTAGGGAAGTGTTGTGTACCATTTTACGATTTGATTGTATATAGTTAAAAAATAGTTGAAATTTGTCACTGAAATTAATTTAATGAAATGTTTGTTTTGTTTGCAGGGCGTGGCTGGCCAGTAACACGGGATGAGCGACGGAAGTGCCCAGGTTAACGGGCCAACCAGCCCCACGGGGAAGTACATAGACACAATAGGTCAGTATTCCCTTCAACAGACAGGTTTGGGTTCAACATGACCATCGCTAATAAAATGTTCTGACTTTCTGACAAATCATTATTCTCAAACTGTGGTTACAGCCGCAATTCCTCTAAAATGAATTGTGGTCATTGGTATAAAGCATTGTTGGGGTGTGTTGAGAAGAAGCATTTTAAATTAAACATCTGACACACATTATGATTACCAGTTAACTCCAGATCACCAACATCTCCCCATACCTTCATAGATTTCTTGACACTAAACACAGTATTGAGGAATTACTTAATTGTCTTGTCCATTTTGAACATACACTGGAATACCATGTTTTCTGTAGTAAATGCTCTGGGCATACACTATGAGGTATTGGTAGTGGACAATAGCAGCTTGTTGAAGAAGCTAAAATAATTTTGATAATAGTTACTCGGCAATTTATTAGTCCTTCTGTGCTTAGAAGTTGTTCAGAAGGCAGTTTGAGTAGGGTGCTTAACACAGTGAATATGGTTTTACAAGGTTCTGGCTTGCAAGGGATAATTTAAATGAGTTGCACTTATGGAGATAGGATTTGGGCAGGAGGTTTAATTCAGGCAGGTTGCAAACACGCTAGAAACTACTTTGATTGCTGTTTAATCTCAAAAGTGGAAGTTTGGAATTTGAATAGATAACCAACAAGTGTGAGCACAAACCCAGATTACTCACTAGATTACTGATTTCGTGCTTGCTTCAAAAGGTACAATGTTTGAAAGATTAAGTGGGAATGTAAGAATGTTTCTTTAACAGCTAGTTTCATTTTTCTTCTGATGTATATCAGCATTTTCTCATGGGCAACAAACCTAGTCCCACTTGGCAGAACTCCATGCATTTCTTGGGTAAGTTGAAGTAGGAAGTGTCGAGGTAGCTTCAGAAGCAGCTCCTAGTTCCCCTGGAGTCAAAGCAGCAGGGCAAAAGGGGATGTAATTATTGTGACGGGGTGTCAATCATTGCAGAGTCCCTACTTCAGTACTTACCAACAACACATTATCTCCTGCATTGCCTCTGGCTTGAACTAGAGTGCTGTGAAATTAATACTTCTTGATTGAAATTTGGCAGTCTTCCGAGTAAACTGGGCATGGAATCAGTTCCTTAATTTTATTATGCTTGATTGAGGGTGATTTCGTGAAGAAATGAAGGGCAAATCACATCGTTGGTGTATGGCTAAGGGGTATCTTTAAATCTACTTGACATAGAGATAATAAATTACATTCCTCTTGTAAGGCTTGGCGTAATAAGAGCTTTGATGACAAGAATTACTGAAAGAATGTGTGATTACCAGCCAGCAGACCACTGTGTTTGAATTATTAGAAATATCAACGCGGTAGTTAGCTTTTTGATGAATAGTAGATTATGAATAGTAGATTATGAAAGCACTTGCTTGGGATGCGATTAGTCTGGGTTCAGTTCTCTACTGTGGTACAATGTCTGAAGCTTGTTTCTGTTGTCCAGCTGCTCTAATTATATTTGCAAACCAAATCACTCACTCACGATCTTATGCAGCTGTACATATTTGCTTCTAGTATTAACTGCTGAATATATTTGTAACAGTATCCTTCAGAGTTCATTTGGCCCATGTCATAGACCTCCATAAAACTAAAATTCTCCTCTGTTACTCAGTAAAATGGGTTCTTGAGCTCTGATGCCACCCCAAAGTTTCCTCTTGGTAGGGTGTCAAGTGGTCCTATTAATCTTAAGCTCTGCTGCATCTCCAAGATTAATGTTTATGGAAAAAACAGTATGTTATTTTCCAAATTAGTCACTTGCCATACTTACAGTGACATCAGTACAGACCCTGAACAAGAAAATCAATGGGAGGATAATTACAAAGACAAGAATCTATTTATGTTGTGTTACCTGGCTCGCATGGTGCTTATGCTTATGTTGAGTGTAACCATGGCAACTAAAAAGCTACTGTCTGTGAGAGTGGCTGATGCCTCAATTCCGTGCTGATGGAATTGCAAGAGTGAAGTTGATTAATTTGTGTGCATAAATATGATTATAGTTGGCTTAGTTGGTGCTTTGATGCCCAATGACGAGAATCAACATGGTCAGTGTTTGTACTTATTCAAATCAGCATCGTACTCAACGCTATGATAATGATTATGCGAGATCAGTTGTGGTATATTGGTTTAGAATTGGTCCCCTTAGATTGTTTTAGTGGATTGGTTGTCTTGGTTGATGACGGTGCCCTGATGGTGCAGATCTTTGCTCACAGTATCAATCACTGGATTATCTAATCCACAGTCATACAGCTGGGATTTTGCTGACTTTGGCATTAAACAACAGACATACATCTAACTCGAAAGGCCCAGTGTGGATTTGAAGCAGCAGGACATGTTGTTAACACATCCTAGTTGTAAATGTGGATTGATGAAGACAGGGATGTTACGTTGTGAGGTTGTGAGGTCATCCTTGTACCCTGATCGTTGTGGATGCTTGCTCATGCTTTCAACCCATGGTGGGGCGATGGGGTAGCCTAATGGTTAAAGCGTTGGCTCGTCACGCCGAAGACCCGGGTTCAAATCCCCACATGGGTACATTGTGTGAAGCCCATTTCTGGTGTCCCCTGCCGTGATGTTGCTGGAATATTGCTAAAAGCGGCGTAAAACCAAACTCAGTCAGTCAGTCAACCCATGGTTTCATGCACAGATAGGGATTTGGTTACTACGACCCTTGGAATAGTCTGGCTGTGACATAAAACTACATTCACTCACTCTGTAGCAGCCAACAGAAGTAATCACCAAAACAAGTGTGTCTCAGAGAATTTAGGCTCCAAATTATAGTTAATGGGGATCTGAAATCATGAGATTTTGACTAAATCCTACATGCATTATGCATGTATCTTTCATTTAGTGGACTGAGTAACATTATTTTTCCTTATCCTGACTCATGCTCTTTTTGCTTGTCTTCTTCTTCTTGCGAACATAGTGGAACACTTGTATCTCCCTAATTGAAGCTCCCTTCAATTTAAAATCACTAATTAGTATTCACCACGAAGTTACCTCCTTTCCTGGCTGAACGGCGAGAGCCCTCTACCCATGTGCCTCACTCTCCTTCTTAAGCCCAGTGAGCTGGGCGTGAGCGCCTGTCTCCCATTACACACTATATCCTTTGATTTATATTTAGTTAGTTACCTCGTATAGACATCTATAGAGGTTTAGCTAGTATCCTTCAACGATTATATATTGATATTTAGTCGCTTTTCTACAGTTTATTCACGGGGCCGTGTTTGTTTCAGTGGATTACGTTGATGAAAATTCTACTATTGCAGATTACGCTTTTTATGCTGCTGCTGATCCATACTTTAATATGATGTAATGCGCCATGTTTATTATATTCACACTGCAGTTGCGGTACTAATTTATCCAATTCTACCTTTTATTAATATTTACTTTGCGTTTGGCACGCACAGCAGATAGGTCGCTGTATGCAGAGTCTAGTATGACTGATACGGAACCCCTCGCCAGTCTACTGCTGTTGGCCGACTCCCCTCCGTGTGGTGTTCCGCTAGAGTGGTGGAGAGGTGTGGGGCGTAGTCCGCCATCTCCAAGAAGCATCCTGCTTCCCCAGACATCCCATCGTCGCAGCAGAAGACTAGAGGGTTTTCTACTACATCTCAACAACCGGAGACCGTTCCCATCGCCGAAGTTTGGGCCTGTATGATGATCAGCCGGTCATCATACCGGGTTGTACATCAAAAGATTGACCGATGTCGGCACAGATCAGCATGCAGCCTGATGTACCAAGCGCAGATATGCGATGATGCGTCCTGAGGGTCCCATCATTACAACAACTCCAGCATGAGACGTCGCGACACCCAGGGCAGCGTCGAACCTCTGAGGAAAATCAACGAAGTCTACTAGGACTTTCTCAAGCCGAGATTGTTCCAGCCGATGACCTGGACCTCTCACGATGATCAGCTGATCATCATCCCCGAATCTGCATACAACAAGAAGCGACCCGGTGACAGCTGCAACGACATCAGCAGAGATCACCATGCAGCCTGATGCCTCTACACTGATGTCGGACGATTTTCCGGTGGACCCTCCATTAACACGCGCAGATAAAGCACCGGCGACCTCGTCGCAGACCATCCCAGAAGACATGATGCGACAAATTATGAACATCATGGAGGACCAATATCTGGCGGTAGCAGGAGTCCAGCAACCACGAAGGCTCCAACGTAGACAACACCCCAGAGGCACACCCCCGTCCAGCGTAGCAGCCAGGGCGATGTCACGCTGCCGCGAAGGAAGTCCGCACGGACCACCTTGACGGCGAAGGACCTAGATGTACAGCAGCGAAGGCTATGAAAGAACCTAGATGTACAGCCCGGCGAAGGACTTCGCGAAGGCAGGATAGATCATCACCTTATGCGGTTTCATCCCTAGATGTGGACTCGGACCATCAGACATCACGGAAGCCTTGGCGAAGGTCATATCGATCGTTCCCGGACGGGCGCGAGGAAGCCAGCGAAGGCATGCGCGCTGGCGACACCTGAATCCAGATCATCATCATCTAGAAGGACATCGAGGGACTATACAAGAGCTATTGCGAAACTATCAACGTTCCCCTCACAAGTCTCCGAGAAGATCAACCCATAGACAAGTTGATCATCGATATCAAGTATAAGAACTACAATCGTATATTGGTTCTGTTGAATCCATGTAATGAGGCGTATGTTAGAAGCTGGCCTAAATAGATCTAGATCGATCAATTAGACACTTATCACCAGACTTCTCGTAACACGCGACTTCTGAATATGATAAGATGATCCATCGCGGCCCATTTTAGGCAAGCGCCACGATCCCACATCCTGTTAAACACAGAGGCTGTTCCACGGAAGCAAAGCTCATATATATATTTATATATATATATATATATATATATACTAATCGGCTTTGACTCGACACCTTCGTGATGGTGTGAAGGCTAAGTGGCTCAAGTCTACTTCACCCAGAAGATCTAGAAGGATGCTTGAGAACTTGGCGAAGTCTCAGCGTTCACCGAGGAAGTCTCCTCCAAGGTTTCCATATAGTAGCCACTTCGTCATATATAGCTACTTCGTCCAGTCCGTTCAAGGCGTCGCATAAGTTGATTATCAGCTGTATGCCAGATGCCGTCTATAAACCCTCTGCGAAGATAATTGCTCAGGCTATTTACAACACAGAACGATCGCTGTATTATTAGTCAACGGCATTTCATAGATCTTCACAGAAATCAACTATTCGTTATAAATTGCTAATATATACAATCCCGGACGACGATACGATTATCTACATGCGTGACCATTACGCATATCTGCAGACGACAATTCAATATCGAAATTGAACAGCAGCCTTGTTACAGCGAAGTATAACTCTTAATCGTCAAAGTTTCTGAGAAGAAATATGTACAACAAGTTCAGCGTTAATTCTACAATTATGGCGATACATTCATGTATACAGTCTACAAGCTCACAACTTGCAAATTGTTTATACCCTTATATATAAGGAAGTGAATTATATTCAAAACTGAAATTATTTTTCACGACAACCAGGAAAATAACCTACCCAGCATAAAATTACAGAGCGAGATATTTGGCCGGAGGTTTCAGCGGTTACCATTAACCCTCGAACATGCGTGGTCACTCGGATAACCGAGGAAGTTACGGTGAAGACCGGCGTTTATGCTAATATCAACGACGACAAGAATTTATTCAAGGTGGGTTTTCCGCTACACGGTGACATCACAGCTGGGTATTTATACAGAATCAAAATGCCTTGTTCTGATTGGACCGCGAGGGACAAGCATCTACACAGAGGTCGATCTCTATTCACAGTTCAAGACTTACGTCACAAGTGACAACTATATATCAGTGAAGCGAGCAAGCCTCATTACAGTCCAGTTAACCTGAACATTCATGATTAGACTGCCTTTCTTCAAGTTAGAGACCTCCCCTGTCAAGTTAAGGCGAGGGATCGGCAGTCAGGCGATTTTACATAAAGTTCAACGAGGACAGACACACCTGGTTGTGCACCTACATCGTCAAGGACTTCGCTGAATTTAATTAGGCGACGAAAGATACAAGTGGATCTAAATCCTGGCGTTTCAGAACTACAGCTGAATTTCATCAAGCGACTAACACAACTAGATGGTTAGTAAACCTACTAAACTTCTGTTTGGAGAATAAAACGGAAATTTCACGCCCAACCTGAGGATATGAATATAGTGCTCCAACACCTCACAAGTGGAGGTTTATGAACAACGCCTGGATGACATACTTGGACCCCATGATACGATGATTCTATCAAGATGGCCAGCAAGAGCACTGTAAATTTATCTCCACCAAATTCAAATAGGAGGAAAAATGCAACAGATTATTTCCTCTATCATCAACTACGCCGCCAGAGTGAAGTCTCATGTACTATATCTCCATTTGGATCAGAACTGTCATACTAAGTGCATGTCGCGGATGGACCTATTCGACCCTCCATGAGCTTAATACTCATGATATTATAGCTAACTTCTAAAATTGTTCTACACAAATGTGATTGAAATAATGGAGGGTTTATTTCTGGAAATCCGATATGGTGGTTGCAAACCATTATCTGAGAGAATATCACCACGAGGGCGTCTCAGGTATACACCAATTCGATCCCATGGTCCTCGCAGACAACAGCTGACAGTTCCTCACGGAGAAGATAAGTCAATCTAACAGATTTTTACTTATCTTATAACAATACTAAATAGCTTCATGCTATATATAATTTACTTAAGTTCCTTTTATCATCACAGTACTATGATTATTACATCATACAATATATAAGTTAACAACTCTACAGAGTTTGTTATTATATATATTTACCTTTAAGTTATTCATATCTTAAGAGTAATACTATGGTTACATGATAAATGCATTAGCAAACAAACTCTACAGAGTTTTATTATTTTATACATAGCTTAAGTTAATTAAGCTAACAAACTCTACGGAGTTTTACTATTATATAGGTAACTTAAGCTAATTATACCTTAAGCATAGTACTATACTCATATTATTAAAATATATTGGCTAACAAACTCTAAGGAGTTTTGCTATTATATAGGTAGCTTAAGCTTATTCATATCTTAAGCTTAGTACTATGTTTATATCATATAAGTAGATTAGCTAACAAACTCTAAAGAGTTTTTTGCTATTTGGCTTAAGTATCATCATATTTCTAAGCAATATGGTTATATTATAACATGTATTAGCTAACAAACTCTACAGAGTTTTAGCTATTATATATGTAACTTAAGCTTATTCATATCTTAAGCACAGTACTATGTTTATATCATATAGGTATATTAGCTATCAAAACTCTAAAAGAGGGTTTTGCTATTATATATTTCGCTTAAGTTTCATCATATTTTAAGCTTTATGGTTACATTATAACATGTATTAGCTAACAAACTCTACGGAGTTCTTGCTAATATATATGTAGCTTAAGTTTTCCTTCATAAGCTCAATACTAGGTTTATATCATAGCTAACAAACTCTAAAGGGTTGTTTAAGCTATTATACAATTAGCTTTAAGTTTTCATCATATCTTAAGCAGTATGTTTACATTATAGCAGATAGCTAACAAAACTCGACGGAGTTTTGTTATTATATATATATAGCTTAAGTTTCATCATAACTTAAGCTCAGTACTATGTTTTTAAAAAAAAAAAAAAAAAAAAAAAAAAGTATATTAGTTAATAAACTCTAAGGAGTTTATTTTGCTATATACATTTAGCTTAAGTCTAATCTTATCTTAAGCTTAGTACTATGGTTACACTATAAACATATTAGCTAATAAACTCTACAGAGTTTTTTTTTGGCTATTACATATGTAGCTTAAGTTAATAATATCTTAAGCACAATACTATACTCATATTGTAAAATATGTTAGCTAACAAACTCTACGGAGTTCTGCTATTATATATGTAGCTTAAGTTCATTATATCTTAAGCACACTACTATACTCATATTGTAAAATATATTAGCTAACTAACTCTCACGGAGTTTTGCTATTATATATGTAGCTTAAGTTAATTATATCTTAAGCACACTACTATACTCATATTGTAAAATATATTAGCTAACAAAACCCTACAGAGTTTTGTTATATATATGTAGCTTAAGTTAATTATATCTTAAGCTCAGTAATTATACTAATATTATAATATATATTAGCTAACAAACTCTACAGAGTTTGGCTATTATATATGTAGCTTAAGTTAATTATAGCTTAAGCACACAGTACTATACTCATATTATAAAAAATATATTAGCTAACAAACTCTACAGAGTTTTTGCTATTATATATATAGCTAAAGCTTATTCATATCTTAAGCTCAGCATTATATCTATATCATATAAGTATATTAACTCAACAAACTCTAAAAGAGTTTGCTATTATATAATTAGCTTAAGTTTAATCATATCTTAAGCTTAGTACTATGTTATATCTTAAAAGTATTTTAGCTAACAAACTCTAAGGAGTTTATACTAGCATATTAACAAGCTTAAGTCTATTAGTCTTAAGCATTGTATTAATGTTATATATACTTTATCATAATAAGTACATGGTAATAACCTTTTTTATATGGCAGCTGATAAGTTAGCAGCAGGAATTCATCAGTTCAGTGCCTTTTTATGAAGTTCCCATAGGGTTATTACAATCATCACAGTTCAAATCACTAATTATTAAAAATCCAAAGTATTAGTATTCCCACCTCCGTTCCGTGCGGGGATGCTACAAGCAAAAGAGATGAGTCAGGATAAGGAAAAATATGTAATTTTTGGAGTAAAATTGATATTTTATACTTATCCTGACTCATGAGGTCAGCTCCTCCCATCCTCCCCAAATAACACTTTGGATTCCCTGTAAATTCAAATGTTGGGCTCAGTATATGAGGAGAGAGTGAGGCACATGGGTAGAGGTGGCGCCCTCGTTCCCGCGCTTGTGGAAAGGAGGTAACTCGTGGTGAATACTAATTAGTGATTTTAAATTGAAGGGAGCTTCAATTAGGGAGATACAAGTGTTCCACTATGTTCGCAAGAAGAAGAAGACAAGCAAAAAGAGCATGAGTCAGGATAAGTATAAAATATCAATTTTACTCCAAAAATTACATTTATGGCTTGTATTAAGTGTCTAGATGAATTCTATACATTTCATTGTTCATAAATAATTATTAAATAAGGGGACAGACCATGGTATTGTGTGAATTTGCCGTTGTTATGTCACTGGAGGTTATTGCTTATATTAGAGTTGAAGAGATTAATGTTGCTGTCAGATGTTTGTAGTCGGGTTTGTTGTTCTTCAGACATGAAATCACTCATACATAGCCAAACTTCAAACCTAAGTGCCCCTGATAGGATTTTGTGCCTGTATAGCCGTAAATGTGTTGCAATAAACACAGGTATATTTAGATTTTATTTACATGATAAGTGTGAGGTAAAAGGGAAAGCTATGCTGTATGATATCCTCAAAACAGTGTGGTTTTGAAGTGAATGTTTGTAGTGATCTTGTTGAAAAACCTGCTCTCTGGAAGTTTGTTTCTAGCAAGGGTAAACAACAACATGGCTGCGAGATAACATGTATCACAGATGCATTGGGAAACAGTCCCTCGTTCAACAGTCAGACCCAAAGTAGAAAGTCATCGCTATCGGAGCACCAAGCCCAGGCCCAATCTCGTGTCATTGATTCTGTATTGCAAATAACTGTTTCATTCATTAGGTTGTCTGCAAGCAGTATTTAGCTTTATATAGAAAGGTTATCGTGACCTTATAGAATGTCATCATTGGGTCATATGTACACATTGGGTCGATCCAACACTTAATGTTGATCACTTTTTCTGAGGGTATGGTGATGGTAGATTCTATCTGGAATCTTAAGTGATACATACTTGTCACGGCTGTTATCATAAATCCTGAATGAAGGAATGTTAGAGTTTGTGAAAGGATGCACTTCTACAATATGATAAGCCAACTGGTATCTATTTGTACTACATGCTGTGTCAGGTGGCATGTGTGCGCCAGCCCCGTGTGTTGTATGACCGTTACCGGTGGTGTGTTTGCTTAACGTGTACTGCTTCTGCCAGGCATTGAGCAAGTCAACACAACCATTACTGAGGCCTGACTAGTCATTTCTGGGTGATTAAATCCTAAATCTCTCATAATAGGAAATTTTCTTAATTTGACGAAAGATCCAAATGAATGTGGATTAGATTAGAAGTGTTATGTTAATGGTTGGTCTAGATATTACTTGTGCTTGTTTCCACTGACATTACGTCGTTCATCAAATCACAGGAACACTGTATACAAGTCCACCAGCACTTTTAATGATAAGGCACTGTAGTAATATCATTAGGCCCTAACTCAAATAAGTCTGCTAAATGGAGCTGGTATCAAGTTTGTAAGAACTTTCTTAGTTTTCGTAAATTTTGTATATGTTAGTTGTAAGAAAATTAAATAGATTTTCGTAATCTGCAAGTATTTGTCAATTTTTGCTATACCTTGAGGGAATTCAGGGTAAGAATTTGGGTGACTTCAATTTAGTCTGGTTGTAAAGAGTGACCAGATGAATCAGTGGTCAGCCTCTGCAGGAAACACAGTAGTGTTACACATACACTTGTTGTTGCAGACCCGGAAGACCCGGAGTATCAGCGACAGATGCGGCGGCCGGCAGAGGTGAAGGAAGACGTGAAGCAGATGGAGAACCGCAGCCGAGTCTCCGTCATCCTCAACAGCCAGGCGTTTCGGGAGGAGCTGGAGCAGATTGTGGAGGAGCAGCTTGCCTCAGGGTCGCATCCTGCGTCGCTCATTGCCCTGCAACAGATCTCCGACCTTCTCCTCCCACACACACGATCCAACCTAGGATCCATGGCCAGAGGGGGTAGGTAACACAACCAAGTATTGACAGGCATTAAAACTGAAGATCAACGTCATGAGCCCCAGTCCTGAGCCCAAGGGAATCCCTTGCTAAAATGGAGTGGTCAAGTTTTTAAAAACGTTTGCTTGTCATGCCTGGGCTCGATTCTGTCCATGTGTGAAGCCCATTCCTGGCGTCCCCCGCTGTGATATTGTTGGAATATTGCTAAAAGCGACATAAACTCCCTCACTCTCTCACCTTGCTGGGGCAGTGGAGCAGCCTAGTGGTTAAAGCGTTGGCTCGTCACGCTGAAGACCCGGGTTCGACTCAACACATGGGTACAATGTGTGAAGCCCATTTCTGGTGTCCCCCGCCGTGATATTGCTTGAAAATTGCTAAAAGTGGAATAAAACCCAACTCACTCACCTTGCTAACATGTTGCCGAACATTTCAAGGACACTCCTTTGTTTCCGACACTGCTTGACCTAAACTGGCACTTGGACCTTTAATCTAAGGCACCACAACTGGCTGTGTAGTTTAGTTACTTTAGCCTCTTTGTCATGGGTTGAAACCCAGAGTTTGATCTTTGGTCTGCCAGCACCATTTCATGCCTGCAGGTTTTCTTGTGCCTGTTCAACAAAGCAATCTTATTACTAAGGTGATTGTAAGTTAACTCCTATACTAAATCATGGATTTACAATAGTTGATAGTGGAGTACTCATTAATGTCACTCATTCTACTCTTATTAGGGCGGTGGGGTACCATACTCACGTACTCACTTATTAATCCCTTGTGTTGTGTTGCAGCCTCACCAGTCATTCCAGTAAATGATATCCGAGGGGTGGATTCAATGAACTACACTAAAGGGGAGAAGGTCCTGCGATGTAAGCTGGCATCGTTATACAGACTTGTTGATATGAACGGCTGGACACATGGAATCTACAACCACATTAGCGTATGTAGACCTGTATTCACCCACTAAGGGCATCGATTCTACATTAACCTGATATAACTGAAATACTGTTCAAATCACACATTTTATGATGTACTTTCTTGTCAAATAACATATAACTACCTCAACTGAACATCCGGTGAAGATCCGGGTTAGAACTAGTCTTCAGTAACCCATGTTTGTTGTAAGAGGCGACTAACGGGATCTGGTGTCAGGCTCGCTGACACAGTTGACACATGTCATTATATTCCAACTGCGCAGCTTGATGCTCATACTGTTGATCACTGGATTGTCTAGTCCAGACTCGATTATTTACAGACTGCTGCCATATAGCTGAAATATTGCTGAGTGCTGCGTAAACTTCACTCACTACTCACTCAACTGAAAACCTAAAACATTCCACTTTATTTGGTGAGCCTGGCGCCGGGCGACAAAAGTTTGGTATTTGCTGACACAACAGATTAACAAATATTCTCTGTGTTCATTGGTAAACTTCAATCGCCCGTTCTTTTGAAAACCTAATCGCTGCTGTGTTGCCGCGAGGTGTTGTCCATTCCACTTTATTTTAATGCAAAGATTATATTTATTTTTGGTGCTTGAATATTTTACCTTCGGGTTTCTTGTTTGGCGGGGACGTGCTACCGGCTCTGTGTGTGCTCTCCTTAGGCTATTCACGGTGCCAAGGGTGTTCGCAAATTGAGGTTTATTATAGCTCAGATAGCCAGATCGCCAGTGCCCGGTGTTGTCCTCACCCATTACATAGGCTTAATTGACTCATCGTGGTTTTCAGATGCTTCTGTTGAGTCACCGGGGACCTCCGCGATCAGTTACTGAAACTGGGCGGAATTGCTTCAACCTCCGCGCCAGTCAGATGGATGGTGACGTCAGGCGTCTCTCCGAGGAGTCCCCACCCTGGAGACACGTGCGGCTCTCTCGGTCCAGCCAGATACATCCCTGCGGGTTAGAGGCGATGTTCTGGGTGATCTGCAGCCTCTTGAGGCTTAAGTCACAAACCTGCACATCAATGTGCTGGATTTGACAACAGTCAGGGTTGGTGTCTCGATCCGCATCGCCGAGGATCTGAATTACCTCTTCGACCGAACATTCTCACTTGCACGAGCCACACGAATCACCGGATTCACTGGGTGGCTTGGCCTCTGTCGGGTATAACACACGATTCCTGCAACCGCTGCGGATACAATTCTCTGCCTGGGATCTCGCATTAAATCCCGTTCGGTGTGTTGGATAGGTGGGAAGCTACTGGTGTGGCAGAAAGGGGAGTTCATAATCCCTATTCTGCGGACTTAGTTCGGATATTGGAGTTACTATAACCTACGTTTTGGTTGAGAACCTTATGACCTCCACCATTGCGGATTGGCTCCATGGCTATTTTCCGCGTTTCACACCTCGTCCGATGGTGCTCTCCGCCTAAGGCAGCGTCTCTCGTATCGCGTCGTATAGCTGGCATGAGCAGGGGTTGACCGCTTCGTCGGCGACTCCAGCCCACCGCCAAAATTGCCGCTTATTCACAAATGGCTGTCTGGCCCTAATTTTTTCGAATTATCATCGCCTCTCTCCGCTTCGCGTTGGCGATGGAAGACTGACTTTACTTTGTTGTGGTGAACTCTGGTAGAAGAGAATTGCGCCATCCATGCGATTCCCACTGACCCCACTGACCCGACACTGGCTATTTTATACCGCAGTCATGTCCGTGATACGACTCCCGGATACCTACCACTCTCCAGTCGATATTGCTTTCCGCGCGGACTGCTCATATCGTGACTTCCACTACCTTACTCCAGCTCGCGACTGGGGACCAATCTTTCTCGATTGCTCACGCCCGTCCCTGTATCCGCGAGCTTAGCGAACAAAAGGGATCCGTCACGGGTACCCATGTGTGCTGTTTGGTGGCCCGAAGAACTAAGAGAGTCTGCCAATAAGCCGCGACTTTATCTCATTGGCTTGTTTCGTAATTGTATGGTTACAATGATATCGGTTTACCACTCGAGGGGTTGAAGGCAGACTGTAGGGCAGATGCCGCTTTTGTTGACAATACACAGCGCACTGCTCAATGAAGAGATCGGTTCTGTCGCTTCTTGAGCCAGCAGAACGCCTTCATTCGCCATTACCAAACTTGACACGAGATCGTCGTACTCAGGTTGCCGTCTTGATGCTCATACTGTTGATCACTCGGATTGTCTACGTCCAGACTCCAGTCATATGCTATTAACCCGTCTTACGTGAATTTACAGATGCCTCTCTGCATGTCACAACACCATAATAGCTATTCTGAAATGGGAGTCTGTGTTTCAGCTTTGTGGGAGTGGCCTACACTTTACCCTCCCTACCATGAGTGTTTGGTGGGGTATTGTTTTCCAGTTTTTGCCCACTCTAATTTCTTGTCTTTCTGTCTGCAGGTGCGTGTAAGTCAGGAATCGGAGCACTTCCTGCTCAACCCGTTTGGTTTGCTGTACCCCGAGGTGACGGCCTCAACGCTCGTAAAGGTAGACATGAAAGGTAATCTCGTAGACCCAGGATCCACGACGTTTGGTGTAAACAAAGCTGGCTTCGTTCTCCACTCGGCCATCCACCAAGCCCGCCCGGACATCAAGTGCATCATTCATCTTCACACACCCAATGTTGTTTCAGTAAGTTAACAGTCTAAGGCCTAGTTGAATTTCAGTATGCATGCTAAAGATCATAGGGTCACAATCAAGTAAAAACCATGAGAGGGATGGGGAGCGACTTGTTGCCACCATACTTTAGATTCCTAAATTTCCTGATCAGAAGATTGTAATTAAGGAAAGTTGGCAACGTATGTTCCTGCTTGTTTTTTCTTA
Organism: Haliotis rubra; assembly: GCF_003918875.1. Classification (NCBI taxonomy): domain Eukaryota; kingdom Metazoa; phylum Mollusca; class Gastropoda; order Lepetellida; family Haliotidae; genus Haliotis; species Haliotis rubra. The sequence goes on from NW_025765248.1 coordinate 640,395, forward strand.
GAGTAACTCTATTATTAGGGTGGATTATTTATTAGGTTATGATTATGCTGTTAATGATCACACAATAATTAGATTGACCATTGTTATTAAGTTTATCGCAGGCATCGAAGTCTGCAATTGATCATCAGCCTTCATATTTTCACAGATATTTCTTGACATTTTTCTGTCAGTATATCAGTCAGTCACATCCCTAATTGTTTTTTCCAGGTATCGGCAATGAAGTGTGGATTACTCCCCCTTTCACAGGAGTCTCTTATCTGTGGGAGTCTGAGTACTCATGAATACACTGGAATACTGGTGGACCAGGAAGAGCGAGACAAACTTGCTCGCAATCTCGGGCCCACAAATAAAGTAGGTGGTCCTCCAGGATTATATATCCATTTGATATGCCAATATTGAATTTATTATCTATAGGAAGAACTGATGTGATATAACAGACCAATGAAGAGAACTGGTTTAAGTAAGTAACATTTGCTTTAAATAAAATGCTATGACAGCACTGAAATTATGAAAATGTTATGTTTAAGGATAACAATATTGATCTATTTTATTTGTGTCTGTCTGCCAAATGCACTTAGTTTTGAATCCTAGCTATATCTGTTTTTGAAGTGCTTTTTTTGAAGACACAGATTATGTATTTTATACAGATGAGGATTGGAATGATCTAGAACTGAGTCATAGGTAATGGTGAACAAATAAATGAAATGGATGGGGTAAACACTGGTTAGAACTGAATTTGCGCACATTGTGACAGTATCCAAACGCAACAAATGTTTATTTTTCAAACCTGCATGGATGTTTTAGGTGATGCTGTTGAGGAACCATGGAATGGTAGCCTGTGGAGAATCTATGGAGGAGGCGTATCATTACGCATTCAATCTGGTCGCTGCCTGTGATACACAAGTAAGTTTTACTTTTAACTACTGAAGTGATGTAACCGAGTTCAATCCAATTCCTGACCATGGTATCTATCCCTTTGTGTCCATTCCTTTGAATCCGGTATTTTCAACTGTCACCGGTAGCTGCCGCCCCAGACAAAAATGCTTCATGTATATATTTTCGCGATTAAACATCGTGGTCCGGCGTGAAGATTGAGGCTGCGAGAGCCGAGATGTCAGTTGTCAGTGACTTGACTTACATTACATGATCGCGACAAAACATGGAAGATAGTAATTTTATATGTACAACTTTTATGAATGTTGTTGATTTTATTCATTAGTTTATTCAATTTATTTAATGAATTCTAAACATCGCTATTTGCTTTTTGACAATGTTATTGTGGACCGCTGTCAAGCATGTGTCCCAGAATCGTTGTTTTCAACTCGTGAAATGCGGGTTGAAATTCACCACAGGTATATAAACACTAATTATTTGCACATTTCACAGTCATTTAGATAGCTTAATGACATTCTGAACACATTTATCTAATTTAGTTGGACCGCTTTCATTTTCTGATTGTGACAAAATACACAGACTTAACGGCTATATATGCCAAATCGCGAATACTTTTGTCAGGACGCTGTAGGTCGTGAACTTAAGATTAACCCCGCCTGTTTGTCCCTCTTCTTTAGGTATTTTCAAACATAACAATATCACATATTTTCGGAGTAACTATTAATACTTAATTGCTGTTACAACGGTGTTTCAAGGACTATATTGTGAGAGTGCTTTCTGTAACTCCCCTGGATGTGTTATGTACAGATGAGAGCAGTACCAGCAGGGCTAGACAACCTGATCCTGGTCGATGATGAGACCCGGAAAGAGACATTCAAGGTGGCCAGCCAGGGTGGAGGAGGGGTGGACGTCACTGGACGCAAATGGAAGACAGGAGAGCTGGAGTTCGAGGCCCTCATGAGGCAGTTAGATAATGCAGTAAGTCTCCCTTCAATCACCCTTTGTTTGAAGGGTGAGACAGTTGGATAGTGTTTGTCATGCTGAAGATAAGGTTCAAATCCTAGTGTCTGTCACCAATTATTGCAGTGCTGAAACACATGTTAAATCCTTCTCTCAAACCATCATGTTCAGGGCCAAGGTAGATGGGGAGCAGAAATGGTAAAACATTTCAAGAATAATACACTATGGAAAAAGTTCAAGAATAACTGTTTCTTTATTCTTTATTTATTAACTGCCAGTTAATCTCCCATGCGTGAAAACATCTCTTGAGTAGTATTATCATTAACATTGTAAGTTAGTATTGATAGGCATCCTTTCCACATCATTTGAAATTAAGGATAGAAGTCACGGCTCCTAGACATAACACTAACATGAACACAGGCATATTCAAGGTCACTGTACTATAGCAGGGACTAAGCGTTTAATATTTGAAATCATAGAGATGAACATTCTGTTGGTATTTCCAGGGTTACCGCACAGGCCATGTTTACAAGATGCCTATACTGAAGCAGGAGAAGAAAGAGAGGTCTAACAGTGACGTCGAGGTTCCCCCATCCTCCAGCTCCTTCACATATGTTTTTGATGGCGACATCGAACATTCGAAATATGCGTGAGTAAAGCATTTCTCCACATATTTCCCAAGTTCTGCACTGAATGTGACATTGTGTTGCTATTGACACAGTTAAGGGTATTAAAGTTTTTGAAATTGTGACACCTGGTCTTTTGCAATTTTGTATCACTAGTAATGGAATGGGTTGGCATTTTCAGTCATTTTTCATTAACCAAAATGGCAGTTATCATATTTGGGTTAAAGCAAGGGGAAAATTAAGATGCTCACCTGTTGCATTACAAGCCAGACTGTTGTAGAAGTGTTGTGCCTGTGACATTTTTATTTGCTGGAGAGATTGGTTTGTCAGAATGGCTGCTACAAAACTAACATACTCTCCTGTAGAATTACATATCCTTGCATGTAATAATTGTAGAATGATTTGCTCAGTTTTGACGACTCCGCTGTAATTAACAACACTACTAACATGTTTCTGATTGCAGATTGAAGCATCTTTAAAATGTAAAACCCTTTTTCTTGAGCCTATTAAACTCTGGTATTCGGAAGGTTTGGTGCAGATACCCAAGACTTGCTCATATATCACCTTTGATGTTCAGAAATAAAAGTGTGGGATGTTGATTTCTATCCTGTTGTTTTTAGTCTTGAACTTAAAAAGAAATTTAGGAGGCACTTTACCTTTTTAATCAGAAAATATAAGCAGCTTTAAAAGTACTAGAAGTAAGTGGTGTTTACAGTTTATAAGTGTAGTATTTAGATGAAATGGACCCTCTACACATACTTGTCAATGATGGTATGTGGGGTGGGTGGGGTGGGGACACTGGGGGTAGCCTAATAGTTAAGGCCTTCTCTTGTCATGGTGAAGACCCAGGTTCGACATGGGTACAATGTGGGAAGCTAATTTCTGGTGTTCCCCTCCATGATACTGCTTGAATATTGCGAAAAGCGGCGTAAAACAAAACTCAGTCAGTGTGAATGATGGATGATGCCCACACATTTGTCTGAAGGTGACTTGATCCTCAGTAAATGTTGTAGAATGTTAGTATTTAACATAAGGGCCATGACAAGGACACCATGACATTCATCTCTAATTGCAAACAATGGGTAAATATTCTTTAGTACAATGTTGGATAGGATTTTTATTTGTGAAATGCAGTGCCAGAGAACTCCATTTTGGCTGCTTTTGGTCTTGTCTTGTTAACTTCAGTTCTATTTTCCATTGATTATTGAGCTTGTTTCTTGAGTTCTTGCCACCAAGCTTTCATCTCCCAATGTTACTGACAATAGATGTTCACAGCCTATCTTTGATTTATTTGTGTTCTGCAAATGCATGTTGAAATACGGCTGGTGTGGAAACTTTGCTAGAGATCTTCATAACCAAGGTAACAGAACTGATTTTATCAGATTCTGCAGAAGCAGTAGTGATGATATACCACAATACCTGCATGCTTTGTCTTCCACTCTCCTGATAATACCTGCAGTGACCAGTGTCCATACCACTAACGACCTGGATAATAAGTATTGATGACTGTTTACGGTAACCATGGTAACTGTTTAATCGGTCATGTAAATATTTGTCACATTAATGTGTTACTGAATATTCATACGTAAATACAGTTCACAGTGTATGCCTGTAACATAATACTGTTTTTCCTATTGGTATATTTAAAAGGTAATTAGTAAAAATGAAGTTGTTGTGTTCTTTTCTTTGCTGCATTTTATTACATTGTTGATTTATTGTTGGTCAGAACTGAGCAAATCTGTTAATTCATAGATGTTTTCCTTGTAAACATGTTAAAGAAACATCAGTATGAAATAATCAATGGACTGAAACACAGTTCTGTTCTTGCCTTTTTTAAATGTATTTTTTAAATGTATGTATTCACATGTATCCTATTCAACAAGAAGCGTCAGTGTTTAGTTGTGAGTCATGCTAAGAGCAAGCCCCATGTGCTGCAGTGAGACCTAATTCCTGCAACCATCATAAATGTATGGAGGTGTCCATAGTTCAAGACAAGACAAGTGCCAATATCAGATAATGATAAGGACTGGTTATGACTGGATATGACTTGTTCGTAATTTAGTAAACTAATCTGAAATATTTGATTCAAATCAGTAATTTTTTCTGTCTTATGCAGCCTACCTGTGAGCCAATATTGATATCTGAGCAGGTCTAGATAAATCACTGCATTTTGGCTGTTCAGTGGCATCTTCAACATGTGGAGTTAGGTATTGTTTACTTACATTGTGTTTCTCTTTGTATTGGTCAGGTCTCCCTTGAAGACAGCCTTGGAGAGACAGAAACAGGCTTACAAGGCTGGCTGGCTCACATCCCCCAACACATACAAGAGACAGGAACTGGAGGAGATTGGTACAACCAACCCCAAGAAATACACAAAGGTATGTGGAACTCTGGAAGTTTTTATTTCCAAGAGATACATGTTACATATAACAGGCAATTTGTATCAAATACATACATACAAACCAGCTTTCAAGTCAGTCATCATGGAAGTGTGCAGTAATCATTATCTGAGTAATGATAATATCTGATTAATAATAGTACATCATTATTTCCAAGAGATACATGTTACATATAACAGGCAATTTGTATCGAGTACATACATACATATCTACAGACCAGATTAGAATAGTGTAATATCCTGAATGGAAGTGTTCTTAGTGTTGATGAATTTGTTGATTGTGGGTTTAACGTACCCTGATGTGGACCATTGGCCATTGTAGCACCATAACTGGGGGTTCTAAACGTTTTTAGAAAGTTTAGGTTGGCAATAACTGTTGAAAATTGGTGTAGCCAAATGATCAGCATTTCCCTCTGTATGTCATAGAAATATCATTGATATCCACAGTGTCAGTATTGTCTGTCTTTACTATAATAATATCAATTGTAGAATATTTGTAGGATCACATGATGTAGGAGACTAGTTGCTGAGGTCAGCGCTGAACAACAAACTGTAGACTTTTAATGAACATCTTCTTTATGATATCCAGAGTGAGCAACTTGTTGAACCCTTGTCATTGTGTTTCAGTGGGTACCCGAGGGGACAGATTCGCCCTCTAAAACCAGCACCCCTATAAAGGTGGATGGCCCAAATCAGTTTGCACCACAGGGAGATAACCCAAAAGAACTTAAACTGAAGCAGAAGCAGGTATGTAACCATGATGCTGATGTCATGAAGCATGCAGTGATACAAATTTGATGCTCATGATATCACTGAGTGAATTGTCTGGTCCAAACTTGATTATTAACAGACCATCATGTAGTTGGAATAATGGGGAGTGCTGCATTATGGCTACAAACAACATGTCTTATGTTTTATGTTATTTTTCCAGATCCGAAAAGACTACTATGAGGACAAGGTATCAGCTGGACCCCAGTCCAGAGTCTTGGAAGGAATGTCATTTGATGAAGCACAGCAAATGAAAGTGAGTTGGAAGTGTTTACCTTGCTTTCTTGCTTCTGTACAATAATAGTTGTAGATCTATGCACAGAAGTGTCTTTTTCTTAATCCTGATGTGAAATTTTAGAGACTTAGTTTGTGCTTTCTGCAATGTGTGCTAAGAGCTGATTAGAATGTCAAGTTGTGTTATAAGTAACCTTTGAAGAAATTCTTTGAAACTTTGAAATCGTACTAATTCCTGCTCCGGTTTGTCCACAGCAGGATGGGAACCTAAGTAATGCCTCGGACCACGTGATCGTTGTTGGAGCAGCATCTAAAGGCATAATCCAGCGCGACCACCAGCACAACGCTGTAGTGTACAGGTCGTACTACGCAGCCAACCCCTTCGAAAACATGTCGGAGAAGGAACTTGAGGAATACCAGAAGGGGCTCACCAAGCAGGAAGGTAGCTATTGCATGATTACAGGGATACTTGATTATACATCATTATGCAATTCTGAATGCTTTAAAAAAAATTGCCAAAAATATAGAACTGAATGAAACAAGCAGAAATTGTGGAAATGCTTAACAAATTTGTCTCATTCAAGCAGTAGTTGAACTTAGTCATGTGGACTAGTTTACAACCTGAATTTAAATGTCGGGAGTGGCGTAGCCTAATGGTTAAAATGTTTGGTCGTCACACTGAAGACCGAGTTTGAATTCTCACATGGGTGCTGATGTCCCCTGCCGTGATGTTGCTGGAACATTGCTAAAAGTGGCATAAAACCATACACACTCCCACACTTACTTAATGTTTGTACCTCACTGACCCAGACTTGCACTGTACTTTGGGATTGATGGTAATCCATGTTTCTGTGCAGGTGGAGAGGACCTAAGTCCAGGTCCTGATGGCCGCCTCATCTCCTCAGAAGAGCGTATGCAACAGCTCAACTCCACATCTGCAGAAGGTAAGATATGTGTTCAGTATTTGCCTTGTACCAAGAGTGTAGTGTTTCCCTGTTCTGTTGTTCTTTAGCTGTAGATGTTGTGGTCCTGCCACTGTCAACACCCAGAAACAATGCATGCCACAAACCTACAGGATCGTATGTTTTGATATAAGTTCAGGAGAGCATTTCATAATTGCAATACAGTATAAATGTGGTGTTCCTTAATGCAAAGTTTAGTTTGTTTGTCAGAGAATTGTGAGAATTAACTGTATGATTAAAGAAAAGAAAAGAAGAAAAAGCAAGTGTATGTTGGCTTCTTTTGGAGAATTACAACAGTAATTTTGAAACCTATAAAGTCAAAATGAAGAAAATACTTTCTAGGAGCATATCCTGTAATGTTTGTCAATATTTCGATGAGTTGTTTTGTTCGTAGTCCTCTATAGTGACTCCTCTATCAATCTCCTGCATGTCCAGCCTTAAACATATGTTAGACTAGTCATTAAGGAAGTGTACAATCCTTCATTTTGTAATTCCTGATCTGAGGAAAGATTTTGTAGTGTACATAGTACTGTGTTGACATGACTGTCAGTTTGTCCTGCTTAGTGGTGAAAGAAATATGTTTTAACCGGAGTGGGTACTGAATTATTTAATAATCCATATGTCTTTGAAATATCATTCTTAATTTGAGCATGACATGTTAAAATTAAGATTAAGATTGCTCTTTAGAGATTGACACGTTTTGAATGGTAAGACTAAGTTCTGAACAACATGCTAGAGTAATGGTTAGGAACTTCAGTGTGTTTAACTCAACTCAAAATGCTATGAGTGACCTTGCCGATTGTGTGTCAGTTGTACCATGACAGCATTGATCATTAGCAATCCTATGTACTACAGATAGCTGTGATATATTGGGTGACCTAACAGAATACTCACTCGGTTGTCCCTGTTGATATATGGCTGCAATATGCCACAGTCAGTATCTATCTGTATTCTACCATAAGACCCTATTGCAGTTGTATCCAAGTATCTGAAACTAGGAGCTGGCAGTTCTAACATTGAAGCTTACCAAGCTGTACTGTGTTGGTGTGTGCACCCTGTTCTACTCTATAGTGTGTGTGTGTGTTTGTTCTGTGCACGGAGCCTTGTTGTTTCATGTAGAGTCGGGCATTGAGCCACTGCCTGAGGAAACTAACCTAGATGAGAGTGTGAATGGCCAGCCTGAGTCGCTGCCATCCAACAATGAATCAGGTACGTACACAGATCTAGCCTCCGCTGCTCCAGGGAATGGTGCTGTTTCTGTGCTTGCTGAATGATGCTTCAACAATGCTCTGACATTAGAATTGTTTGACATTGGACAATACCCTGAGTCCTCAATTCTTCACAACAATCAATCCATCAATCCCTCCGCTCACTTATCCGTCATTCTTCCTCAATCCGTCCGTCCATTCTTCCACTTACCTATCAATCCTCCATTCATCCCTTCTTCCAGTTATCCATCCATCTGTCCTATCTTTTTTTTTTCTCTCCTATTTTTCTGAATATTATCAGCCCGCTGGATTTGTAGTCTTTGGCTACCAAATTAATGGCTGTCAGATGCCATTGTTCCCTTTCTTCTGAGTACTCTAATGGTACATGATATCCTAATGAAAAGAACACTTCAACTTTATAACGTTCACTAGAATGTTTACAGGTCCTTTGTAATGATGAAATAGGTCTCCTGGATGTCATGAGTCAAACCAAAGACAATGTTGTTCTCGTCATAATGTGATGTTAAACTTTAAAAATGCCATTAGTCCTGAGACTGAGAGTCCTATACTTTGGCATCAAACCTGAAGGACTGCTTTTACTTCTGAACTCTTAGGGGCGGTGGGGTAGCCTAGTGGTTAAAGCGTTGGCTCGTCACGCCGAAGACCCGGGTTCGATTCCCCACATGGGCACAATGTGTTAAGCCCATTTTTGGTGTCCCCCGCTGTGATATTGCTGGAATATTGCTAAAAGCGGCGTAAAACTAAACTCAGTCAGTCAGTCAGTCTGAACTCTTACATCTTTTCATGATTCAGTAGTGAACATCTAGTACCTCTACCCATCCTACCTTAAGTAAATTGGTCTATAGATCAATATCAATCTATAAAATTCTTTAACCAGTTTAGTATTGAAATTATTATCATCTTTAAACTGTTTCATCATCCCTGTGTCACACATCATCCTTTCACTACAGTGTACTACTACATTCATCTCCCTGTCCATCTCCTTGTAACATGGGCCATGGCAGTGGTCATAGCGGCTACTGCTTCAAGCAGTATATGTCAGCAGCATGTTGAAACATCCCTTGTACTACTTCAATGTCAGATGATGAGTTGATGGTCTTCTAATACTAATTTATGTTAATCGATATATCTTTGCTTGTAGAATACTTGTAGTCTTCTATTTCTCTGAATGTAAACGACGACCCGAGGGGTTGTACATTCATGCATGATTTCTTCTCTTTCTCTGCTTTGCTCGGTAGCATTTTACTTGTAAGGCTTTTCACTTTAAATCATAGGTCACCATATTTGAATACTATTTAAGATAAATTGAGCATTAGGGATAGCGTCTTACTAACTTGATGTAAATTTGTAGTCATAGGTGCATGACTGTTCAAGTTGTTAACATACACATAGTGGGGATTCCAGACAGAATAGCTCCCGTGGCTGTTAAAAGAGCAGACTAGTGAAGAATGGGTGGTTACTATGCTTGACCTGATTTATAACATTGTCATGCCCTGATTGCGTAGATCACATTGTACAGCGTGATAAATGTAGCGTGAATATTGCCTACGTAGCATAAAAGAACATTGAATGATTGTTCATGCATATTGTCAATCAACTCTAGTACCACCAGTTCCACCCAAAAAGGGCAGACCTAGAGGTGGGCTTCTGGCAGGCGATGACTTGCATCATCCCCCTCAGCATGGCCAATCAGGTGACAGACTGTGTGTCATGTGACTTGTAGGCTGGGTGCCATGGCTGTGTCTATACTGACAACTGTAGTCATTGTCATAAACATTGTCCTAACATAACTGTGTACTTGAACTCACGGATCATACATATGTTCATAAACTAATGTTTGTAAGTGCAAATTAGGTATTTCATCATTTTCTCAAAATAATATACTCATAGAAAGTAGTATGTGTTAACTTTACATCTCATAATAATTCTTCATGCTGCAAACTAACACTTAAGGCTGTGTTTATTACTTATTTATAAGATTTGTGCTTCATTGTTCTAAACCTGTGGGGTAGCCTAGTGGTTAAAGCGTTGGCTCGTCACGCCGAAGACCGGGTTCGAATCCCAACATGGGTACAATGTGTGAAGCCCATTTCAGGTGTCCCCCGCCGTGATGTTGCTGGAATATTGCTAAAAGCGACGTAAAACCAAACTCAGTCAGTCTAAACCTATGTTAATGTGAGGAGGATCATGTTAGTGCTAAGGTTGTAAGGAATCAGGGTTTTGGACTTTAATAACCTATATTGATATTTCGCTCACATGTTATTAATATATCCGTTGAAAAGATCAATCCCAGTAGACATAATCAGTATGATTGAATAAAATACACAGTTTCTACTGAACTTGTGATGTGGCTACTGAGTTTATTGTCCTACTTATGTGTAGACAGTACAATTAGGTGTAGTAGGGAGCAAATGGAATGAAGAGCTGCCATAAAAATTCATGCTTGACTGCTAGCCCATGACTACTAAATTCTGCTGAAGGCAAAGCAAATATTTGAGTAGTATAAAGGAACTGATAAAAAATGTTATTTGAGAAACGTATTCTGCCAACTGTTGTTGTTAGATAAGTAGGTGGTGGTTCTTTATGTCCTCGTGTTGTAGATACCTGTAACCTGGGCACTGTTGCATGTCACATCGGTAGTGTGTATTGTGCACGTTGTTGCATGCTTGGCACGTGTATTCTTGCATGTTCACAGATGAAAAACGTACTACTCAGGTTAAAAGGTCCGAGTCCGAGCGACAACCTATGAGAAGTCCTGAGAGTGAGTTTCACATCACATGGCATATTCAGACAGCACTTACCTGGAACTGGGAAATGCTTATATTAACCTCAGTCTACGGTTTCAACCCTCAGTAACATAAACTGTCCAAATTCAAAAGAGAAGACAAACATGTGATTTTCATATATATATTTGTTTTGTAACTGATCGTATACGTTTTAAATATGCATTCACTATTCATAACCTGTATTTTCTTCACCTTATTTCCCAAACCTACTTTCCATTTCACATTAAATGATTTATATTCTGCTGATTCAACGTAATACACGTTTCCTCACACATGCCTCTCCCTGTGGTATTTAACATGGTTGACCCGTCTCCCCATCTCAAGTTCTGCAGAACTGACTGGTCAGCACTGCTCAACAGAGACATGTGGAGAATGTGTGACATTGGCTTCCCTTCTACTAGTGGTTTTGTTTATCTGCCTATACTACTTTGTTAAGCTTTTGTTTGTGTCCTAGCTGTGCATTTTGTCTTTTCCTTGTTAGTGATTCGAGAACTTGAGAAGAAGAATCTGGAGCGATCAAAATCTGACAGACAGCCCCGAGGTGAGATGGTGTACATGTGCAGATTCATGTCCTCTTCTGTCTGAATATGGCACTCTTTTCTTCCTACCTATGTCCGTGACTTGATGTCAATTAGACAAGATTACTTTTGTTGTTTGATTCCTGATGTGATTTACAGATATTGAACAGGCAATTGGTTATTTCCCAGAAGTCACAACAAGACAGGCTAGTTGTAGCAGGATGTGGCAGGCCAAATGCCTCTGACGTCACAACAAAACAGCTGCTCTGGCTTTGACCAAATGCCTCTCAACGTCACAACAAAACAGCTGCTCTAGGCTTCTTGTAGGAGGATGTGGCCGGCCAAATAGTGTTTCTTTGACCACTTGAGTTCTAAAGCAGATGTTGACTGTACTGATAGTGTTCAGGGCGTGGGATGTTGAAACATTGTTTTGTCATGACAAGTAGGGGTGACTATTGAAGGGGAAACAACTATTACGATAGCGATAGTCTATTGCAACATACTATTGTTTTTTTCTCTCATTGAACTGTCTCATTTGAAGTCATTTCCCAAATGAATGTATAGTTTATATGAAATAAAAAGGTTTAATCTCTTTTAATAACTGTCAAGAAACTGGAAACCCAGATCAAGTAAACAGTTAAAACATAAAGTTATTGTTTATCATACTTTCAAACTCCGAGCCGCTTGCCGTGTTTGCAGCCATGTTTGTTTAAGAGCTAACACTAAATCAAAGTGAATGAATCTGGTACTGCCTGTATTTTAAGCTGCACATTTATCAACAGAAGTCAATTACTTAACTATCGATAGTCACACATACTATCGATAGTGTTTCGTTCTACCATCGATTAATTGCTATTGGAGACTCAACAATTGCAATCCATCAATAGTTTGATGCACCGTTACAGCCCATATGACAAGGATGTAGACATGGTCTGGAAGCCCATTCCAGCCTGCTCAAGTTGTAGTGCAGTTAGAAGATTGCAGTGGCCCAGTATTGCCACATCCAAGCTGCTGCATGCTGCTTTGATGTAGCTACTACAAAATGTCTGATATTACCTTACACAACTTGCTATTTTAATAATTTTTCTGTGCTGCAGAGGATTGAGAAGTCAAGGTTTCTTGTTCCATCACTGTATACAGGTGCAGGTTGATCAGTTATAACTGCCGAATGCTTCATTGAATGATCTTCATTGTCTTTGCATTCATTAGCTTTGTATTTAGGATGCTATTTTACAGAATGATATAACAAAGTCTTGTATGAGCATTTGTTTATATCCAGCATGTATTTGTATCCCTTAGAGCTAAATGCAAAATTGAAAACCCTTGTCATACTGAACTAACGCATTTGAGCAAGTTTGTGAATCTATGTGTTTGCTGTGAGTAAGTTCTACATGTTACGATCTTCAGATGGTAAGTTTTCCAGCAAGACTTGTGTATGACTTCTGTTGGAGAGTTAGTTACAGAAATGTTTTTTCTGTCAGAAGAAGGTGGTGAAGGTGAGAAACCAAGCTCCCCTGCCAAGTCAGACACCCTGAGGTCGACAGACAGTGCAAGCGGAGGCGACACACTAGAAGAGCGCAGTAGCAAGGAGGTAGGGTTTACCTTCAATATTTGTGTAGACCGTGGACAAGTAATCAGTAAAATGCTCATAGTACACCCACTCAGTGACTGGGACTGCATGTTTTTAATGTGTGCTTAATTACAGATTTGATCTGCTTGAGCAACATTTTGTACCATTTTAAGTCATGGCTTAAAAATGCAAGAGAATTAATATCACAAGTGTAAAGAAACAATTCTGACAGTTGGAATTTACCATAAGAAATTATTTTCTTTTTCAAATTGAAAATTAAGAGCAAGGAACATATATTAATTCGAAATTATACCTCTCAAAAAAGTAACCACGAACAAAGCTTGGCATATCTGTCACTGTTATCAGCATTTAATGGTCACACTGAGAATCCACACTGTCTCCTTCATTTGAGGACCGCCTCCGTGGTGTAGTGGTTAGAGCGTCCGCCCGGAGAGCGGAAGGTCGTGGGTTCGATCCCTGACCTGCGTCATACCAAAAAGACGTTAAAATATGGTACTTGTTGGTCCCTGCCTGGCGCTCGGCATTAATGGGTACAACAAGGACTGGTCGGCTCGGAGTCAGTATAATGTGTCTGAGTGGGGTATTCATGCTTCACTGCGGCATGGTATCTCAGTGGGCTAGCACTATAAAACCAGCTTAAGTCTGGACTAGTACAAGCAGCCGCACATACACATGCATGCATGCACGTCGTCATATGAGTGAAATATTCTCAAGCACGACGTAAAACCCAATTTCACCTCACCTCACCTCACCTTCATTTGAGGTTCAGTGTGTCTTGTAGATGTGGAAATATCTAATATCTATGTTAGTGTGAAGCCTGCTACAACACTTGTAGATCATCCATTTATGGGGACCCTTTCTATTTTATTTAATGAAATATGCTTAAAAATGTTTCATGTTTCTGTTTGAAGCACATACACTTAAATAACAGTAGACATAAAAATGTGGAGTCTCGTTGTATAACTATGTCATCACAACTGTCTATGAGCCAGTGGTGTAATAAGTATCTACACTTGATAACATTTGCTACATTTAATGTGATAGTCATAGCAGATGATTGCTCAGTGCAAAGACCATCTGGTTATTTTTGACATATTTAAGACTGGTATTGTCTGCAAATGTTCATATCTCGCACACATTTCATTCACCTTTGCAGGGCTCCCCAACCAAGGAACAGCCATCTCCCAAGAAGGAGAAGAAGAAGAAAAAGTTCCGCATGCCATCCTTCTCCAAGAAGAAGAACAAGGAGAGCAAGGAAAGTGCAATCTGAGTGTTCCCCGATCAATGATGTCATCGGCAGCAAACTATGTTCTCACTAGCTACACGACTCACTCCATCGTCCCCTCACAGGGGCGCTTTGAGCAGTCCTTCTACCACTTCAACATTTGCTTTTGTTGGGGACATGCTGCAGCGTTGATCGGAGGAGCAGACGGCGAAACCTTGTTTCATTTAGCTTTTATACATGAAAGAGAGAAAGAAGGGAGGCAACTCTTGGTTTATTGCTTGTTACTGTCGTAGTCACAGTCTATGCATTTTCTCGCCACTCATTTCATCCTTGTACCAATGAGAGAAGACTGCGAGATCAGTGCTGCCATTTGTGACATTTGAGGCCATGTGTCCAGCTTACCATGTACCCTGCTAGGTTAGTGAACGAGGAGGAGTTTGGACATCTGGCAGGTTTTATCACCATCATTTTTACGATAATAGTGTCCGGGAGGCTACATTACAGATAATTGTTGTCATGGAAATTGTGCTTCCTGAGGGATAATTAGACCGTTTTTCTTCTGTTATTTTGCATTTTAGTCACTTTTAATCATGTTTTTTGAAATATATGTTAGCACATGTATCACAATATTGCATTTATGTGCAAATGTTTCATGTTCATCCAACAAGTATTCGTACCATCGTTCAGATACTGGCTCCTCCAACAATAGTGCTGTTCCTCCTGAATACTCTCATATCAAGGAGACAGCTGTTCCAGCAAGGCAGAGTCTGTCTGAGTGTGCCGCACTGATAGTGTCACTGCCCTCTTGATGTAGTATTACCATGGCAACTCACAGACATCTGCCGTGTCATATTCTAAAGCATTACACCACATATGGTAGTGTTTGTACGCCTATCTAGATCTTCTGTCGTAGTGGAGGTTGCGTAGACTAAGGGCAGATAACTCTTTGCTTCCACTTCATTGATTTCATGTCACAGTTTGCTGCTGAAAACATTTGAATGACCTAATAAGTATATTCAGGGGACCCTGCTTTCTATTTTCAAACATTAGATATATTTCATGTTACCACAATATTCAGTGAGCTGGAAACCATGTCAAGACTTGCTTGAGGATTTCACAGATGTGTTTTGATTCGTTTTGGACTTAGGTAGCAGAGCATGAATTGTCTGGGATTGGGGATTTTGGTGTCAGGGGAGGTTACTCTGCTGTTTCCTTTCTGGATGTGTGTATCAATGTCAACAGTCCTGTGTAACTTATATACCAGATATGGATCCGTCTGTGAGGCATGACACGAGGACGTGTACAATTTTGTATTGTTTGTGATGTGTACAGCTGTGTCTCCACTCCTGTAAGTCTATGTTCTCTCTCTCGACATTGTTGGGTGCTTGATGTTCGTATCCATTGTACTGATCATATGCCTTTCCGGAGTAAGTCATCAGTGCCCAAGTAAGTCTCAGAAGTTTCATGACATTGAGGAAAAATTAAATGTAAATGTAACAGTTGGGATGTAGAACAGGAGAAAGGTAGTTGATTTGTTTGTTTAATGAAAGGTATATAACCAGGTGTAATAATGGATATAGCAGCATTAAAGCATAAAACTGGTTGGTTCTGATGTGATTTCCCAGCTATGAAAGTGTCCTGTTATATCTAAGGCTTGCAGTTGTCAGCCTGTTTGTCGTAGTTGTAGTTCTCATCTGTAAATAAGTGTAAAATCATACATCAACAAGTGACCAGAATTGCTTTTTAACCTTGTTTTGTACCCATGCATGAGCTGATAAATCGTAGAAAATACCATGGTGACATAGCTTAGTAGAATCTTATGTACATTTGATTGTATAATTGAAAGCGATACAATGGCCTTACTTAACCATGGAATTGAGGCTTTTTCTATTTTATGATTGTCAAGTTTTAAGCGTCATTTGTGTTTTTATAATTCTGTTACGTCCATATTCTAGAGATAGCGGCATGGTTGTGTTTCAACCAGCTCGGGGCAGAAATATTAAACCTGTAAATAACTTGGTGCCAATCCTAGTGAGCATTGCGCTAGATGTTCCACAAGAGTCCTGTTAGCTGCCTGTGGCCGGGTGTTGCTAGGACTAGTTGGAAGTGGCCGTGTCTTTTGCTGCTAGGAGTAGGTACCAGAGGAATCACTTGAAGACTGTACAGTGTAAATTTGACCAATCATGTAAGCTTTTGTTTTGTTATGAATGCCATTTTGTTTTCCTGGCAAGTGTTATGTAGCAGCGATGGAAGCAGACGGTTGTAAACCACTTCCTGTCTTAAATAAAGAGTTCTCTCCCTTTACAGGTAGTCACTTATGGCTCTCTGTTTACAATTTGAAATACTTTTCTATCATTTCCTACACAGTTGTGAACTGGCTATGATAGGGAAACATTCCCAACCACCTTGTCATGGGCATCAAGTCATGACAAGATGCAAACAGGGGCCATTAGAGGTAGCTGAGTAAAGGGAAGTCACAAAGCTTGCTGAGAAGGCACGAGCTGAAATATATTGTTAGTCTTCGCATGAAAAATACAAGCAAACTTTGATTAATTTATGTGAATTGTTACTATGTCATGAATATATACTACCTGTGCCCTCCCCTGGTATTTAAGCGACTGTTCGTACGCTGATCAGAATGCTTTGTTGACTTTAGATGGTGCAATTTTTACATGAAAACTGTTTTAGGAACAATTTTAAGTATTTTATTTGCTGACACTAAGTGGTTGTGAAGTTTACCAGTGGATACTGTGTTCAAGTAGGATTACTTGCTTTTTACAATTCTAGTTGTTTCTCAACAATAATAACCAATACTTATTGTGTAGTTCACCTGTTGCAACACATTGCTTCTTAGTGACTGTTCCGAGACCGTTTCTGCCACGGTCGCAGATGCTGATGACACAAGATGCTAGTGTCTGTCCACTCATCTTTTTGTTATGAACAGCTTGTAGTAACCCTGTACTGCTGTGGCAATAAACATGGTAAAAGTTACTCCTTGTGTTTTGTGATCACATTTCAAGATACTGCTCAAGAACAATGACATTTGTCAAAAGTATGGATAAGAATGTGCGAGTGAACATTGGAAATAGATCCATACACTTGTCCAAATGAATGTTTTAAAAATTCTTCTTCATAATCAACAGTTTACCGAGGATGTGTACTAAGCACAACATTTCTGGTGTCACACGCCATGATATTGCCGGGATGTTGCTAAAAATGGCATAAAACCATCCTCACTACTAAGCACAAAAAGAATTAATAACTCTGCACATAATGTGTATTTGTAAAGTGGAGTGCTCATTAAACAAAAATGCTAATAACAAGGTACTTTCCCAAGAATGATGAAATGATATGCTTTTGTTGGCCACCAGACTGGAGCTGAGCAGCAAACGACACAAAGTCCAACTTTACTGGTGATTCAAATCACATTCTGTGCACTGAGCAATATTCCACCTGCAGTCTGAATAATCAAAATCTGATCCAGACAATCCAGTGACAGCTATGATTATTGATCTATGCTGATTAGGTATGATGACACACCTTCAAGCACTTGTCACATCACACAATCCACAAATCTGCTTCTTGACACCAACACATCTTGTAACAATGCCTCAAGAAAGAGGCTTTATGCTACTTGTAGCAATGTTTCAGCAACATCAGCAGACACTCTTAGTCTCTGAAAATATACCACAAATTCGCTTCTTGACACCAACACATCTTGTTGCCTCAAGAAAGAGGCTTTATGCTACTTGTAGCAATGTTTCAGCAACATCAGCAGACACTCTTAGTCTCTGAAAATATACCATAAATTCGCTTCTTGACACCAACCAA
Source organism: Haliotis rubra (assembly GCF_003918875.1). Taxonomy (NCBI): domain Eukaryota; kingdom Metazoa; phylum Mollusca; class Gastropoda; order Lepetellida; family Haliotidae; genus Haliotis; species Haliotis rubra. The sequence goes on from NW_025765248.1 coordinate 658,417, forward strand.
GACACATCTTGTTGCCTCAAGAAAGGCTTTATGCTACTGTAGCAATGTTTCAGCAACATCAGCAGACACTCTTAGTCTCTGAAAATATATGACAGACAAATAGTTCCATTTAAATTACGAGACCAAGTGAGCTGGGAGATTCTGTCTGCTATATATGGGGCTTTGCAGAAAGGGCTGGATAGAAGGTAAAAAAGGACAGACCCATGTTTAACAGAAGCAGTCAAAGTGGTTAAGGAAGCACATGGTACCATGTTTCTGATCAAGGAATCACAAGACTCGACTGTTATTAAAACAGACTTTATTGTGAGACAAGACAACATGTTTTGATATACACATACAGCTGTCAACAGTAAGAAACATTTCACAGAAAGTAAGCAAGAACATTGTCAACAACAGAAAAACTTGAAACCTGATAAGACCGTATCACAGTATTAGCTGATGTTCACAGGTTTGTTGTCTAATAAACTTCACATATAAACTCAATAAACTTGGTGTCAAATAACGACTTTTTTCAAGAATGGTTACATATATTATACACCTGGAAAAACTTAGGCATCACCAACTCCTGCAGAAATTACTCCAGGAAACACAAGACTGATTCGTGTGAATAAGAAGTATATACCTGAGTTCTGACCTGAAAGTTCTGTGGTATATTTTTCATATATATTAATTTCAGAAATTTATTGGTGTATATTTTTTCTCTTTAAAACAATCATGACATTAATTGTATTGAGCTTCAGAAACTGAAATTGTTCATGTAAGAAGTTTAGTAATGACGTACTATATGACCAGGGAGTGCTGCTGAACCTTTTCCAGGTGTGTTTGAGTGATGTTTCGTAATAGTGGCATCACATTTCTATGTGGAATGGAAATAAAAATCTGGTGGTTAACACAATCTTAAGTACAGGTAGACATGGAAACTAGGAGTGTTCAGGATGAAGATGTCCCAGCTGATGGAAAGTGAGCTGTTCCTGTTTCATAAACTTTCTTACTTTCTTGTTCCTGTTTCAACATTCACTTCCAGACAAAAATAACTGATCATGTTCTAATTCATAACAAAATAAAATGTTAGCACCCGATGCAATTTTTTTTTTCATTCAAGGTTTATTGCACCTGGGAAAAAATGATATTTTAATGAATAATAATAAAATAAGTTAAAAAGAGTTAATTCAAGTTCCCCCCAGATAATTGTGAGTCCTTATTTAAGCAATGGTAAAAAAGTAGGTCGTCATAAATATATAGAAAGATATGTCAGTAAAAAACAGAAAGTGTTGCTTTATGTTTCCCCTAAATAAAAGTTAAGCCATTATGATGATACACCAGTGTTGTCGCTGTTACAAGAATTCACTGGATATTAGGAGCTTGTCAAAAGAAGGTCATTTTAAAGGTCATGTTACAAAAACTGTATAAAAACTATCAGCCTAAAAATACTTTGAGTTAGAGAAGTTTGTTGTTGAACACTGCAGTCATTAATGTTCAACGTATTTACGACAGCAGTCTACATGATTTGAGTCTGGACCAGACAATCAAGTGATTGACATCATCAGCATTAACCTATGCCAATGTGATACAATGACATGCATGACCCAAGTCACAGAACCTGAACACGCTAGTCAACTCTTTCGACAAACATGGACTGCTGAAAACCAATTCTAAGCAGACCTTCACATGTTTAAGTCAAAGAAGCAACTCACATGGTTGAACACTGAAGTAGAAGTAGATTCTCAGGATTTATGGATTCTAGCTATGCTAGTCTGTCTTGACAAGTGGTCTTTTTTGAGAACAATAGATTCACCATGCTATACAGTCCACATCAAGTTACAGTTGTAATAAATCAGCATGACCACCATAATCAGTTATTCTCATCCTGAGAATACCATAGAAACGTTGATCACTCCAACCAGTCCTGCACTTCATAGGCGTGACAGTGATGATGTGTTCCAACATCCCTTTGCGTAATGAGACATTTAAGCATTTCAGCATTTCATTTGTTTGAACATGACAATATCACCCTGACATACAAAAATCACTGGGGACGTTTTTCATAATGTACAGACATATTCACAGAACAATTTATATATGATATATGAATAAGAAATTTATTCTCAAAAAGTCTACCTCAAGATCAATCTCATTAAAATCAGATATCAGTGCTTGCAACATATTTACATCTGATTTTAATAAGAGAGAGTCTTCACATAAACTAATATGGACATTTCTTCACACTTCCTGGAGTAAATAGCCTGTTGACATAGGTATGTAGATCAGAAATATAACAGTAAAACATCATGAAATCTATATGTCAGCTATGACAACTCATGATTGTTCAGCACCAAATAAACTGCACCCTTCATACATACAGAAAACGTGAGTGTGAAGGGTTGAATTCAGTTTCAGTTGTTTTAGTTTGAGGAATGTCGCAGTGATGCTGCTTGTTAATATTAACCTCTTCATAAAAGTTCAGTTTTACGCCACTTTTGGCAATATTCCAGCAATTTCATGGTGGGGGACACCAGAAATGGGCTTCACACATTGAACCCATGTGGGAAATCGAACCCGGGTCTTCGACGTGACGAGCATACGCCTTAAGCACTAGGCTACCCCACTGCCCACAAAAAGCCATGAATAAGTGGAGACAATATACCAAAAAAACATTACTTTGACACACCATACAAAGCAGCCCCAAATATTACAAGCCATCTAATTTGAATTTCTATGCTTGGTTGGGCAAGGTTGGATCCTTTGATGTGCTCTTGAAGTAAAGGGAAGCAACTCTGCACTGCCAAACGCTATTTGAGAACAATTACATTCACCTTATAGTGCAGCTTGAATTCCTGTAAAATGTTTAAAACATAAAAAAAATGCCTCTATCTCTTTCTAATTTTGAGTGAGTGAGAGTTAGTAGAGAGTTAGTGCTGCTTTAACACTGATTCCGATGTTTGAAGAACGACAACCTCCAGTGTACCCTGCTGTCAGCTGCTCCACTGATTCACTGTGAATGTACTGGAACCTTGAATTTATTCATTAGTCATTAGTGCACCATTGTGAGTATCCATGGCGATCACAGACAGAAGTACTCATTACATATTTGAGGTACAAGATAACCCTGTATGTTTAACGATAATCTCACTTATCTGGACAATTTGAGTCAAAAATTGTCTGGATAAAGTAATTTCAACATATCTCAATCTTTGAAATAACACAATAAATTTAAAGTGTTATCACATGAAACATATAGATTTGATGCTGGATGCCTGGCGATGATTGGTAAAACAAACATCTTCAAGGATTGTTGCTGTAAGTGGGGCACAATAGTGTGTATTTTGGAAAACAAAAATTGACACAATCATTCACCCAATCACATTGTCTGTTAAAAACAAACTTGAAGATTATTAAGATTTCTTTTCTGAGCATGCCCACTATAAAAATGTTTTCCTTCAGAGAAAAATCAATTACTGTACACAAAACAAATAACTATAACAAAGTTGTGATAGAAAACATGTAACATCTCTGTTGTATTGGAAACAAGATTCTTTAAAAAGGAGTTTCACTACAAAACACATCTGCTTAAAGAGTAAGACAATAACAAGCTATAAACTGAATATAATATCGCCAACATGCCAGGGGTGGAAATAACTTTAAAATTGCTAGTGTACTCCGGTACAGTGGCACATGTAAAATCACTTGCCCTGATAATTTTTCCACTATACCGGCCGTTTTCTTGTTGATTTTTTAAAATAAACAACATAATTAACAGTGGAAAGTCAACTGGACACTGGTACAGTGTGATATACAAATTTGCTTGCCCGACAGAAAAAAACACTTGACTCGGACGTCGGGCAATGGGTTATTTCAACCCCTGCATGCATTGTACTATTTGTTTGTTTGTTTGTTGTTTAGTGCTATACACTGCAATATTCCAGCTATATAAATGTCATCTGTAAATAACTGAGTCTGGACCAGACTACCCAGTGATAGACATTATGAACATTGACACAACTGGGATTTGTTGACATGCATTAACCAAGGAAGCGAGTCTCACCTCACGATTTATTGGTCACCTCTTACAACAAGCATGGGTTGCAGGAATAATATCATTTAATGCTTTCAGCATATTCAACATGGAATAATTTTACGGACTATAATAAGGTTATAACATAAATCTCAAAATATTTTTAGGTTCAAGGTCAGGAAAGAGCAATTTGTTTTTGCTTATTAAATGAAAACATAAAAAAATATATCAAGTTTTTCGTTATCGTTTGCATGTCAGTTTGCAAAACTGATAGATAGGAAATTAACTTCAAATTGACCCTGAAAAATATAAGAATCATATTGGTTTGCCTGATCCTCTTAGGAAAGTGGTTTGCCTGATCCTCTTAGGAAATAGAAATTTGTCTGCCTGTCTGCATGCATCAACTTTATGATTTTATTGAATATTGGTTTAAATTGAGTTTCATATAAAAAATAATAAATATTGCAAACTGCAAAAATATTAGACTTCCTTTCATGTTTATATTTGAACCTGGGTATTGAATGTGACCAGCACTTTATCCACTAAGCCACCCTACATGCAGACAGGCAGGCAGGCAGACACCGACCCAACTGAGCACAAGACCTGAAATATGCTTTAGTATCCTGCTGTGTATTTCAAATGACAACAGTTCCTTGTCACACGAACACAACAAATGAGCTTTTAAAAATCCCATTTTCACAAAACTGGGGTAATGAAGGTACCAATGTACCATTCAAGTCATTAAAGAGGGCTGCAAGCAAGCAGAGATTTGGCAATATCAGATATCGATTAAATTGTAAAATGATTTCTGGAGAAATATCCAGAATGAATGGTCCTTCCTTCTCCTGCCTCGTCCCCTTGTCAGTCAAGACTGCCATCCCCATGGCAACTGTGTTGAACTTGACCTTCGTGCATGACAGCGTCCTTCACGTCAGCATCATGGCATCATGGGATAGGTCAGCTGCCTTTACAAATACATCCGGACTTGCGGAATTCGCGTAATACAAAAGAATCTTTTACTTCTGAAAACAAAACCCAACCCATTATACAAGGAGTTTTGTTGAATAAGAACATCTAAATATGCTTCCCAAACCATGCAGTTAGACCCAGCAGACTTTGGACACAAATGTATTGCTGGCAATAATCTTGTCAACTGGAGTTGGTTATTAGGTAAACCATAGCCTGATGTGTTATGATGAGATGGAGAATGGAGATGAACGTACAGATTAAAACCCATTTTCTTCACCACATCAAACTCTGGCCTTACAACCTTGTGACCTGGGGCTCGTAACTCGAAGCAGTCGTTAAATTTGCTCCCAAAGCATGGTTAACAAACGCTTTAGTAACGTCATTACAAAAATTAAGTAGTGTATCACAAAGCATTCGCTAAACAATCCTTAAGTGTTTGTTAGACGTTCCATAAAAAGCGTAACTCAAAATATAGACAGCTTAAGGCAAGGTTAAAGACAATGGGATTCCCCGTTTTGAAAAGATTTTTCAGCTGTTAAAACCATATATCGACAAATGAAATAGTTTGAAAGCTGGACGTTTCGCAATATTTACAAAGATTATGCATGTTGAATTTTGTTTTACACGTTGCTCTTTTTCTGTTGAACTTTCATTTCCTTGAAAATATTATAACTCCAAAACCATTTCTTTGTTGTTGATTTCCACGAATTAAGAAGTTATCATCATCCTCATCTTCGTTGTCATCGTCTTTATTTTCATCAAGTTCATCATGAAGTGGGAGGCCATTTGCAATGCAAATACTGTGCAGCCTTGCTGTTGCAACTATTACTTTGGCAACATTTTGAAGATTCAAATAGCATGCACTCTCCAGATTTGTGAAAACAATGAAATCTCATTTTCCAAACACCAATTGTCCTTTCACTTTAGTTTCGAGTTTTACGCTGAGAGATGTTATACCGTAGTTCATTTGGTCTGGTAGGATTCAATATAGGAGTCGTCATCCATGTAGCACATGCATACCCACTGTTTCCTAGCAACCAACCATCTCCCACCAAGCCTTGATCAAATAAACATTTGTTGGCGCTTTGATTGGGATTATGGAACCGTCTATAGATCCAAGCACATTTGGAAAATCAGCTATTTGGTTGAAATCAGCTTTCATTTTCTGTTTTTCAACAGTTACTTGTGTTTTGGAAATATTATAATACTCATTGGCATGTTTGCACAATGATGTTGAGACACCGAGGTGACATGTTGAAGCTTTCATTTTTGATAAACCTTGTACATCTGCACAAACGGTCACGAAACTCCCAGTTGCATAATAACAAAGTGCTATCACTATTTGTAGTCATACACTTAGAGCATTTGACCAACATGTAGGATGTGCAACATCATCTTTGATTAAATGACACAGTTAAAAACTCTGTGGTCTGTTGAGTCTGAATCCTGCTTGTATTTCATCATTATTCAATGTGTCTAACGGATTATTTCTGTCGCGGAATACACGGTTGACATTATGGATTCTTCGTTTGTTCCCATTTCTCACGTATTCTGCTTGAATGCGTGGACTTATCATCTGCAAGGGACTCACATTATGATGAAACAAACCTGAAAGATCTGTTCTCCCGCGTGAGCACTCATCTGATAGTGAACTACCTGAGGGAAGTTGATCTGTATCATAAATTGTAACTGTGAAATGTGACTATCATAAATTGTAACTGTGAAATGTGACTAACAAATTGCCTGCCTTCAAATTTGATGCTATGACTTTTTCTGCTTTTAAATGACAATGTAATGAATATATGTTTTTGAAATAAAACTCATTCCGAGTATGTACTTACAATGTTTATTAATGCAAACTTGTTCTCGTCACTATATGGCTGGAATAATGCCGATGTGACAAAACCCAACTCAACCTCAACCCATTTCTCACGTAGTGGAAAGTGTCATTTAATAGGTTGATATGGATTACGACCAGTTAATGACTGCTTAAAGGTTGGTCAGGGGTACACCTTAAACACAGTCGCTAACTTGCCTTTTAAGGATTGTCTTAACTTTAAAGATTGCTTCTAGTTACACAACGATTAAGGAAAGTATGTCTTATCCTTTAAAGATTGCTTCTAGTTTGACGCCGCTTTAAGCAATATTCCGCAATAAAATAAAGAAATGGGCTTACACATTGTGATTATCGAACTTAATTAACGAGACAATCTTAATTAAAGACAATCTGCTTTGGGTTACGAGCCCCTGATAACAAAAGCTGCTGAAAGTATGCTTATATGTTGACATAAAGGAACTATATCACACCACACTTCTCTAAAAATAAATACCCCAACCGCGTCATACCAAAAGACGTTAAAATATGGTACTATGGTACTTGTTGGTCCCTGCCTGGCGCTCAGCATTAATGGGTACAACAAGGACTGGTTGGCTCGGAGTCAGTATAATGTGTCTGAGTGGGGTATTCATGCTTCACTGCGGCATGGTATCTCAGTGGGCTAGCACTATAAAACCAGCTTCAGTCTGGGCTAGTACAAGCAGCCGCACATACACATACACACGCATGCACGTCGTCATATGAGCGAAATATTCTCAAGCACGACGATAAACCCAATTTCACCTCACCTCACCTAAAAATAAATAATGCAATTTTCTCAATAATACTAACTATCAGCCTTCAGGGAAGCTACCATATACTAAAATACCAAATATTACGTGTTTAGATTAAAATATTTAATCCAAAAGTTCGAATGAATTAATGCAACGTTACATTAAATCGACTCTTGAGCCCTCTACCGGCCAAACATTATCTCAAGTGAACACCATACAGTTATGTCCCTTGGAGCCCACTTTACGAATATCCTACAAACAACTTGTGATTGAAACCAGTTAGGCAAACACCGACAACACCGTGTGAGACAGTTTTTCGATGAAAGGAGCAACTGGTTACATTCCATACATGGCAAGTGTTCTCTGCTTGGAAGCTGTTCGCCTCGAAGTTTCAATTATCGATTTCAGGCAAGTCGTAAGGGATAATAAGTCTTTTATTGCATCAATAGGAAGCTAAAGTGAGTGCATATACCCCAATATATATAATATAGGCCAAAATATTGTCGAAGATGTGTGACATTGTGTCTGAAGTCATCAATGTACGGTCACTGACAAAGAATTCCCTTCACTGAAATATTTACACCTGACTAAACAGTAAAAGCATCTGTTTCCTGGCTTTAAATGATCATTGGGAATAGTGAAAACTTACGACAAGCTCTGCAGTCTGAATGTATGCTAATCAGCATCTCATTCAACAAAAGTGTAGGAATTACATGGTTCTTATTGTAATGTTTCCAAGATCGAAGAACAACAGGAGAGGTCAGATTCCAGTCAATTTGTATTTCGCATTTGCACATATCATCGCATTCGCAGTCCAAGATTCAATCCCCTCACGGGCAAACAGTCTCGCAATCGTAACGACACAGACTTCAACGTTTGACTCGTTCGTGCTGGCTCTGTTAGTGCTGCTACTGACTATAAAGTACGTGCAACATTATGCTGTATCAGAGTACACCATGACTTGGAAATTCGCAAACCACATCGCACTCATATTTTCCGCTCACTTCAAGCATCCGTACACAAGGGAGCTAACTCCCATGTATCAAACTGTCAACCGCTAAGAAACTTGCCGTTACACTTATACTTACTCTCTGGTGTTTCTGGTTTGACGGATGCCAGGTACTCTTTGGCTATCTGTTCAAACAACTCTTCTGGAAAAAAGGGGAAAAGCGAACTTGTTAAAACTCTTGAATCACATTTGACAAAAACAACAACATGCTATCATAAGTGATTAGGATCTATAATCGACCCCAAGATAATATTCCTAGCTATTCTGGAATAATATCTAACCATTTGAGATAATTTAATCTGGAAAAAGTATCAAGCTTTTTCCAGTACAAATCATGAAATATCTTTCAGTGCAATAAGATGATGGAAAATCTGTCAGTGTGAAACTTTGTGGCCAACATGTCAGTGTACAGTGAAAGTGACAGTCTTGTGTGACCAACTCAACAATAAACAGTAAAACGTATGTGAGTGAATGAGTGAGTGAGTGAGGTTTAATGCCGCTTTTAGCAATATCACGACGGGAACACCAGAAATCGGTTTCACACTGTATCCATGTGGGGAATCGAAGCCGGGTCTTCGGTGTGATGAGCGAACGCTTTAACCACTAGGCTACACCACTACTCCGTAAAACTTGTGCACTTAGTATGGTACATGTAGTACCTAGCACATCAATATACACCAACACTTGGGACACAAGAAAGGTATGATACTTTATGGATGACAACTTCTTTCAGGGATTTACATGGAGTCCTGTATTTGAGGGTCCCTGGGACTCATACTCTTAACTTTCAGGGGTCCTGGACAAAAAAATGGGGGTCCCAGACACTTAAATAATATTATTAATACTGTTATTGTATTGTGTATCATGATCATCACATTGTTACTGTAATTAAACTGCAAATAATACCATAACCCAGCTAGTAGCAAACTCAGTGATAACTAATTGTCACTTGATTGGAATTTGTACAAAAAGTATTTGGACCTTTTCTGAGTCCCTGTGGACGCGCTAATAAATGTTGTTGCTGTCCATTGTCAATTGTTATGCGTATAGGACGCAGTAATTCACGTCCTGTAAATCCCTGTTCTTTATAACATCAACGATGTTACGTTTTGGTATTGGTTCTAATATAGTTATATCGTTGTCCATAAAGTATCATCATACCTTTCTTATTAGTCATCAACTTGTAAAATGCCGATCAAACACTTGACACACTTACTGATGTTTTCTCCAGTCTTGCTGGATGTCTCGTATATATCAGACATGCAATCTGTGAAAATATAAGACAGTCAGTGAGTGAGGTGGACTCACGGCAATAGGAATAGTATTTGAATTACAGTCTGTTTCATTATTTAAATACAGAGTGAGTGAGTAAGATTTAACACATCTCAGCGTGAAGTAAGGTGATGTATCATAGCATATGTATCTGGATGTATCCAAGGCGAAGTAAGGTGGTGTATCATAGCATATGTATCTGGATGTATTCAAGGCGAAGTAAGGTGATGTATCATAGCATATGTATCTGGATGTATCCAAGGTGAAGTAAGGTGGTGTATCATAGCATATGTATCTGGATGTATCCAAGGCGAAGTAAGGTGGTGTATCATAGCATATGTATCTGGATGTATCCAAGGTGAAGTTAGGTGGTGTATCATAGCATATGTATCTGGATGTATCCAAGGTGAAGTAAGGTGGTGTATCATAGGATATGTTTCTGGATGTATCAAGGTGAAGTAAGGTGGTGTATCATAACATATGTATCTGGATGTATCCAAGGTGATGTAAGGTGGTGTATCATGTATATGTATCTGGATGTATTCAAGGTGAAGTAAGGTGGTGTATCATAGAATATGTATCTGGATGTATTCAAGGCGAAGTAAGGTGGTGTATCATAGTATATGTATCTGGATGTATCCAAGGTGAAGTAAGGTGGTGTATCATAGCATATGTATCTGGATGTATTCAAGGAGAAGTAAGGTGGTGTATCATAGGTTATGTATCTGGATGTATTCAAGGCGAAGTAAGGTGGTGTATCATAGTAATGTATGTGGATGTATCCAAGGCGAAGTAAGGTGGTGTATCATAGTATATGTATCTGGTTGTATCCAATGCGAAGTAAGGTGGTTTATCATAGCATATGTATCTGGATGTATTCAAGGCGAAGAAAGGTGGTGTATCATAGCATATGTATCTGGATGTATTCAAGGCATCAAGTAAGGTGGTGTGTCATAGTATATGTATCTGGATGTATCCAGTGAAGGTGGTGCATCATAGCATATGCAAGATGTATCCAAGGAAAGCTGGTGTATCATAGGATATGTATCTGGATGTATTCATAGGTATCTGGATGAAGTAAGGTGGTGTATCATAGCATATGTATCTGGATGTATCCAAGGAATAAGAAAGTGCTGTATTATGGGATATGTATCTGGATGTATCCAAGGTGAAGTAAGGTGGTGTATCATAGGATATGTATCTGGATGTATTCAAGGAATAAGAAAGTGCTGTATTATGGGATATGTATCTGGATGTATCCAAGGTGATGTAAGGTGGTGTATCATGTATATGTATCTGGATGTATTCAAGGTGATGTAAGGTGGTGTATCATAGTATATGTATCTGGATGTATCCAAGGTGAAGTAAGGTGGTGTATCATAGTATATGTATCTGGATGTATCCAAGGTGAAGTAAGGTGGTGTATCATAGCATATGTATCTGGATGTATCCAAGGTGAAGTAAGGTGGTGTATCATGTATATGGATGTATTCAAGGTGAAGTAAGGTGGTGTATCATAGTATATGTATCTGGATGTATTCAAGGTGAAGTAAGGTGGTGTATCATAGCATATGTATCTGGATGTATCCAATCCAAGGTGAAGTAAGGTGGTGTATCATAGCATATGTATCTGGATGTATCATGTAAGGATGAAGTAAGGTGGTGTATCATAGCATATGTATCTGGATGTATATCCCAAGGATATGTATCTGGATGTAAGGTGGTGTATCATAGCATATGTATCTGGATGTATCCAAGGCTGGATGTATCCAAAGGTGGTGTATCATAGCATATGTATCTGGATGTATCCAAGGTGAAGTAAGGTGGTGTATCATAGCATATGTATCTGGATGTATCCAAGGTGAAGTAAGGTGGTGTATCATAGCATATGTATCTGGATGTATCCAAGGTGAAGTAAGGTGGTGTATCATATGTATATGTATCTGGATCATATCCATCTGGATGTAAGAAGTAAGGTGGTGTATCATAGTATATGTATCTGGATGTATCCAAGGTGAAGTAAGGTGGTGTATCATAGTATATGTATCTGGATGTATTCAAGGTGAAGTAAGGTGGTGTATCATAGTATATGTATCTGGATGTATTCAAGGTGAAGTAAGGTGGTGTATCATAGCATAGTATCTGGATGTATTCTGGATGTATATCATAGCATATGTATCTGGATGTATCTGGATCATCAAAGTAAGGTGGTGTATCATAGCATATGTATCTGGATGTATTCAAGGCGAAGTAAGGTGGTGTATCATAGTATATGTATCTGGATGTATCCAAGGTGAAGTAAGGTGGTGTATCATAGCATATGTATCTGGATGTATCCAAGGTGAAGTAAGGTGGTGTATCATAGGATATGTATCTGGATGTATTCAAGGAATAAGAAAGTGCTGTATTATGGGATATGTATCTGGATGTATCCAAGGTGAAGTAAGGTGGTGTATTATAGTATGTGTATCTGGATGTATTCAAGGAGAAGTAAGGTGGTTTATCATAGCATATGTATCTGGATGTATTCAAGGCGAAGTAAGGTGGTGTGTCATAGTATATATATCTGGATGTATTCAAGGCGAAGTAAGGTGGTGTATCATAGCATATGTATCTGGATGTATCCAAGGAATAAGAAAGTGCTGTATTATGGGATATGTATCTGGATGTATTCAAGGCGAAGTAAGGTGGTGTATCATAGCATATGTATCTGGATGTATTCAAGGCGAAGTAAGGTGGTGTATCATAGTATATGTATCTGGATGTATTCAAGGCGAAGTAAGGTGGTGTATCATAGGATATGTATCTGGATGTATTCAAGGCTGAAGTAAGGTGGTGTATCATAGTATATGTATCTGGATGTATCCAAGAATCGTACCATCAGCCAATGCCTTCGCTGCTCTCTGGTTTACCCGCCTGGCCTCTGGATCAATGGTCACTAAGTCCTTCTTCGTACCACACAGGTAGATCTTGCAGCTCTGCAGTAAACAAACAACTCCTTTAAGTCCAGTTCTTAACAACAAGCTAAATATCTCACTCAACTGAGAGAGAATCTTCAAACTGTTATTTCTATCCCTTACCACAGATTTATCTAGACCTACTTAGATGTTGATAATCGCCCCAGAGACCACAGCAAATGAGAGTAAAACTCCTAACTTGAATTAAAACGTTCCAAATTCCTCAAAATTATTGAAATTAAGAATATTATCATAAACTAGTTTTGAACACTGTCACAATTTTTGTTAGTTTGCATGGGAAAGGCACTAAATTTGGAATCCAAGCAACAAAGTTCACGTCATTATTGTCAGTAGATGTATCACACACACATGAATTATAAATTAATTCGTATTCTCTGACATGAAGTTATGAAGGCTCAATATGCTCTTAAGATGCTCAATGTCAGATTTTTATTAATTAGCCTGTTACTTTCCTGAACTACTTAATGATTCTTGCTTTCCTTCCCATTAAATCGGTATTGAGCAAATTGATCAACCGTGAGCCACAAGCTGAACACACCTCCTCATGTGTCCTGAGTTCTCCTATCCAGAATCGAGAGCGGTCAAAGCTGGACTTGTCTGTCATGTCAAAACACAAGATGGCTGCCCTAGCACCACGGTAGTAGATTCTGCTCATAGCTTCGTACCTTTCACTTCCTGCTGTGTCCTGAAATAACATAAACCAATCTTTACTCACAAACACTCAGAGTACCAGAGATGCCAACCCTACTCTAGCCCAAATAGTATTTTGGCCAAAAACTGACACAAAAATTCGGGTTTTTTTTGCCAAAATTAGTATTAACTTTTCCAAAGAATTTTAATATTAAATAAAGTATGTAAATATATTGTCCAAGACCTTGCTATTAACATTGTACTCACCTTAATCAGTAGTAAGTATCCATATATAGCTTGATACTGAATAAAATGTGGTTGATATTTATTGTGTATGCTACGTATGCTATTTGATAATTTAATTTAATGTATTATTTTCAAAAATGCGTACATGTATATTTTTACTGCTATTGTATCGCGTATTTTGTGTTGTTTTTTCGTAACAAATACGATAAAATCGTGTGGGTTGGCATCTCTGGAGTACCATGCTGAATCAGAATTTTCAAAGACATTGACTCTGAACTCAAATGAGTGCAAGTCAGGTGTCTTTAATAATAGTGCTACTTGAGGACATCACGATACCACTATCAGTATGATCCTCATTGCACCATGTACTAGGCATCATGAAATTCTATACACGATACAGTACAACCAGAAATTATTGAGAATTTAAAGATTGTAAATGTTTTTATTTTTCACTCATTACTCACGTATTAAATGTGAATATTAGCAGAACATAACTCCAGATTCAAAGACAGGCGAACAGTTAGTATTTTGTCAAGTCACCATGGGCAGCAATGCAGGCTTCAATGCGGCGGGGCATACTACTGATCAAAGAAGTTAGAAAGTCGTGGTCCATGCTGTCCCAATATCGGACCACCTCTTCTTTCATTTCAGCAATATTTATCAGATTTTTCTTATTGACACTTTCCTTCATAAGTCCCCCAACATTTTCTATTGGATTTAGGTCAGGGCTATAGCTTGGCCTATCTAATAATGTCATATTTTGGGTCCGAAACCAGGCCTGTGAACGCTTTGAACGATGTTTTGGGTCGTTGTCCTGCTGGAAAATCAAAAATTTCATAGAACACGTGAGCAGATGGAAGTAAATGTCCCTCGAGAATATCTGTGTATCGCTCACTGTTCATATTCCCTTCAAATACACAGATGGGCGTTGCCCCTAACACAGATATGCCACCCACACGTTAAATTTCGGACTGTACTTTGGGCGCTGATACAAAGGTTTTTCAGTTTGTTTGGTCCAGAATTTCAGTGTATTAGGAAACAGCCACACAGAACTTTCATCTGAGAAAATCACATTGTCCCAGTTAAAATTTCAAGCTGTAAGCACCAGTTCAACCTTCGCTCCTTTTGTTCAGGTTTCATGATCGGTGATGGAATTCCTCGACTTTTCTGCCAACCCATTGCATGCAGCTCAGTTCTAATTGTCTCCTTACAGACAACCACAGTTCCTCTATCAATCATATCCAGCCTTAAGTTTTCTAAACTCCTTCGTTTGTTTTAGAAACAAGAATACCAAGCCGCCTCCTGTCACCGACAGTCAATTTTCTGGGCCTACCTGCGCCTCCCTGGTGCTCAATGCCATATCCATTTGCAATATTTTTCAAAACACGATAAACAGTGGACAAAGGGATGCCTGTTCTACTTGAAATCACTTTAGCTGATCTGATGTCCTTGTTATAATACTCTAAAATCAACTTCCTCTTCTCTTAATCATAAATACTGAGAATCACTGAAAATGTCGTCTGCTAGCAAGTAAACAAAGGGGATAACTCTTCACAAACTAATGAAAAAGGATTAACGGAGTTGTCTCTCTTGAATGAAACCAAGCACTTGCTAGCTGGTCAAGGTTGTTTATACTAGAAATCCAATTAAACATATTCCACAAATTCTCAATAATTTCTGGTCATACTATACAATATGCATCATTATCCTTAACACAACTGAATCTATATTTTTCATACATGTGAATCAAATGAGTGCAAATCAGGTGTCTTTAATAATAGTGCTACTTGAGAACATCACGATACCACTATCAGTATGATTCTCATTGCACCATGTACTAGGCATCGTGAAATTCTATACACGACACAATATGCATTGTTATCCTGAACACAACTGAATCTATATTGTTCATGTGATATAAATACTTTTAACATAAAATATGCTTCATGTTTTGAGAACATAAATGCTTAATTTCAATCAACACTATATTTCAGATGAAACAGGAGTATCAAGTGAGTGAGTATGGTATTACGCCGCTTTTAGCAATATTCCAGCAATAGCATGACAGGGGACACCAGAAAAATGGGCTCCACACATTGTACCCATGTAGGGAATTGAACCCGGGTCTTCGGCTTGACGAGCGAATGCTTTAACCTCTAGGCTACCCCACTGCCCTTACTCCATGTGTGAAATGATAAAGAACAAGCATTGTCACTAAGGTGACATAATCCCCCGCCGCAAATTATCAAATCAAACTTATAAAGTAATGAAAGTTTAAGATGAAGTTAAATGTCAACAAAAAAATGACCAGTCAACCTCTATTGATATCTGGCTCTTTAGTTGTTCAAACATTTCTTGCTGTTGTTAACTTCAAAGGTAAATAAGGTATAAGAACAGCCAATACACATTTAGCATGTGCAGGATTCTATCATACTAACCCATATTCCCATCACAAGGGACTGTCCATCAACATCAATCTTCTTTGCACCAAAAGCTGCCCCGATTGTCTGGAGAAACAAAACAAAATAGACATAATAGAATAACAATATTGAATATTGAATAGACTAAGTAGCCAGTAAACATTTCAACACACCAGTGGCATCAATACAGGGCTCTTATTACAACACATTCATTTATTCTTTGTAATGAGTGAGTGAGTGAGAATGGTTTTCTCTGCTTTTAGCAATATTCCAGCAATATCCCAGCGGGGGACACCAGAGATTGGTTCGCACATTGAACCCACGTGTGGGAAATCGAACCCAGGTCTTAGGTGTGATGAGCAAACGCTTTAACCACTGGGCTACCCCATCACCTGTGACTACTGAGAAAGCATTTAGAATTTGTATATTATAAACAATATATTAATGGTATTTAATATGCTAACAGTAAACATTTGAGTATAGCAGTAATATAAATGCATGACCTTTTCTAATTAATAACATCTTCTTTTAACCTTTGTAACAATGTTTCAGAGCTACTTTTGCCCCTTTATCAGTCGATTACTGAGGATCCACATACAGTTTATAGGTGAGATGAGGTGAAATTGGGTTTAACGTCGTGCTTGATAATATTTTGCTCATATGACGACGTGCATGCATGTGTATGGCTGCTTGTACTAGCCCAGACTGCAGCTGGTTTTATAGCCCACCATGCCGCAGTGAAGCTTGAATACCCCACTCAGACACATTATACTGACTCCGAGCCAACCAGTCCTTGTTGTACCCATTAATGCCGAGCGCCAGGCAGGGACCAACAAGTACCATATTTTAACGTCTTTTGGTATGACGCGGTCTGGGATTGAACCCGCGACCTTCCGCTCTCCGGGCGGACGCTCTAACCACTACACCACGGAGGCGGTTACAGTTTATAATGTACACGATGACTTGTAAACACACTGTAGGATTTATCATGCTTATGTACAAAGATAACAATAAAATGACAAAGTTAAAACATTATACAGACAACAAGCGACAAAGCCAACTAATTAATGAGACATAAGCCGAAGCAGTACAGCGATGGTGTAGTGATAGAGCTGGATGTAATAACAAGTAATAACTGAGAATGACAACAATAACAACAATACAATAACAATGTCTGTTTGTGGTGGGTGATTACAGCACAGTGGAGGAGGTATATGCCTGGGTCTCTGTTAAAGGCTGGATTCTTTCCTTGGATTTCAATAGTTTCCTGAAGTTTCCAGTGACTTATGTTGGACAATCTTTGCGTGTAGCTTAGACTTAAACTTAGTCCCTAAATATATTTAATTTTGATAGTAACTGTTATTTTTACTGTTAACAAATAAATTGAAAAGGATCCCTAGTCAGATGGGAAATTCAGAACCTGGGCGATCTAGACGTGCTTCATTTAGGGCTATAGCATTGCAGGGAGGGCTAGGCAGTAGGAATAATAATGTGGTTCAGTGACTGTGAGACAGGCTGCTTAGCTGGGAGATATGATAGCAGTACAACATGCTTTTCTTTATAGAAAATACAATGTCCCGATCCACATTTGCAAACCTGTAGTAAACTGTAAAGTAACAAGACTGACTGACTGAGTTTGGTTTTACGCCATTTTTAGCAATATTCTAGCCACATCACGGCGGTTTACACCAGAAATGGGCTTCACAAATTGTACCCATGTGGGGAATCAAACCCGTGCCTTTGGCGTGGCGAACCTTGTGGATCAGGACCCAGGAGTACAAGAAAATAATGTCAGTGAATTTCTGTTAAATCAAACACAATGATTTCAGAAGTAAACAATACAACACATTCAGTTGTTAGTAAATCATGAACATATTAGTACACTGACGAACCAGAGACATATAACAGTACGCAAGCCGGGCAATCTCAGGGGGATTTCTCTCATTCAAAACTATTTGCTCTTCTCAGGCAAATTCCAAATAATTTTGGTCAAAATTGGGATTTTCTAGTAAGATTTTATGCTCCCAAATTCAGAGGAATTTCTACATAGTATTTCAACAGTGCACTAAATGCAATAATATAAACCAGGCATTAAAACCCCTCCCTAATTTATTGCTCCTGAAACAAAATATAAATCCCTTCAAAACATCTGTACCATCGGTAGAAAACTGGAAATATTATATTCCAGATTGGGAAACTTAATGACATTTGGGCCAAATATATGCCTCTCTTTTGGGTAAGACAAAGCCCTGACACTTATTCTGCTTAAGAGAGAGCCCTCTGATAAGGATTCAGGCAACTGAAGAGTGCAGCAAACCGTCAAACCATTACATTCTGGTATGGCACCACATCGCCACTGAATCGGTCATGGATGTAGCGCTCAACAAGACTTGTCTTTCCTGCGTATGCCTTCCCCAAGAGAACCACTTTGATGTCTACTCTACTTCCTGCCATCAGAACTCTTGGTCATCATAGGCACTGAAATAACAAATAGTGGACAATGGTAACAGAGGCATAAAGAAAGCATGAATCTCAGTGATGACAGTTACAGTGATTTAGTGAGTTAGTACAGACTTACGCCACTTTTAGCAATATTCCAGCAATATCACAGCAGAGGTCACCAGAAATGTGCTCCACACATTGTACCCATGTGGGGAATCGAAGCCCTAACAGATCCAGTGGTGATAACAGATGTTGCTGGTGACAATAACAAAGGAAGTGATGACAATTACAGATGCAGAGCCGATAACAGATGTTGCTGGTGACAATAACAAAGGAAGTGATGACAATTACAGATGCAGAGCCGATAACAGATGTTGCTGGTGACAATAACAAAGGAAGTGATGACAATTACTAACACAGTGGTGATAACAGATGTTACTGGTGACAATAACAAAGGAAGTGATGACAATTACTAACACAGTGGTGATAACAGATGTTACTGGTGACAATAACAAAGGAAGCGATGATAATTACTAACAGTGGTGATAACAGATGTTGCTGGTGACAATAACAAAGGAAGTGATGACAATTACAGATGCAGAGCCGATAACAAATGTTGCTGATGACAATAACAAAGGAAGCGATGATAATTACTAACACAGTGGTGATAACAGATGTTACTGGTGACAATAACAAAGGAAGTGATGACAATTACTAACACAGTGGTGATAACAGATGTTGCTGGTGACAATAACAAAGGAAGCGATGATAATTACTAATGCAGTGGTGATAACAGATGTTGCTGGTGATAATAACAAAGGAAGTGATGACAATTACAGATGTAGAGCCAATAACAGATGTTGCTGGTGACAATAACAAAGGAAGTGATGATAATTACAGATGCAGAGCCGATAACAGATGTTGCTGGTGACAATAACTGAGGCAGCGATGACAATTACAGATGCAGTGGTGATAACAGATGTTGCTGGTGATAATAACAAAGGAAGTGATGACAATTACAGATGCAGAGCCGATAACAGATGTTGCTGGTGATAATAACTGAGGCAGCGATGACAATTACAGATGCAGTGGTGATAACAGATGTTGCTGGTGATAATAACTGAGGCAGCGATGACAATTACAGATGCAGTGGTGATAACAGATGCTGCTGGTGATAATAACTGAGGAAGCGATGACAACTACAGATGCAGTGCTGATAACAGATGTTGCTGGTGATAATAACGGAGGCACAGAGGTACAGATAAGCTGCGTATCTGCGTAAAATACGCAAATATTTATGTGAAAAGTCAATTTCTATCAAGTCTATTGCGTACAAGTATGCTTGAATTTTTGTAAATACTCAATAAATGTGCGTACACTAAAAATGTCAAATCTTAGCTTGCATACTGGTGAATAGATGAAATAACTGAGGTATACTGAGAGGTTCTATTTCAGGACATGAACTTGACAACTTGCAGTCTTTCTTATCGTTTTTCATATTACAGATCAAATATAAATAACAAACACTAACACTTAAACTTTATTATATTTTAAAAATTAATGGAAAATGGCAAAATACCCAATTGAGTTTGAGTGAGGTGAGTACAATTTATTTGTTTACTCAAAGGATAATTAGGATACCCAATTGAGATGAACACAATTGAGTACATAACTCAATGACCCAAAAAGTTATCTGTAGCTCTGGAGGCCATTATGATAACCATAATCATACAAATCTGGTTCACCTGAGTGCTAGGACAGAAAGCTTGCGAGTACAAACTGTTTAATTTCGAATGATAACCTTGAAGACACCATGAGTGACAAAGGTGAATAAGAAACCTATTCATCCAAGTTCCACAGTGCCCTGCTGCTATGAACATGATGAAGCATTGCTCAAGCAGATTCATCATCCAACACTTGTTTGTTTTTCCCATACACAGCATTTATCATTGTTTTGCAGGATGTCATCACAACTGTAATATTGATATCTGTGGCATAAAATAACATGCAGCCAGTGTAAAAGATGTTTCAACACAATTGGCACCTAACCCTGATGATTGCACACATGACTGACATGGCAAAGTGAGTGAATGAGTATGGTTTTTACACCGCTTTTAGCAATATTCCAGCAATATCACGGTGGGGGACACCAGAAATGGCTTCACACATTGTACCCATGTGGGGAATCAATACCCCATGGCCAAGTGAGGAGTGTAGGCTACTCATGAAAAATATTGCAACAAGGATATATCATGATATATATTACATGTGTTACAAGGTAATAAACCTTATTCGGTGCAAATGTCGGGCAACAAACCCTTTGCACAACAAAGCCATAAGTGGTGTAGTGAAGTGAATCTGGACTTTCTCACAGAAAAACAACAAAACTTAAATGCACATTACTTCCTGTCAAACTGCAAGACTAATAGTGCTAAGGAGTAAACATAGAGTTTACTTCTGTAACAATATTAAATGGAATGATACAGTTATGTTCAAACAGTGAAGGACAATAATCAGTTGTATGTATTTTGCATACCATGTATACAGTGGTATGAGTAAACTCACATTTTGTGAAGTGAACTCACGATGTCCCTCAAACCCCATGACACAAAGGTAAGATAAGATAAGATAATTCTTTATTGTCCCAAGGGAAATTTGTTTTGCATCATACGTTCTCCAGTTTTTCATTCAGAAAGCAGCCATACATAACATTGCAATTGGTAATCATGAAATAATCAGGATATAAATACATCAATTTAGTACACAAACATAGATACCGAATAGAATTTGGACAATTAAAAGACAAGTGATTCACAGAAAGTGTCATAGCTAATGACACTTTCTAAACATACTCTGTTATGGTATATATCTTATACTTAGTTATTTGGGATCATCATCCATCAGTGAATTCTCTTTGTCTGAAACAGTAGTCAATTTGGCTGACATTACCATTATAAAATTCTTATCGCACATTATAAAACAAAACATAAATGCCCCTCCCGTCTTGAGAGGTGTTGACCTATGAAGAACTTGTTTGGTGGGTCATCTTTCCGATAGGTCAAAAAGCTGGGCAAAATCCATGTCATGAGCCAAGGTCTTGTTAGACTGTTTGACAAGCCAACGTCTCGGGGCGATAGAAATAATTTCGATTTAGGACAACCTGATTTATACTCATCACTGTTAATATAAATGACTTATGACCACCATCTAGGTTCATTATCTTAAACAAACCAACATCACCGTGAAAACTGTAAAAAAAAGTAAACGGACATTCGATATTCAATGTAAACATAAATCGAAAGTATTTACTCACACTAGAAAGGTCGACTTGTGCCAATGTAACCACTGCGGAAAAACTGAAAGGGTGTTTTCCACAAATGAACAACCGTTAGAGTAACCCCCCTTGAAAAGGCTCCACCTATGATATTTTAGCGTGAAAAAGCATACTTGAAAATAATATGAAAACGGATTCCAATTGGCCAGTCGAAAATGGGTCCGAACGTATATTTGATATTGCTATGCTGGAATGTAAGACCATGATATGGCGAGTCAACATAAAAAAATATCTACCAAGACAGCTCAAAAGACAAGCCACATGTTGCCAGCCGAGCGTCGGTCGTGCCCAGATTTGCAGCTGTACGCTTGGTATAAGGTTACGTAATTAATACGTGTTCAGGAAAATTAGGTAACACGTTACATCTATGTAACAAAAGAATAACAGAAAATTCATTGCACAACAATTGCCACAAGGGCAGCTGGCACGCGTCATTGTGAAGGCAACATTTAATTTTATTGGAGGGTGGGAAAATAGGTTTCATATCATTTTAGTTTTAATGTTCAGAAGCTCAAATACTTTTAAAGACTTAGGCCGGACATGTTATTTTCCCACAAGGCATACATATAGTGTTTTTAAAAAGTAAAACACGGGCTTGATTGTAGAATTTGCAAAATGCAAATATATCAATGATAAAATAGCGAAATATTTTTAAGCACACTTCAAGATCACCTTTATTGTTTACTTTTATCTTATGTATAAAACAAATGAGCTCATGTGACCTTTAATGTAAGCAAAGACGTCTTTCATGAAAGTAAAATACAACATGGTTGACAGAAACTTCGATCGTCATATCTCAAATATATATTCACTAGGAATACTGGTGTATTAAACGTTTTGAAGTTTTAGGTTCTCAGCAATCTCATTTTGGGGGAAATTAAGCCTTTCATTACCTCCATCTTTATCATCCAGTTCTTTCTGTTTTGTTTTCAGATATTACGGTTTATTTCTATAGATAAATTCATAAACAGAGCGCCTATATGTGCGTTGATTACAAGTTTAATTTATGAATTCGTTTTCAGTTCAAATGTATTGCGGATATTAGTAATAACCAGGATAACATTCAAGCTCTGTGCATGGTGTTGGTATCTTTTGAACGCAAAAGGAAGCACTGAGTAGTGCAAAGAGCTTTGCACACGTGAATAATTTTCTCCATATTGCAACATCAAAGAACATCTAACTGTCAATGCATCACCCTTAACGAGTGGTAAGTTATACGACAAAACATACATATCTACCCAATTAAATAGCCCTAAATAAGACCAATATTGACCCAGAAGTAATTTATGAACACACCAATTTTGTATCGTAAATAATTGTTCTAATTTCGATCACCAATGTACACCCATTTTGGTTGTGTAAAGAATAAGTTGAGTTGTAGCGGAGAGATTTCCGCCCGTAATCCCTGTTTTTATCATTCTATGCCTAAGATTTATAGTAAGATAGATGGGGTTTTTTTAATAGAAAGCCTACCGTAACCCTAAACCTAAACCTAACATCATGCTAAACCTGAACCCTAACCGGTAACCCCTTGAAATAATCAGGGACCGTTCATAATTTATGGGTAGGGGTGTGGGGGAGGCGGTGTGTGGTGTGATGATGATTTTAAGGGGTTGGTGGTGGTTGTGTGGTCATCTATTTTGTTCTGGGGATTTAGGGGTGGGGGTGGGGTCCATCAATTTTGTAAACACGTATGGAAATCAATTTTGTACATAAATATATGTTTAAAATTATGCTTAGAAATTATGGGAAGGGGAGTGGGGGTCATTGATCTTGTACATGACATGCAGGGGCGGGGGTTCACTTATTTTGTGCATAAATTTTAGGGGGTGTCATTCACATTGTACATGCTTCTCCATAAAAATCATCATCACTCCCCTAGCCATAAATTATGAATGGTCCCTAAATAGAATTCATTTTAAGCGGGGCTTACGGGCGGAACTCTTACCTCCAGATTGACTAAACAATGTAAAGCTGTACAGGTCTAGTAACTGAAAAAGATATTCAGATTTGTTGAGAATATTGATTTTATTAGGTACATTTCTTCAATTTCCTATTAGTAAAGCCTCATAATGTTCATAGAACATATTCAAAGTGTTTGATTGGTCCATGTGAACATTCTGAAACAGTCAGGCATGACTAGGTTTTCAACATCTAATATGGGATCCTAAGCAGCTGTACCTATTGTATTCTGTATATCCACAAACAAACAGAGCGGAAGGTCGCGGGTTCGATCCCCCGACCGCGTCATACCAAAAGACGTTAAGATATGGTACTTGTTGGTCCCTGCCTGGCGCTCAGCATTAATGGGTACAACAAGGACTGGTTGGCTCGGAGTCAGTATACTGTGTCTGAGTGGGGTATTCATGCTTCACTGCGGCATGATATCTCAGTGAGCTAGCACTATAAAACCAGCTTAAGTCTGGGCTAGTACAAGCAGCCGCACATACACATACACACGCATGTACGTCGTCATATGAGTGAAATATTCTCAAGCACGACGTTAAACCCAATTTCACCTCACCTCAGGTGCAATAGACTGTGACTTATTACTTGTCCAGCAAGTTTACTGGGAAGTAGTGATGGACGATGATTGGTGAATCTTAATTAAGTTTAAATAGTGTAATCATAAGCCACCTGTTGGAACTGGGAGATGGCGAAAAATAGGTTTAACTAAAAAACCTTTGTCAACTATCTGACATAGGTGGTGAATTCCTCTATTTGTTTATTTGTCCCACTTCAGAATTAATGCAAGATAACAGTTTTACACAGATTTTACTACATTAAACCCAATATATATAAAATGAATTTGCTTTTCAATAAGCCATGATTGGGAACATTGAGAAAATTCATAGTGACTACAACCCATGAAGATCCAGGTTAGAATTGGTCTTCAGTAACCCATGCTTGTCGTAAGAGTAACAGGATCCACTGACTTGGTTGACACATGTCATTGTATCCCAATTGCGTAGATCAATGCTCATGCTGTTGATCACTGAATTGTCTACTCCAGACTCGATTACTTACAGATTTCTGCCATATAGCTGGAATACTGCTGAGTGCGGTGTTAAACAACAACACCAATCATGGTGACTCCACTTGTATTAACATATGTTATATTTGGGATTACACCTTCTTAGTAAAGTACAAATTCTAGTACTTTTGGGTTGAGTCGCATCCAGGATTCGAACCCACACCCTCAGAATCAGGCACCTAATCGCCAGGTCACAAAGTCAGCCGCCTAACCCGCTCAGCCACCACGACTTTCACACAGGTCAAGGATGCCTGCATTGGAAAACCCTTGAAAAGACCTTGGATTGCTGTGTCAAGTAGAAACTGCCATGCTATGTTCTTTCTGCTTTACATGTTTAATGAGACATGACATGAACTTGGTGAAATCAGCATGTGGGGGTATACACGTATGTAACAATTGCCTGGTCACGGTCACCTTGATGTGTTGTATGGAGTTGTGAACTTCAGTTGCCAGAGTCTGCTGAATATTCAGCATTAAATTCAATCAAACTGATCAACTGACAAACATATGCACGTCACTTTCTTCTTGTGGCAACCATTTTAAACCTTTTAACGTCAATGAAACCTTTGTACTTCCAGGATACCGTTGAACTTCAATGAAATGATACTCAAAACAATCTAAACCAAAAATTGAATAAGAAAATTGATCTGAAAGTAGTAATATTTTTATCGGAAAATCAGAGGATTACACCTACACATTACCTACTTTGAATTGTATTAATGAATAAAAAATATTGAGACTTGGTAGGGAGAGAAAAAAGAGAGATCTGCAAATACAGTCGAGCACTGTTGTGTCGAACTCTGATAACTCAATATCTCGATATCTCGGTTGTCTCGATATAA
Source organism: Haliotis rubra (assembly GCF_003918875.1). NCBI lineage: Eukaryota > Metazoa > Mollusca > Gastropoda > Lepetellida > Haliotidae > Haliotis > Haliotis rubra. The sequence goes on from NW_025765248.1 coordinate 684,215, forward strand.
CATCTCGGTCCTGGCAGAATCCTTCATAATTTATCATTATTCAAGCTCTTTTAACTCGATACGGATGTCTCGATATTTCGGATATCTCGACATAATTTCATGGTCCCAAGAAGCAAAATTACCCTTTTAACTCAATATTTACAAAGCAACGCGATATTCATCTACCTTTCATGGGCAAGTATCCCTCTGAACTGAGGTTGTTTCCACACGTTTACGCATGGTGCGGCATGAATCAAAGGGATGCGGTAATGTAAACTAATTAGGGTTAATTGAGTTGAAGGTGTCAAAATTGGTCTTCAGCAATCTATGCTTGTCGTAAGAGGTGACTAACAGGATTGGGTGGTCAGGATCACTGACATGGCTGACACATGTCATCACATCCCAATTGGTGCTTATGCTGTTGATCACTGGATTGTCTGGTCCAGACTCATTTATTTACAGACTGCCGCTGGAATATTGCTGAGTGCGGCATTAAACAACAACCAAACCAAGCTAAACACCAGTACACAAGTTCTCTGGAGAAGACTTAAAGAATAATTTCTGAGGCAGATTGTCTAAAATATGTCTTAGCTCATCCTCTGCATCTGCCTTATGTTATATAGTACTTAACATTTGTCAAGGACCGAAGCTTTAGGTGGTCAAGATACTGTTGCAAGTTTTAGTGAGATTGTAATGATCAGTTGATTGAGCACTTTCTAAAAGGCATTGTATACTCTTAATTTTTGTCTTATCCTGATATAAAAATATCAATTTTACTTGAAAAGTACATATTTTTATACTTATCCTGACTCATGAGGTCAAGCAAAAGATCATGAATCAGGATAAGTATAAAAATTTCAATTTTACTTGAAAATTTCATGCTTACGGATATTGGAGGCGTGACAATTCTTTCTTGTCACAGGGCTACACAAAGTACTGGTATGTGAACTAGACTACCAGTTGACAGACTTTCATTTTGTGGAAGCCTCAGTTGGTGAGTGAGTTGGCTTTGCTGGCGATTTTGTGCCTCCTTTTTAGAGTGTGGGTTTGAATCCCACATGGGACTCAACCCCAGAAGTTCTAGAATTTGCGTTTGACTCTGTAATTGCAAATATAGCATATGTTATACGAATTGTTGTCATTATCAACTGTTTAACCGTGAAATTAATTAATGTCTTATACTTTTGTATTTTGACAGACTTCTGTTTAATTGTCATGTTTGGTATTTTGACAAAAAATGTACCATATATTATACACGTTTCCAATGTCGTCTTTTGAAGACGAATGCTATGATACAATATTTGAAGATGTGAATGACGTCCTTAGATTGTCACTTTGTTCACAAATGCATTAGTGTCAAAATAATTACTTATATTTAACATGACAACTCAGTGTCATCAAAAGAATTCTATAATTTAACTTGCCTAGTGAACTGTTCTACCATGTCGACACGAACTGCATGTCTATAGACAAGTTGCAGTGTTTAGAGTATGTAGATTAAGTCTTTGTGTACAAATTGTAAGATATTTTCAAGTCGTTTACCATGTTTTCATGAACCTCTATGCTTGATAAGCTGATAGGCAATGCAACGGTGACACAAGATCACGTTTCAAGTGTGTATGTCAACTAGTTCCACTTAGGTCGTCACCTGCACTCTTTGATCTGCTGAGTGTTATGCAGACTTTACTCAGCCATTATTCCAATCATGCCTGTGTAATCAGGGACTCAATTAGACACTCGCTAGGGTGCTACGAGGTGCGAGGCCATTGTTTGAAGTAGCACAGACCTGTTTCTTTCTCCACGGAGTGCTCTGTCTTATGTAGGATTTTAGAACTGTTGGGAACAGACTTTTTGAAAAAGCATGCTTTTTTCTTCTTCCAATTTGAACTTCTTATATTCTTATCTGAATGTCATGTCAAAGTGATTTCCCCTCTATTGGATATGTTATCATTGAAACACAGGTCACCTTTGCATACCTACCACATTTGGGGTACACAAAGTACATGATCTAGACTACCAATTGTTGAACATTTTGTGAAAGCCTCAGTGGCTGAAAGGGTATGGTTGCTGACTTTATGTATTGGCTTTGATTAGGTGTTCTGAAAGTTTGGGACCCGTGAAGATCCGGGTTACAATTGATCTTCAGTAACCCATGCTTGTTGTAAGAGGCGATTAACGGGATCGGGTGGTCAGGCTCGCTGTCTTGGTTGACACATGTCATTGTATCCCAATTGCGTAGATCGATGCTCATGCTTTTGATCGCTGGATTGTCCGGTCCAGACTCGATTATTTACAGACCTCCGCCACATAGTTGAAATACTGCTGAAGTATTGCTGAATGCTGCATAAAACTAAACTCACTCCCTCACTCTGAAAGTTTGGGTTCGGATCCAAATATAGTGGAATTTGTTCTTTCCCAAGGAAGAATAATCCCTGTATAGCATGTTAAGTTTGAGCACTTTCTGAAAAGCATTGTTCTATAATATCAGTATACATGTCTTATTTGGGACTTGTTTAGTTCTTTTGAGGGAGTATTCGCTGACATTTGCTGCAAAATTTGGGCCAGATATTGACCTGACAGAATAATTTGCAAAGAGGATTGAAATCATTTTGTATACAGATATTGAGGGTATATAAATACTTGATAATATGAGGACAAACTTTATGTATCATGGAATGATTAAAATACCCCTTTCAAGAGTGGAATGGTCTGCTATCAGGTAAAAGAGGATTCCCTCACTCAACTTAATTTACAGTGCACAAAGCTTGAGGTAACAGCTTGGAACTGTTACGAAAATATAATTGATATTTTTTAAAAAGAAAGTAATACAGTGTGTTCCTTTGTCAGTAGTATTGATTGCTTGTAGTTACAAAATGGCATGCTCTTGGAAATTAACCAGTTTGAAAATTGTTGAACAGTTGGTTTATATTGTTGTTAGCTTGTTGCATAATTTTTTTAGGATTTCTGAATTTGATCACAACAATCAAGCTGTTGAACAGATACATTGTCCTCACAGTGTACTCTGACTAGATTCCATTGGTGATATCTTTGGGATATCTCTGGTGTAGATATATTGCATGGAACTGATTGTGTTTGGCCTGTGATGACCATTTAAAGTGTTATAGAAAAAAATACATACAGCCACATTTTTCTGGCTCTTCCCCTGATTTATTATTATTTTTTTTAATATATATTTTATTCCTGAAACCCATTACAGACATGACTTAGCAGACTTCTTCTGATTTTTGAATGTGTAGTGTTACTCACACAATATATTATTGAGCTAACCATGTTTATTATTGTTTGGTCATATTTAACTGCACCGTCCTGTGAACAGAAGATTGACATTATTAAGAAAGATCACCTGTAAAGGCTTGATCACATCAGCAACGTGTTGACTCCAACCTGATGTGATTCAGTCTGAATGTCAAGGTCAGCATACCAAGTCTTGATTCCGACTGATAACCTGATTACATGGCCCTTGGGTGTCGGCCCGGGAAAGCGAAATTTCAATATCCCCCTATTCCCGGTAAAGCGAAAACCCAAGTTGTGCTAGAAGTGCCGCGAAAGCGAATTGCTATGAAAAGATCGGATTACCGTACTTCAGATAAGGACCGCCTCCGTGGTGTAGTGGTTAGAGCGTCCGCCCGGAGAGCGGAAGGTTGCGGGTTCGATCCCCGACCGCGTTAAACCAAAAGACGTTAAAATATGGTACTTGTTGGTCCCTGCCTGGCGCTCGGCATTAATGGGTACAACAAGGACTAGTCGGCTCGGAGTCAGTATAATGTGTCTGAGTGTGGTATTCATGCTTCACTGCGACATGGTATCTCAGTGGGCTAGCACTATAAAACCAGCTTCAGTCTGGGCTAGTACAAGCAGCCGCACATACACATACACACACGCATGCACGTCGTCATATGAGTGAAATATTCTCAAGCACGACGTAAAACCCAATTTCACCTCACCTCACCTCACTTCAGATAAGCCTGCGACCCCAATACTTGATCTGTTATCCTCTTAACTGAGATGAAGTTTCAGTTGTTTCAAGTTTCAGCACTTGATCTATGACAAGCTTAAGCATCAGTGTAGGAAAACCCTCCGAGAAAAGAAGTATTGGAGCTGTGTAGTAAACTGTGTTTGTTGTTTGACTTATTTGACTATTCTATTTAATCCACCGTGCAAAGATGGTTGTTCGAGCAGATGTCGCTAATTCTCAGTTAACTGGGACAATTGCCGTCGCCAACATTGTGTCTGTCAGTGGTTTCAAATTTGATATTAAATCTAGGTGTATCTGTGCAGGTATTCTAAATAACACTAAATTTACAATAAGTATCAACTTTCATTAAGACTGCAGTAAGTTATATTGCACCGTCAGAAGAAACATTTGGTTCTATGGTGGCATTTTAGCCATATCGGTAGTGCGTATTCTTTGCATTTAAAGGTATGTTTTTCGCGAAACTTTTGTGTTTTGTTGTCTGGTATTACCGAAATATCAAATGTGAATCAAACTTTGACAAGTGAAAGTAGTTTTAGGTTGTTATCGCCCTATATATATGAGAAACGTAAATTACATTGTGGTAACATAAATTACGTCGATGAATGATTAATGATGTAAGTTGTCTATGCACGATATTTTCAGTTCCACCTCCACATGATCCATCCATGTGACTTCTGGGTGAACAGTCTGTGGCTCAAACATTTATTGTTATTTATGTATTAAATTTCTACCATGACTACGGTATCAGACGATGACTCACACTTCTTTGTTTTTCTTGTGTATTGAGAGTCCCGGGAATGCGAAATTCAGTGTGAACTGTAGCTTGAGACCGTTCCTCGCAGCGAAAACCTAAATTGAGGAGGTTTAGTCCAGATTTCGCTTTCCCGGGCCATAACCGGTCCTTGGTCTGTTTTACCAGGGTATCTGCTGTCTAACACTGATTCACTCCATGCCTGCCTCCCACATGTGACCTAGTCAAAACCTGTTGTGTCATAGTTGAAGGAACCAATGAAAATACTTTGAGTTATCTGGCGGTAGGATAGCCTAGTGGTTAAAGCGTTTGCTTGTCACGCCGAAAACCCGGGTTCAATTCTCCAAATGGGTACAATGTGTGAAGCCAATTTCTGGTGTTCTCCATTGTAATGTTCCTGGAATATTGCTAAAATGGGTGTAAATCTATACTCCCTCACTCATGGTGTGTGATCTGAGGTTCGACACAGCAGCAAACTGGTGAATAAATTAAGAATATGCAGGGACCCAGCTTGTACTTCAAGACAATAATTCTGGCTCGTTAAAGTTTGACGTAACAGTGTTTCACTACATAACTGAAATACTGTGTAAAAATGTAGCCTATCTACTCGTGTCTTTGAAGTGGCGACTAACAGGATCGGGTGGTCAGGCTTGCTGACTTGGTTGACACATGTCATCGGTTCCTGATTGCGTAGGTCGATGCTCATGCTGTTGATCACGGAACTGTCTGGTCCAGAATCGATTATTTACAGACTGACACAAAATAGCTGGAATATTGCTGAGTACGGCGCAAAACTAAACTCATTCACTCACAAAGGGGTTATGTGGCTGTGTTGCAAGGATTGTAACTGCATTATGCAGAAGAACTTGCTGTAATCCATGTTTGGTTTTATGTGTGAGGCTGTGATGTGTATTCTGTCATCATATTGCTGTAGTATATATAGGCTATCACTCACTCACTCACGCACTCACTCACTCACTCACTCACTCACTCACTCACTCACTCACTCATCAATAGCAGGATATGGATATCTCATAAAGGTGAGGTGAGGTGAAATTGGGTTTAACGTCGTGCTTGAGAATATTTCGCTCATATAACTACGTGCATGCGTGTGTATGTGTATGTGCGGCTGTTTGTACTAGCCCAGACTGAAGCTGGTTTTATAGTGCTAGCCCACTGAGATACCATGCCGCAGTGAAGCATGAATACCCCACTCAGACACATTATACTGACTCCGAGACGACCAGTCCTTGATGTACCCATTTATGCCGAGCGCCAGACAGGGACCAACAAGTACCATATTTTAACGTCTTTTGGTTTAACGCGGTCGGGGATCGGACCCGCGCAACCTTCCGCTCTCCGGGCAGACGCTCTGACCACTACACCACGGAGGCGGTATCTCATAAAGGATTCTTGTTCCGATCTCTCGTCTGTCATAACCTCAAGACTTGCCTATCACAGAAGATTGGTTGTATGGAGACACAAACAGCAGAGATTATTGTGCTAATCCACAGATTATCCTCAGATTAGATATGGGTCATGTTCTCCAAAACAGGTTATTCTGTCAGTCAGTCTTTTATGAGTTGTCAGTTGATTGAATGCTGGATATTGCCACCTTCATTTCCGTGAGTTTGTCAGGAGGTATATTTGGTGCTATGTACAATAGTAATACAAGAAGGTTGTGTAGTGGTGGTTTGACTGTAACAGTTGTACATACTGGATTTAAGCATGACAAATGTAAGGTTAGACATGGAATAAGTAGATCTTGTTGTGAGAAATTAAAGAGTTGTTTAATGCAGCACTCAACAATATTCCAGCTATATGGCAGCAGTTCTGGTAAGAGGAAATAATCAAGTCTGGACCAGACAATCCAGTGATCAACAGGATGTGCACCAGTTTGCTATGATGACATGTGTCAACCAAGTCAGCAAGCCTGACCACCTGATCCCATTAGTCACCTCTTACGACAAGCATGGGTTACTGAAGATCAGTTCTAATCCGGATCTTCACGGGTTAGTGTAAGAGGAAGATATTGTGGAAATATGGCCCGAGTACCATAATGTTGAGTTTTAGTGCTTGCATTAGAAAGGAGACTATACAACTAACTATATTGTACTTATCATGTACCCTTCCAACATTTTTCCATTCATCAAATTTATTAACCTTTTATCTGTCATACAAAACTTGTCATGTACAACATATAGCCTTTATTAGTCCAACATATGTTGTTAATATCAAAGGAGTACATAAAATATAAAAAGTAATTAAGATTGCAAGTATATCATATTTGATGGAATAAATCCTCTGCTACTACTGCAGGCAAACATCAATATCTACATTCCTTTTGCGCTGACTTGGTTGACACGTGTCATCATATCCGAAATGCATAGATCAATGCCCATGCTGTCGATCACTGGATTGTCTGGTCCAGACTCCATTATTTACAGACCGCTGCCATATAGCTGGAATATTTCTGAGTGCTGTGTTAAACAAATAAAACATTCATTTATCTGATCTTGTGCAGATCATGGTAATTTGGTTGCTCAGTCTGTATTTAAGAATGGATTCTGGTTTTAGTTTTCTTATTTCATAGTCACGAGATCGAACAATGTCAACTGAGGGATATTGCAAATAGTTTGAACTACATAGTTTTTGAATAGTCCTAGTCAGTTCAAAGTCATTGTTGTCATATTCTAAATCAAAATGTATATTTGCCACCTATTATTGGTTAAATTGTTGAATAATTCTTGCCATTCAAATGACCTATTTTGCATTTCTTTATCTTTAATTGATTGCAGACTGTGATCAGGTAGTTTTCTGTGAATTCAATGCCCTTTCAAATGTGTTTTAATATTATGAAATATGAAGTGCATTTTAGAAGCAGTTCATCCTTGCCATGTTGGTAACAACGACATGTATGCGATCCAGCCTTCAATCATGTCCACCATACAAAACATTGATCAACTAATGTACGCTGTGATGTGATCCACCAGTAATCACTTGCAAGGCTTGTAATATATTGGTATTGGAGATATTGAGGGAGATAATGTCGGGTGTCAGTGTTATCGATCTTTGGTAATAGTGCTGGGGTTGAAGGTGCATCTGTACGTCTATAGCTGTCTGTGTTGTCAACCCAGGGAGAGGGTCGATTGGTGTAATGGTGGAACATTTGGATATATATGTATGTGACAAGTGAAAACAGCAATTACAGGTTGTCTTGTTTACCTAAGGGACTGTTCATAATTTATGTGTATAAAAATAGCAATTTTGCACATAAAAATATAAAATATTATGCATAAAATTATGGCCGTGGGTGTGTATGTAATTCGCAGATTGGGGTGTCATTGATTTTGTACATGACATGCAGGTGGGGTTGGGGGGCATTTACATTGTACATGCTTCTCCATAAAAGTCAAAATCACTCCCTCAAGACATAACATATGAACGGTCCATAATACAGGAATATACCGACATGAAGAATTGAAATGTATACAAATTGATTATGGAACTCATTTCAAATTGATTTGCTAGTTGTGTTCTTGACCCGTTATGGATCATCAGATCAGATCAGCAAAACATCTCAGTTTAATGAAAATTGTTGAATAAACAAGGTTTGGTTTGTGGTTTGGTCTTGCATGTGACACATTCTATTTCTGTCCTAATAGTGTTGTGTAGGTTTTGCCATGTTGGGTAAAAATGTATTGCCATTATTGATGTTGCCATTTGTTACTGTTGCCATGTTTTATAGATACCAATTATTTCAACTGATCAGTTTGTTTGGTTGCTTCCAGCAGGGTTATCTTGGCATTTCAGTAGATTGTAAGACTAACAAGAGGGGAGACTAACAGACTCAGGTAGTCAGGTTTTCTTGGTTAATGCATGTCATTGTACCCCAGTTGTGTAGATCAATGCTCATGATGTCAATCACTGGATTTTCTGTTCTGCTGGAATATTGCTGAGTGCGGCTTTAACCCCCTGGATGCCACAGGGACATATATGTCCTTCACCTTCAACCCTCAATTTCAAGTCCAATAAAAATCAAAATATCCCACGCACACAAATACACTTCACAGTTTCGAATTCTGTGGGAAATTTCCTGTTTCTTGATACCATCCACTATTATTTTAGACAAAGCTCAAGTGCTGAAAATGACCTTTCAAAATAGGCTTCATCGAATATGTCACCATTTTTGTCACAGTACAAAATCGCGATTCACAGCGTTATTTGCTGCATGTTTTGAAATGTGAAAATTGGATAATTACTGGGAGTATTGAATCTAAAAAATAACATATTAATGATCACTGATATCAGTTTTACATGAAATCGCTAATGATAATTCTAAACCGTTGCCGATGAATCTAGAATCGGTTGGGATGTTTTCGAAAATGCACTTACACGAGCGCCGTAGAGCGCTTTCCGCCATATTGGATAGTGTTTACAATATCACGTTTCGCGAAGGCCGGTATTGAGACGCCTATTACATCATTTATATTTCATATTCAGCTTCGAAAAATGCATCACTGAATTCCCCATACATTTTAGAATCAAATTGCAACTGTTCTGTGTCACCAATACCAACTGTCCAGATAAAATGAGACGAAACATATTGGGTGTGAAAACGAACGCTGTGCTTGAAAGACTGCAACATTGTTCTACATATTAGGCAATTTCTTTGAGGTGAAGGTCGGTTGAACGAGAGTAAACACAATCGCCCAATCCTTCCAATTACACTGTCAGTATTATGGTGTATATTTTGCGTATAGTTCAGATACTTTTTCATGAAACTGACTTCAGTATGTACATTTAGCCTTGTTCAATATCATATCATACGTGCATATAGGGTTTACGGTGTTTTAATCTTTGAAAGTGTTTGGTTGTTTGAATCATATTTACATAAGAAATTGACATATTTAGTGCAATACACCATGTTCTAAACCTTTACACAAGTGTTAGAAGATCAAACGTAGCCATAACTGCAACTACTTTAGTTCCTATGATGTACAATATTCAATTTATTTGGACTAATATTGCAATTTCATATGAACAGGTTAGTGAACGGTGATTTAATTCAACCTTATATGTAAAACTGATAATAGTAATGAAAATGATTTATATATGGTATGAAATGTATATGCACACATATTTAAAGGAATTGTCTTGTTCATTGCATAATTTTGTGTCGTTTTTTAGACAAAAGAATGATGCATATTGATCGGCCAGGTGCGCGTTTGTTGGAAACGTTTTATGATTCTCTATCATTGTTTTCGATAATATAATCAATTCATATTCGATTAAATAATATTGTGATGACAGGATATCAAACTCTAACTACATTTATAGGAAAATTGTTGAAAAATATATATACCATCTCATGTGTTAATTCGGACAAATCTTACATCCATATTCTAATATATAGTTCCATATATGAAAAGCTATCTTTTTGCATCTTTCATTGCATACATATGAAGAGAAATAGCTACATAATCATAAACAAACAAAATTCTTATCCCAAACAAAATATTCGGGTGTTGTGAAATATTATTTTTATTTACGTTAAATTGATGCCAAACAGGTGCATGTTGTTCACAATAAGATATGCTGTCAAACCATCTAATTGTTGATATATTCAGGACACTATTTAAATGGAAAAATCAGTCATTTTATGTTTTGTCTAAAGAGTGTTAAATTCTGACGTAGAAGCCGAGACCTTTTATACAATTAATGGAAATTAGTTTAGATATATACTCATCAGCATACCATTGTCGTCTTTTTCCGACGTCGCAAAATGCATAAAACAAGCAATGACGTCAACTAAAATGTTGTATTATTTTCAGCAATTTCATTACATTTGAAGATATGGCTAGTATTCTGGTAATAACAATGCAAAATTAGTCAAATTACATCTACACAAACAGGAGAATATGGGAATCAAAGAACTAACTTATATATCGGATAGGGCCATCCAAATCGCTATTACGTGCTTTCACATGTAATACGTTGTCATTTTTCTTGTAAATTGTGAAACTACCAAACTGCATCCGCTCACATTGGGGAAGTTGAATTGGAATAGTTTGGTTCACCATGAACATAAAATAACGAAAATATAGCGTCCGTATCCACAACAAATTCTCTCCAAGTGATCAGAGTTACATTGACCTAGTGTTATGCATAACGGAGTTATGCCCCCATTATACGTGTATGACCTCTCTGTCGTCGTTTGACGTCATAAAAGAAAATCCATTTTTGACATTTATTGCGAGCCATTTTTAATGTTGAGTGTATAACGTTATGCACAAGCACATAAACCCAATTCATATACACTTATGTCGTTCAGATATCAGGCTGTATTTTCTTCGCTCACACTACATGTATATGTAAAGATGCCACATTAAAAAATTTGTAGCACAGTGCTTTTATCGGTGCGTGATAAAAAGCAGATAAATTTACTGTTTTTTAACGCATAACAAACTTTGGACAACATTTAGCAGTGTCTATTTCTCAAACCGCTAGGGGGTTAAACGTCAAACAATAATGATTTCATGGCTGCCATATTGGAAGTCCAACCTGGATCATGTTGAAGACATTTTTGCATGTTTCCATATGGATTCTCATATGTGCAGCATATGTACTTGATTTGAACAAATGTGCTCTGTTTCATTTCATATCTTTTCGTTCATTAAGTTTTACCTTTGAACCAGTGTTGATTGATAGTGACCAAATTTAGTGTGTAAGTATATTCATAAAAAACAACCAAATTAGAGGTTTTTGAGGAGGTCATGGACAAGGACCTGGGGGAGTGCATATTGAGTATATTCTCAAGTACAAATTGTCAATAGATTTACCTCAGGTAATTATTATAAAGGGCTCATGATTGTAATCCTGTAATGTGTTGTCATAGCAACATGCATGCCCATCAGGAAGAGGTATTGTTAATCAATGGTTGTTGATGTGATGGGAGTTTGTTTTTGTGTAATCTTACTTACTTATCCTGCACTGCACAAAGTACAATCCTTCTTTATAACAAATATTTATGTAGCTTCTTAGTTTCCCAAACAACTGAAAACTGAAATCCAATGATGGTTCTCCATGTGGAGTAATGAGTGAGTGAGTGGGTTGGGTTTTACGCCGCTTTTAGCAATATTACAGCAATATCACGGCGGGGGAACACCAGAAATGGGCTTCACACATTTGACCCATGTGGGGAATCGAACCCGGGCCTTCGGCGTGACGAGCCAACGCTCTAACCACTAGGCTACCCCACCGCCCCTGTGGAGTAATGGCATTCCATAGCCATAATAGTGAATTGCAGCGCTTTATAAATGCATGTATTATTATCATAAGTAATATTATAATTCTGAACCAGTGCTTCAGTTTTGCTATAAATTGGAAATAAGTAAAATTAACAGAAAATATGAAAAATGGAAGTAAATAATAGTGACAGAAAATGTAAATAAATAAACATTTTTGCTTGTTCAAGCAGAACCAGCAACAAACTCAGGTCAGTGGAATGTTGTTTACAGTAGTCTTTAGATAGCAGTTTCCTAAGGTTGTATTAGCTAGCCCAAAAGTGAAGTATTACCTTACCCAATGTTGTACAGAGCAGTTGTGAATTCATGGATTGCATTCTCCTGTGCTGTTAACTATATCATAAATCCTTTAGAAGATACAAGAGATAGAATCTGTCAATAGCAATTATATTGTCTACGTACAATTAAAGAGGCCATATATTTGAGAACAGGCAAGAGGGATATAAAACTTGTGATTCAGCTTCTGCTTTTTCATTCAAACTGTTTCAAAGAATGCGACCAGAGTAATCTAAAATATCAAATACAGTAAACTGCAATTGTAACAAACTCTACGGGACACTAGTTTTAGTTCATTATGACTCTAGTTCAGTGTTTGCATTTCAACTAAAATGTTCAACAAATGGCTGGGACCACAAATGCATTCAATCAGTTCTTTGCATGTTCGTTCTAAACATAGTTCTCCTGTACATTAACCCAAGACCCCACTGTTTCAACTAGAATTAGGACTGGATTAAATGTTCATACAAATACATCATGTTAACGAGTCAGTTTGGTTTGTTTTGTTTCTTATATGTAACTGAAATATTGACAATCAGTCTTAGTTCATGCACAAAAAAGGAAACCTAATATATTTTTTCAGTCAAGCTAATGAGTAGATCAAACAGACAGTTGTGTGGGGTCACTGTATTGCGTAAGGGATTGTTTGCAAGGCACTTGAGTTTAAACTGTTGGTCAGGTAAGGTGCGGTGCTTGGGTATTTATGTTGACTTTATGAGACTTGCGATTGCCAAGTGGATCATACAGTGTTTGGGGAAATCATGACATTATGTCCTGAGTGACTGCTGGGTGTGCTTCAAATGTATTTATCTTGTTTATGGGAGACTTGGAGTATGAGCAGATTGCCCTGTACTGGAAACTCAAGCTTTTCCAGGTAATGTTGGGCTAGTGGTTAAATCACTGGCTCATCAACTGTCCCAGGTAATGTTGGGCTAGTGGTTAAATCACTGGCTCATCAAGCTGTTCCAGGTAATGTTGGGCTAGTGGTTAAATCACTGGCTCATCAACTGTCCCAGGTAATGTTGGGCTAGTGGTTAAATCACTGGCTCATCAAGCTGTTCCAGGTAATGTTGGGCTAGTGGTTAAATCACTGGCTCATCAAGCTGTTCCAGGTAATGTTGGGCTAGTGGTTAAATCACTGGCTCATCAAGCTTTTCCAGGTAATGTTGGGCTAGTGGTTAAATCACTGGCTCATCAACTGTCCCAGGTAATGTTGGGCTAGTGGTTAAATCACTGGCTCATCAAGCTGTCCCAGGTAATGTTGGGCTAGTGGTTAAATCACTGGCTCATCAAGCTGTTCCAGGTAATGTTGGGCTAGTGGTTAAATCACTGGCTCATCAAGCTGTTCCAGGTAATGTTGGGCTAGTGGTTAAATCACTGGCTCATCAACTGTCCCAGGTAATGTTGGGCTAGTGGTTAAATCACTGGCTCATCAACTGTCCCAGGTAATGTTGGGCTAGTGGTTAATTCACTGGCTCATCAAGCTGTTCCAGGTAATGTTGGGCTAGTGGTTAAATCACTGGCTCATCAAACTGTTCCAGGTAATGTTGGGCTAGTGGTTAAATCACTGGCTCAATCAAGCCGTTCCAGGTAATGTTGGGCTAGTGGTTAAATCACTGGCTCATCAAGCTGTTCCAGGTAATGTTGGGCTAGTGGTTAAATCACTGGCTCATCAAGCTTTTCCAGGTAATGTTGGGCTAGTGGTTAAATCACTGGCTCATCAAGCTGTCCCAGGTAATGTTGGGCTAGTGGTTAAATCACTGGCTCATCAAGCTGTCCCAGGTAATGTTGGGCTAGTGGTTAAATCACTGGCTCATCAAGCTGTTCCAGGTAATGTTGGGCTAGTGGTTAAATCACTGGCTCATCAAGCTGTTCCAGGTAATGTTGGGCTAGTGGTTAAATCACTGGCTCATCAAGCTGTTCCAGGTAATGTTGGGCTAGTGGTTAAATCACTGGCTCATCAAGCTGTTCCAGGTAATGTTGGGCTAGTGGTTAAATCACTGGCTCATCAAGCTGTTCCAGGTAATGTTGGGCTAGTGGTTAAATCACAGGCTCATCAACTGTCCCAGGTAATGTTGGGCTAGTGGTTAAATCACTGGCTCATCAAGCTGTCCCAGGTAATGTTGGGCTAGTGGTTAAATCACTGGCTCATCAAGCTGTTCCAGGTAATGTTGGGCTAGTGGTTAAATCACTGGCTCATCAAGCTTTTCCAGGTAATGTTGGGCTAGTGGTTAAATCACTGGCTCATCAACTGTCCCAGGTAATGTTGGGCTAGTGGTTAAATCACTGGCTCATCAACTGTCCCAGGTAATGTTGGGCTAGTGGTTAAATCACTGGCTCATCAAGCTGTTCCAGGTAATGTTGGGCTAGTGGTTAAATCACTGGCTCATCAAGCTGTTCCAGGTAATGTTGGGCTAGTGGTTAAATCACTGGCTCATCAAGCTGTCCCAGGTAATGTTGGGCTAGTGGTTAAATCACTGGCTCATCAACTGTCCCAGGTAATGTTGGGCTAGTGGTTAAATCACTGGCTCATCAAGCTGTTCCAGGTAATGTTGGGCTAGTGGTTAAATCACTGGCTCATCAAGCTGTTCCAGGTAATGTTGGGCTAGTGGTTAAATCACTGGCTCATCAAGCTGTTCCAGGTAATGTTGGGCTAGTGGTTAAATCACTGGCTCATCAAGCTTTCCAGGTAATGTTGGGCTAGTGGTTAAATCACTGGCTCATCAAGCTGTTCCAGGTAATGTTGGGCTAGTGGTTAAATCACTGGCTCATCAAGCTGTTCCAGGTAATGTTGGGCTAGTGGTTAAATCACTGGCTCATCAAGCTGTCCCAGGTAATGTTGGGCTAGTGGTTAAATCACTGGCTCATCAAGCTGTCCCAGGTAATGTTGGGCTAGTGGTTAAATCACTGGCTCATCAAGCTGTTCCAGGTAATGTTGGGCTAGTGGTTAAATCACTGGCTCATCAACTGTTCCAGGTAATGTTGGGCTAGTGGTTAAATCACTGGCTCATCAAGCTGTTCCAGGTAATGTTGGGCTAGTGGTTAAATCACTGGCTCATCAAGCTGTTCCAGGTAATGTTGGGCTAGTGGTTAAATCACTGGCTCATCAAGCTGTTCCAGGTGATGTTTGGCTCATCAAGCTGTTCCAGGTGATGTTGGGCTAGTGGTTAAATCACTGGCTCATCAAGCTGTTCCAGGTAATGTTGGGCTAGTGGTTAAATCACTGGCTCATCAAGCTTTTCCAGGTAATGTTGGGCTAGTGGTTAAATCACTGGCTCATCAAGCCTGTTCCAGGTAATGTTGGGCTAGTGGTTAAATCACTGGCTCATCAAGCTTTTCCAGGTAATGTTGGGCTAGTGGTTAAATCACTGGCTCATCAAGCTGTCCCAGGTAATGTTGGGCTAGTGGTTAAATCACTGGCTCATCAAGCTGTCCCAGGTAATGTTGGGCTAGTGGTTAAATCACTGGCTCATCAAGCTGTTCCAGGTAATGTTGGGCTAGTGGTTAAATCACTGGCTCATCAACTGTTCCAGGTAATGTTGGGCTAGTGGTTAAATCACTGGCTCATCAAGCTGTTCCAGGTAATGTTGGGCTAGTGGTTAAATCACTGGCTCATCAAGCTGTTCCAGGTAATGTTGGGCTAGTGGTTAAATCACTGGCTCATCAAGCTGTTCCAGGTGATGTTTGGCTCATCAAGCTGTTCCAGGTGATGTTGGGCTAGTGGTTAAATCACTGGCTCATCAAGCTGTTCTAGGTAATGTTGGGCTAGTGGTTAAATCACAGGCTCATCAAGCTGTTCAGGTAATGTTGGGCTAGTGGTTAAATCACTGGCTCATCAAGCTGTTCTGTTCTACTAAACTTTCTTAGTACAACATCTGCCATAAACCTATGTTGAGTATGGGAGTTGTGTTTGTTTGTGCGCTAAGATCGCTGTGTGGACTGAGCACAGGGAATAAGTTTCACCTCTTTCAGAATTCCTTATTGAATTATTTCTAAAGGTCCAATTAGAATTTGGTGCACTAGTACAGTGGCCTAAGGTGCTGATGTTTGTTTGTTTGTTATCCCCCGCAACGCGTTTTATGGGGTATTAAATGGACTCGCCAGTGGCATCGCGTCCGCCTGTCCGTGCACATTTGTCTTTCCGGAGCAGAACTCTAAAACCGCTCAATATTTCTTCACCAAACTTGGCACATAGATAGATCTGGTGGTGTACTGGTGCCTTTTGGTAGTTTTGGAATTCTGAATAAAATATTTTTGGCGTTTCCATGGCAACAAGTTCGACTTAGCCTGAAATTGGTGTTATTACACTTTTCCGGAGCAGAACTCTAAAACCGCTCACTATTTCTTTACCAAACTTGGCACATAGATAGATCTGGTGGTGTACTGGTGCCTTTTGGTAGTTTTGGAATTTTCTGAATAAAATATTTTTGGCGTTTCCATGGCAACAAGTTCGACTTAGCCTGAAATTGGTGGTATTACACTTTTTCGGAGCTGAACTCTAAAACCGCTCACTATTTCTTCACCAAACTTGGCACATAGATTGGTCTGGTGGTGTACTGGTGCCTTTTGGTAGTTTTGGAATTCTGAATAAAATATTTTTGGCATTTCCATGGCAACACATTATTCTGGCTGTGTGATGTCTGTCAATACCTGAGTATGGACAAGACAGTTTAGTGGTCGACATTATGAACATCGGTCTACTCATATGGGATATGATGACATGGATCAACAGGTTGACCAGGTTGGCCAACTGATCCTGTTAGTCACAACAAGCATGGGTTGCCGAAGATATACCTGTCATATAGCGGTAATATTGCTGAGTGCGGCATTAAAACAACAAACCCAAAACATACTTAGAAATAGTTTATAAATCTGTATACTTGATAGCTGTACTATGCTTAGCAACAGATTCTGATTGGTTGGTGAGTCTCTCAAGAGGTAAATAAGTCTATAGGATAATCTGTATATCCTTGTTCAGATGGGGCCTGTTTGGCTGCTGGCTCAGTATTAATGAGGGTTTGTTAAGCCAAAGCTGTGACCACTTATTGTTACATTTCTTGGAAGATATAAACCCAAATATCCGTCAAGGAAAGGTCTGCATTAATTAGGTGTGTGACAATGGTGTGCTCATGCAGAAGCACGTGGGGAGTCTATCATTGCCAGGTTACGAGGGAGTGCTCAGTTGGCCTATGTAATGGAAGCACTGGATGACCTTCGTGAATGGTTGCTCTCTTGTTGTGGGGACAATAGATTACTGTCTGTGGTGATATATATAACAGTTCTTGTGCTCATGTAAAAATAATAAATAATTTTAATAGTCTGTTTAAAATACATAGTCTCCCTTTCTTAGAGATTGGTTTCTCAAAACCTTGACATTATATATCCTGGTCAGCAGAACTCTGTATATTCTCAGCTTCCAAGTTTGGGGTGAAACGGTATACCGCGGTATTAGTAGAACCGTGGTATTTTGCCTTTGGTTCGGTATACCGTAATGCAATCCAAAAATTCGATATTTTTGTTTTTTTTACTGACATTTCTATCTAGTCATAAAATGACAGTTTTGTTCATTCAAAGTAACAAAGCTTATGTATAATTTTTAACCATGTTAGGCCAGACCAAGTTTATTTCTTGTTTTACGGATCCGCCGATGGTATTTTTTTCAAGAATAAGAAAAAAATAAAAAATGAATTGTCCCAGCTCAAAAAATAAAATCCTCATGTTTTTATTGGCCCAAAATGTAAACTTACAAAAATAATGTTTTTGATTGTTTTTTGCCCTATATAAACTTCATAAATTCAAAAAAATAAAATACTTTTAGTATTTAAAAAGAAAATTATTTTGACTAGTGATTTTTATTATTTATTTTTTTCCCTCCTGCCTTTAGGTTTTCCGAGGACAAAAATCCATAAAACTAGAAATAAAATTGGTCTGGCCTTATTAGACAATGTAAGGTTTGGCTTTGTTGTCAGTTACCTGCATTATGATCATATCTAATATACCGAACCGAAATGGACCGAACAGAAAGCCTTGTACCACAATACGTACCGTACCATGTTGAGAGCATACCGTTTCACCCCTATTCCAAGCAGTGGTGGATCTGTGAGTTTGGTCCTGGAAGGTATTGATTTTCTACATCCATAATGATTCTAGGTGCAGAGTTTCTTTGGAGTAAGCAGAATTGATTACCCGTCTGTGCTGCCCATCTGACAAATTATATCATTACATGCCATATGTGCCACAATGACATGAAACCCGGGTGAGAATTGATCTTCAGTAACCCATGCTTGTCGTAAGAGGTGACTAATGGGATCGGGTGGTCAGGCTCGCTGACTTGGTTGACACATGTCATCGGTTCCCCATTGGGCAGATCGATGCTCATGGTGTTGATCACTGGATTGTCTGGTCCAGACTCGATTATTTACAGACTGCCGCCATATAGCTGGAATATTGCTGAGTTTGCAGTAAAACTAAACTCACTCACTCACCCACATGCCATATTTAGACCATTTGCAGTCTCTATGTACAGAAAGATACTCCAAGGACATTTCTTTTGAAATCCAGGTTAGAAGATTTAAAGAAAACATATTCAGGGAACAGATAAGGAATATGGAATTTGAGATAGAGCTCCTGCCTCTTCAATCAAACTTATAAGGAATCTCACCAGACTGTTGGTATCACATATGTCAACACAACATAACGGATTAAAACTGCTTGTATATTTAGTGAACAGTGTTGGTATATCTCATGTCAAAAGAAACAAGGGTGAGATTCTACTGATCATCTGTATACATGTAACAGTAATAACCAGTGTCTTAAATAAAAAGTATTCATCGAACAAGCATCAGTGCTAGAAAGAATAGTATTGTAATCAGATGTGACAGGCTGCTGATATTTGTTTTAGGGCAAAAGTTACTTTGATTGAATTTATTCAAATTATCTTAGTGTATGTGTGTCTGTTACCAAAAAAAAGGTCTGTGCTAACTAAAGTTATGCCTCCGAGTATTGGTAATGCATGTTCAATGAGATTATTTTGATCCAGTTAAGAAATATGTGCATTTGGGATAGATGTGTTATTTACCTCTGAAAGCCATTACACCCAATCATTTTGTCAATTTAGATAAATGTCTGTCTTCAGAGAGTCTGTTTGACTTGAGCACTGTTATAATTCCATTGACAGGAGAGTGAGATATGAATAAGTACCATAACCCAGACAGAGACAAGTGGAAGTCGTGTTGTGTGTGACATTCCTTATTTCCCCTCTTTCAGGTGTAGAGGAGCTGAGATAACAAGTGTTAAATCGTACTGTGACCATAGGACCCCCTTGTTGATCGCATGACAATGGGGGCATGAGACCGCGGCCGGGACTGTGGGCAGTGTTGATCAGACACACAGGGAAGACCGACAAGTTGTGTCAGCTCTCTCATGCAGCAGACGTCAGGATTGTAGAAGGAGCAGACGTCAGGGCTGTGACTAGAGCAGCAGACGGCGAGATTGGGACCAGTCAGCAAACAGCTTTACAACTCCGAGACGCGGGATTACAGGCGACATGGACATTAGGATCTGATTCTTGTACAGAGAAACTAGATATATTGTATGGATACTTGCACCGGAGTTGTTGTTTATCAGATTGTTTCAGCTTTAGTGGACAAGGCAGGAGACATTGTAGAAAGTGGGATTGTTTCCATGGAAGAAACTTAAAGCAGACTGATTTGCCTGTAGGTGTAGAGGAGATTGAGATACAGAGTCGGAATTCACAAACTGGTGAAAAGCTACTAACTAAAACTAGAAATCTCAAGTTTGTTCGAAAGTTCTTAAGTAAAGATCAGTCATTTCTTGTGTGTTCTGGAAGGAAGAGATATTGTGAAACTTTTAAGTCAAGGAGCTGTTTCCACTCATCGGCAGTAATGGCAAAATCCAAGTTCGAGTATGTGAAGCAGTTTGAGCAGGAGGACAAGTGTTTGCCTAACTGCTGGATTGTGATCAGGATAGACGGCAAGGGATTCCACAGGTGAGTTGGCACTTGTGGGTAAGTGAGTGAGTGAGTATGGTTTTACGCTGCTTTTAGCAATATTCCAGCAATATCACGGCGGGGTACACCAGAAATGGGCTTCACACATTATGCCCATGTGGGGAATCGAACCCGGGTCTAATGCGTGACGAGCCAACGCTTTAACCACTAGGCTACCCCACCGCCCTGGGTAAGTGGGTAAGTGAGTGAGTGAGTATGGTTTTACACCGCTTTCAGCAATATCACACCAGAAATGGGCTTCGCACATTGTACCCATGTGGGGAATTGAACACAGGTCTTTGGCGTGACGACCGGACGCTTTAACCACTAGGCTACCCCACCGCCCTGTGGGTGTTGATGGGCAGTGTTAGTGTGGGTGACTGGAGGTGGATGGGGGTATGGGGATCAGGCTTCATCAGAGATAGATGGGTTTGACGTGGGTCACACATGAATGTGAGGGGTAGTATTGAAATGGGTAGAATTATGGGTGTGAGTAGGGTTATGAATGGGAAGGGTTTACAGGGTTGGATAATTTTGTGGATTGTGATGTAATTATAAATTGGCTGGGATTGTGGTATGGGTGGGGCAGTGGTATGGGAGTTGTTATTTGTATTTGTGGAGTTTGGTTTGTATATGAGTGAGGGTTATTTTGGTGAGGTTGTGAAATAGGATGGGTTTTGGTGGGTAGGAGGGTTATTTTTGGGTGGGGTAGGAGGGGTGGGGTAGGAGGGTTATTTATTGGTGGGGTAGGAGGGTTATTTATTGGTGGGGTAGGAGGGTTATTTATTGGTTGGGGTAGGAGGGTTATTTTTTTTTGTGGGTAGGAGGGTTATTTTATTGGTAGGGTGAGGTGAGGTGAAATTGGGTTTAACGTCGTGCTTGAGAATATTTCGCTCATATGACGATGTGCATGAGTGTGTATATGTATGTGCGGCTGCTTGTACTAGCCCATACTTAAGCTGGTTTTATAGTGCTAGCCCACTGAGATACCATGCCGCAGTGAAGCATGAATACCCCACTCAGACACATTATACTGACTCCGAGCCAACCAGTCCTTGTTGTACCCATTAATGCAGAGCGCCAGGCAGGGACCAACAAGTACCATATTTTTGCGTCTTTTGGTGTGACGTGGTCGGGGATTGAACCCGCGACCTTCCGCTCTCTGGGCGGACACTCTAACCACTACACCACAGAGGCGGTCTTTGGTGGGGTAGTGAAATGGGAGAGGGTTTGGTATGGTTGTAGTTACATAGGCGGATTATTGTTGGGTTCTGGTAAGGTCTGTGTTATATAAACAGGTATGGGCTTGAGGTGAGTTTATATGTATGGGTGAGGTAATTAGGGAGGGGTTAGTGATATACCTGGAGTAGATGTTAGTGTTGCATCAGAATAAGATCATGGTTTCACCGGCTAATGTTGAAGTTGATATAAGTAGGTTTTGTGCAGATGTTTGGGGGGAAGCATGATCAGGACATATGGCCGCCACAGGGATTACTGAAACTGACGTCTCAGATGTAAGTCAGGAGCTCAGTAGCTGCTACTGATTGTGTGTGTGTCTGTCATGTCTGTGTGGTGGTATCAGTTACATGCTGGGCTGTAACGAACCCACTGTGAGGTGAATATGATACACATGACGATTACTTAGCACCAAATATGAATATTGGCAATACATTAACATGAAGAATGAGGGCAATTTTGTGGATATACAACTTCTCTATTCTGTACAGGCGACGTTTCAACATTGATTCTAATGTTGTTGTCAAGCAAGTGGCGACATTAGAATCTATGTTGAAAAGTCGCCTGTACAGAATATAGAAGTTGTTTATCCATAAAATTGTCCTCATTCTTCATCTCTTCAACTTCTAGGATGCCCATCAAAGAAGTAATACAGTAACATGTCAGCAGTCGATGCATTTTGTTAGTATATTCAGTTAAACAAGACCAAAATTTATTTGACTTTGTTTTACATAATTTATGACCAGTCACCACATTACTGTCAAATTAAATATATGAGTGTTGATTATTATACTGACTGGCTTAGATATATTCCATTTTCCATATTTCGCTTTGATAACTAACACTCAAATTCAAGTAAAAACACTCCATTTTGGTCCTTTAGCGAGATATCGCTGAATGGGGACAATGTATTCAGACAGCAATGGGGATTACCCATTCATCGATTTGGGTCCTTGACCATCTGTCCGTGACCCTTTCCTGATTCTTGTTAACTAGATATCTCATGAACTGTTGTACCCAATGTCTTCAAATTTGGTGACAGCCTACATTGGGGGATTACCCAGACACCAGTCGATTTGGGTGACCTTGACCTTATCTTCAAGGTCACCACGACACTTTGACCACTTTTCAAACTTATTTAATAAAAACGCGATATCTCATACAACATTGCGCCTAATGTTTTCAGTTATGTTGACAGCCTACATTGATGATTATGCAGACATCAATCATTTCAGGCAAAAAAGTAAAAAAAATAGTAAATATAGATATTCCTTTCTTTAGTGGTCGGGGACATTGCCATATCAGTGGCATACACTTGTTTAAAACAAAATCATAAATATTCGGTTCTAGTGGTCACGAATAGCGAGTACGCGAGTGAATTATGTGGTGTAGTTTGATCACCTAGTTAAACTGTTAAAGTGCTCATCATGCTGAAGACCAGGGCCTCCTTTCAAAAAAGCTCAGAGCCTAAGATCACCGCCACTTTTTTTTCAGCTGTAGCATTCGAATCTCCTATACTGTAACATAGGGGTTCACTACTTAATGCTACGAGAAAAGTTACGAGATCTTAGGCTTACGAGAGCTTTGAGAAACGGGGCTTGTGAAGCCCATTTCTGGTGTTCCCTATCATGACATTGCTGGAATATTGCTGAAAGTTGTGTAAAACCTTATACAAGATGATAGAAGTTTCCTTTACCAGTTTCCTACCAAAGTTATGCTCACATTTAAACAGCTGTACAATGTCACTGTGTCAAGGCTAATACTAGGGCAGTCTATTGGAATGAATGAAAGACGTGCATGCTTGTTCCCTATTGATCTTCTAAACATACATTATATATAAACTGAATGACTGCATGTGGATAACATGTTAATCATGTGAATAGCTACAAGTTCATTGTAACATATTTACTATGTGTACAACATAGAATACTACAGTAGCGACATACTTTACACCTGGTGATAAGTCGCTCTAGATGCGTGTACATGGGGTTACTACTGGCATGACTTGTACATGTCTTCCCTAAGTGTAATGCTTTATATAAATTCCAGTTCATAACATAAAGACTGCTTGGGTTATAGAATGAAGAGATCAATGACTGATGTATACAGGTTACAGTGTGTGGATTACAGACAACATACATCAATACCTTAAGATGCCCATTCTGATATCTTATAAGAGGGTTTTCCCATAGGTGGTGGTGGTTGAGTTAAGGGGTGGGGGGTTGTGGGTGAGGAGTGAGTGAGTTTAGTTTTTCGTCGCTTTTAGCAATATTCCAGCAATATCACGGCGGGGACACTAGAAATAAGGCTTCACACATTGTACCCATGTGGGGAATCAAACCCAGGTCTTCGGTGTGGCAAGCAAACACTTTAACCACTAGGCTTCCCTCTGCCCTTTTATCAACATGATCAGGTGATCAAACTACACCACATAATTCACTCGCGTATACGCTATTTGTGACCACTGGAACCGAATATTTATGATTTTGTTTTAAACAAGTGTTTGCCACTGATATTGCAATGTCCCCCACCACTAAAGAATGGAATATCTATATTTACTATTTTTTTAATTTTTTAATTTTTTGGTCAGTGAGGAGTAAAGAACAAAGAGATCCATTGGGGCAGGGAAGGGAGACAGAGTAATTATGGTCATTATGGGGTTACTTACTTGATCTTTCAACTGTCAACTAAAAAATTAACACATTTCAATTTTGAAGTTGTCATTGAGGTAATCTAGAGATAGGAAAAAGATTAATAACTTTGAGAAAATTTATTCAGAAAATTGTCACATTTTTATTAGTTCTTTTTATCTTTTCATGAGTAAGTTAAACAAATGTTAAATGCTGCTTCATTATTTTTATCTTTTATTGTTTTCAGTATTTGTTGAAAACAATTGTGGACAATTCAAAATGCATTGTTATCTCATAACAAGTGAACTGATAACTAGGAGTGCTTTAATCATTGAACACTCTTAAATGATTTGATTGTAAATTGAATTGATTATATTGTAAATAGCTATTTGAACTGTGGTCTTGGACCATGTGATAATGAAGTCATGGTTTAAGTAAGAATTCATTATGGTAATATTCATTAGATGTCATAAAAGCAATTTAAACCAAGCAGTCATGTGTGAAATGTTATGGAAATATGTTAAAAACCCACGGAAACAGTTCAGCAATAAACAAACATTCCACAGCTGTTAGTTTTAGAAAAGTCATTCATCTGTAACGACAAATTTGCTGATGCAGCATTAAGCAATATTTACTCACTCACTCTGTAACAACAATGAGAAATAAGAGAAGAAATATACTGAACTGACATAAGTACTTAGTTCAACAGGATCACATTAGACCAATATCGCAAGATAGCAATATATCTTACTCAACAGAACCTGACAGATTGGTATGACAGATTGACTATAGCAATATGAAGGAACCAGGTGACCCTTAACTTCTTTTTTGTAGTATATACATATATACAGCATGTCGTCGTTTGAAGTAGTATTGTTCAAGTTTTTGTTGGCATGACCTTAAATCCGCAAAGCTGATCAATATTCATAGAGGTAAACAAGGTAAACAATATGACAGGTGATATACCGAAGTTCGCGTACAGCATTGACGTTTTTCACCATGAAAAATTTCATGTTTAGGAAAGTCTGGCAATATTGCAGGTAAGACTGAAATATGATCTCTGATTAAGGAAGCCAGTGTTTGAGTCAGTATTCTGAAGTGGTAGAGCAGATCTAGTGCAAGACATGGGTCAAATCTAGTCTTGATCTGGCCTGAAATTAGCGGGGATGTTTTGTCACCGTGGGTTAGAGGAGAGATTATTCAAACATTGAAGTTTGTAGGTTTCTCATAAATATAAAGTGGCGTGTTTGGCGTAAGGCCAGACTTGGACCGCTGCTCGAGTTACAAGCTGATAGCAGAGTATTGACGGGGACACTGAAGCGTTTCAGGAGGAGGTTACTATCAGTCGTACTGCCCTGCTATTGGGTAATACCATTCGTATCACTGCTACGATAAAATCCATGTGTGTGGATTTGAAAACACTGTTGATGAGATTAGTGGTTGGCTGTAATGAGTTATTGAAAGCCTGTATTTAGACTATGACTACCAATGTGATTAAAGTACACTGGTACCATAGTCAGA
Organism: Haliotis rubra; assembly: GCF_003918875.1. NCBI lineage: Eukaryota > Metazoa > Mollusca > Gastropoda > Lepetellida > Haliotidae > Haliotis > Haliotis rubra. The sequence goes on from NW_025765248.1 coordinate 709,920, forward strand.
ATTCCTTTGATTTGAGTATCAAATGTTTGAATAGTGATTTTGTTTGAAGTGTATTGATTTGAGTTTGGCTTCGGTTTTGACTGATGCTTGGTTTCTGGTTATATTTGGTGTAGGTACCTTGACTGGGCACAATACACAAAATAGTAGTTCTGTTATGTCCATGGTAAATACGATTTTACTTGGCGTTATTACTGTGTTATGTGTAAGTTACTATAACGCGGGTGTATATTAACGCGGGGAGTCATCCATGGACCCCAAGATCCGTGTCATGGCAAGGGATGACTGTATTGAATAATGCATCAACTGCTGACTTTTATGTTACCCAATATACGTATTCGTTACCAAATATTCATATTTGTTTCTCAATATTCATATTCGTTACCAGGCGGTGGGGGTATCCTAGTGGTTAAAGCATTGGCTCGTCACGCCGAAGACCCGGGTTCGAATCCCCACATGGGTACAATGTGTGAAACCCATTTCTGGTGTCCCCCTCCGTGATGTTGCTGGAATATTGCTAAAAGCGGCGTAAAAACCAAACTCAGTCAGTCAGTCAGTCAGTCATATTCGTTACCCAAATTTCATATTTTTTAGCCAGTATTCATGATATGTATCCTATTCTCCTCATAGTGGATTCATTCGCAGGCTTAATGTACAGCATATTGTTACATACAAAGTGTTTTTACTCACCCTCGGAAGATACTGCAGTGTAATATTTGTACAGCAATAGTACACTAGTGTAATGCCGCTAATGCCGCTAGATGTATGACATCATAATGGTTTACAGTTATGACGTCACAATGCTAATACCTCTGTCACAATGGTATTAGATCTCGCGGAAGGCTGAGAGTCATCACACTGTAAGCAGTTTCTATCAATTTATGTTGTAGAGTAATAAACAGAATACTAAACTCGCTTCCAATTATTAGTACCATCTTTATTAAACTCATGAAAGATTTAGATTTCGCTCATTTGATATCAAATCATCAACTCGTTTAATAAAAATGGTATTACACGGACCGTTGTTTTGTATCCTTTATATCTATGCATGCCATGCATATCTATATATATACTACTCATACTTTGCTAAGGATCACAACTTTGCTAACTTTACTTAAACATAGATTTATAATTTGAAATTGTATCCATTTAAAACTGGATAAATAATGATATGGTAACCCTTCTTTAGACAAAAAGCCACTTTAATCTAACCTTATGCAGCTGATACATGAGTAACCATAAAAATGGTTTTCATGGCACCAATCAACCATTTTGCAAATCATGGAATGAGTCATTGACAAGTACACAACACCTGTCAGTAGCAGGTATGGGATCCACAAGATGCAGTGACATACTGAAACCTAGGATCCATGCTTACAATAAGCTCAGATACTTAAACCAAATTAGACCCCACATCATAGTTTTCTGTTGAATCAATGATTTGATCCTTAGCAAAGTGTGAATAGTATACATGATGTACAAATGGCTACTGCTCAACACTGAGTACATATCAGGTGAAGTTTCCCTAATATTTGCTCAGGGTATGAAATTTATTTGAGAAAAGAGGTTGAACTTTAGTAGTGGAGGATTTGAAACATTGATGTTGCAGGTTTTCTGACACTCACCATTTTGTCAAACCAAATGATGAGAGGTCGCTTGGTCTGATGACCCGAGCTGCCCTAGCTGTGATGGAAGACTTCAAGGACATTGTCATGGCGTACGGGCAGAGTGATGAATACAGCTTCGTCTTCAAGAAACACACCACGATGTACAACCGCACCGAGGAAGGTAGGTTCTAAAGTAGCTATGGGTGATTATTGATGACAGGGAAACAACTATTGGTACTACATGACAGAAATATGATTAGCGATAGCCTATTGCAACATACTATTGTGATGACCATAGTCTATTGCGACCAACTATTGCAGATCAAGTAAACAGTTAAAACATGAACTCAATGAAGCTGCAAGTCTTCAGGGGTGGATAACTCCGGTACTTCCTGTATTTTGCGCTGCATGTTTATCAACAGAAGTCTATCAATAGTCACACATACTATCATTGCATCGATAGTTTTTCGTTTCTGCCATCGATTAATTGCTATCGGAGACTCAACAATTGCAATCCATCAATAGTTCGATGCATCGTTTCAGCCCTGGTAGGCCGACGTCAGTGTGGAACTGTATATGAGGGGTGTGGTAGAAGTGTGGGGCTGTAAGGGGAGGCTGGGTTGAAATGGAAGGACTGTATTGGTGGAGGGGTAGAATGGAAAAGCGGGGTTGTAGTTGGGAGGCTGGGTTGGAATGGAAGGGCTGTATTGGTGGAGGGGGTAGAATGGAAAAGCGGGGTTGTAGTTGGGAGGCTGGGTTGGAATGGAAGGGCTGTATTGGTGGAGGGGGTAGAATGGAAAAGCGGGCCTGTAGTTGGGAGGCTGGGTTGGAATGGAAGGGCTGTATTGGTGGAGGGGGTAGAATGGAAAAGCAGGGAGGCTGGAGTGGGACACTGCTTCTGAAGGCTTGGATGGAAGGATTAGGATGAAGGCACAAGCCCTCGTGTCTTTGCGAGGATTAAAGATGTTAACAAAACATATGACATTTGAGATGACCCCCGACTCGAAATGCTTCACTGTACAATACATCATGACAAGGCCGGACACTTAGGTGTACCCTACACGCTTGCTTTGCCGATTGCTACGATACCTTCACATGCAATCGATTAAAACTTAATGTAGACATAATCATGGATGATTGGCCTATCGAGCACCGCTCATGGCACCTACCAAATTTTTATTGTTATTTCTGCAAGTCGATTGAAACCCGATTTTGACCCCCAACAATACGATCTTGACACAAATGGATGACGTTTTGTCTGCACAAAACAGGGGTGTGGTCAAAGCAAGCCCTCTGATTGGTTGATCCTTCTTTAGGAGACATTTACAACTGATGCTTTCTTTTGAGAAGCCATTGTTTGAAAAAATATTCTTACATTAAACAGTAAATGAAAGAAAAAAATCTCGCAAATTTATAAAGAATTGCAGATTTGCAAGCGTTGACCAATCAGAAGGCTTGCTTTGATCACACCCCCGTTTTGTGGGGACATATCCTCATCCATTTGTGTCAAGATCGTTTAGTTAAGAGTTAAAATCGGGTTTCAATCGACTTACAGAAATAACAATATAGAATTGTTAGGTTTCATGATTGGTGCTCGATAGGCTAATCATCCATGATTATGTTCACATAAAGTTTTAATCGAGTACATGCGATGGTAGCGTAGCGATCGGCAAAGCAAGTGGGTGGGGTATACCGAAGTGTCCAGCCTTGTCATAATGTATTGTACTGTGTAGCATATGAGTCGGGGGTCATCTCAAAAATATTTTTTTCATCGTTAATCTTCGCAAGGACACGAGGGCCTGTGGATGAAGGTGGCAGGATGGAACACTTACATATGTTTGTTTTATTGGTTTCGCTGGCTGGCTGCTTGCACAATTCAGGACTAATGCCAGTTTTATATTGCTGGACCAGTGATACACCACGCTGCAGTTGATACAGTATCAAACACCCATCCAAAGTATGCTGACTCCGAGCCCCCGGCACCATGAAGAGCTGGTTTAGTAACCCATGCTTGTCGTAAGAGGTGACTAATAGGATCCGGATGGTCAGGCTTGCTGACTTGGTTGACATATGTCATCGTATCCCAATTGCGTTGATCGATGCTCATGCTGTTGATCACTGGATTGTCTTGACCAGACTCTATTATTTACAGACTGCTGCCATATAGCTGGAATATTGCTGAGTGCAGCGTTGAACAACAAACCAACCAACCGAGCCCCCAGTATTTGTTTTAGTCCCTTAGTGCCAAACACCAGGCAAGATAACAAAAAAATAGCCTACCATCTTTCAATGCTTTGGTATAATGCAGCTTGGGATTGAGCCAGAGGGCGGAGGCAGTCCATGGCATCAAGGACGTGTTCCGGGAGATTGGTATAAACTCTGTATCATGTAACAAGTGGGAGTTATAAGGTGGGGGACACTGATTATGCTGATCGTCATATTGTCAGTATTTTATTCTTTGGTTATAGATTTAAATCATCATTGTGTTCAACAAGTTCTTTTTCCTCTTTCAGCAAGATAATGACCAATCTAGTCAGCCTATTCTCGGCAGCGTTTGTGATGAACTGGCCACGCTACTTTGCCACTCAGGAGCTTCAGTATCCCCCAGCATTTGACGCCAGGGTCGTCCTGTACCCTAGTGACCAGAATCTCAAGGACTACCTCAGCTGGAGGCAGGCAGATTGTGAGTTAGGGTGCATATTCTATGTAGAGGAGACAACTAAGTCTAAGGCCTTGACTAAAAATATAAGCCAATGAAATTTTATAAGAAAAGAAAATTCTAGAGCAAAATGTTTCAACACGTTTATACAGTTGAAGACGCTTAGGAAACAGATATAGAATATCTCTTTCTGATGTACCTGTACACTGGACTACAGTTGTAACACCTTAAAGGACCACTAATTTTAGTATCCGTGAAGGTCTGGGTTAGAATATAGATCTTTAGTAACCCATGCCTGTCGAAAGAGGCGACTAACGGGATCAGGTGGTCAGGCTCGCTGACTTGGTTGCCACATGTCATCGGTTCCCAATTGCGCAGATCGATGCTCATGTTGTTGATCCCTGGATTGTCTGGTCCAGACTTGATTATTTACAGACTGCCGCCATCTAGCTTGAATATTGTGGAGTTCGACGTAAAACTAAAGTCACTCACTCACTAATTTTAGTTTCCTATAATTCCTATAATAAAAAATACAATAAGTCGCGGGGACCCAAGAAAGTGGAATATCCTTTGGATAAAGGGACTTTTATAATATCTCCAGGGCAGAGGGATGTTCCGGAGGAGTCATCAACTTGTATAACACTGTGTTCCCTTCCCAGGTCACATCAACAACTTGTATAACACTGTGTTCCCTTCCCAGGTCACATCAACAACTTGTATAAAACTGTGTTCCTTCCCAGGTCACATCAACAACTTGTATAACACTGTGTTCCCTTCCCAGGTCACATCAACAACTTGTATAACACTGTGTTCCCTTCCCAGGTCACATCAACAACTTGTATAACACTGTGTTTCCTTCCCAGGTCACATCAACAACTTGTATAACACTGTGTTCCCTTCCCAGGTCACATCAACAACTTGTATAACACTGTGTTTCCTTCCCAGGTCACATCAACAACTTGTATATCACTGTGTGTTCCCTTCCCAGGTCACATCAACAACTTGTATATCACTGTGTTCCCTTCCCAGGTCACATCAACAACTTGTATAATCACTGTGTTCCCTTCCCAGGTGACATCAACAACTTGTATAAAACTGTGTTCCCTTCCCAGGTCACATCAACAACTTGTATAACACTGTGTTCCTTCCCAGGTCACATCAACAACTTGTATAACACTGTGTTTCCTTCCCAGGTCACATCAACAACTTGTATAACACTGTGTTCCTTCCCAGGTCACATCAGTCACATCAACTTGTACAACACTGTGTTCCCTTCCCAGGTCACATCAACTTGTATAACACTGTGTTCCCTTCCCAGGTCACATCAACAACTTGTATAACACTGTGTTCCTTCCCAGGTCACATCAAGCAACATTGTATAACACTGTGTTTGCCCTTCCCAGGTCACATCAACAACTTGTCCCAGGTCAATCAACAACTTGTATAACACTGTGTTTCCTTCCCAGGTCACATCAACTTGTATAACACTGTGTTCCTTCCCAGGTCACATCAACAACTTGTATAACACTGTGTTCCCTTCCCAGGTCACATCAACAACTTGTATAACACTGTGTTTCCTTCCCAGGTCACATCAACAACTTGTATAACACTGTGTTCCTTCCCAGGTCACATCAACAACTTGTATAACACTGTGTTCCCTTCCCAGGTCACATCAACAACTTGTATAACACTGTGTTTCCTTCCCAGGTCACATCAACAACTTGTATAGCACTGTGTTCCTTCCCAGGTCACATCAACAACTTGTATAACACTGTGTTTCCTTCCCAGGTCACATCAACAACTTGTATAACACTGTGTTCCTTCCCAGGTCACATCAACAACTTGTATAACACTGTGTTCCCTTCCCAGGTCACATCAACAACTTGTATAACACTGTGTTCCCTTCCCAGGTCACATCAACAACTTGTATAACACTGTGTTCCTTCCCAGGTCACATCAACAACTTGTATAACACTGTGTTCCCTTCCCAGGTCACATCAACAACTTGTATAACACTGTGTTCCCTTCCCAGGTCACATCAACAACTTGTATAACACTGTGTTCCCTTCCCAGGTCACATCAACAACTTGTATAACACTGTGTTCCCTTCCCAGGTCACATCAACAACTTGTATATCAACACTGTGTTCCTTCCCAGGTCACATCAACAACTTGTATCACTGTGTTCCTTCCCAGGTCACATCAACAACTTGTATAACACTGTGTTCCTTCCCAGGTCACATCAACAACTTGTATAACACTGTGTTCCCTTCCCAGGTCACATCAACAACTTGTATAACACTGTGTTCCCTTCCCAGGTCACATCAACAACTTGTATAAAACTGTGTTCCCTTCCCAGGTCACATCAACAACTTGTATAACACTGTGTTCCTTTCCAGGTCACATCAACAACTTGTATAAAACTGTGTTCCTTCCCAGGTCACATCAACAACTTGTATAACACTGTGTTCCCTTCCCAGGTCACATCAACAACTTGTATAACACTGTGTTCCCTTCCCAGGTCACATCAACAACTTGTATAACACTGTGTTCCCTTCCCAGGTCACATCAACAACTTGTATAACACTGTGTTCCCTTCCCAGGTCACATCAACAACTTGTATAAAACTGTGTTCCCTTCCCAGGTCACATCAACAACTTGTATAACACTGTGTTCCTTTCCAGGTCACATCAACAACTTGTATAACACTGTGTTCCCTTCCCAGGTCACATCAACAACTTGTATAACACTGTGTTCCCTTCCCAGGTCACATCAACAACTTGTATAACACTGTGTTCCCTTCCCAGGTCACATCAACAACTTGTATAACACTGTGTTTCCCTTCCCAGGTCACATCAACAACTTGTATAACACTGTGTTCCCTTCCCAGGTCACATCAACAACTTGTATAACACTGTGTTCCCTTCCCAGGTCACATCAACAAGTTGTATAACAATGTGTTCCTTTCCAGGTCACATCAACAACTTGTATAACACTGTGTTCCCTTCCCAGGTCACATCAACAACTTGTACAACACTGTGTTCTGGAAGCTGGTACAGGAACGCTGTCTCACACCTGCACAGTCTCAGGAAAAACTCAAGGTGAGTGTTGTTGCCATTTCAGTCACAACAGGACAGTCAGCTCAGGCTCACTTCTCAGCACATCTATGCAACAATCAAGATTTAAGAGAGTGTCGACATTAGTCAGATGAACTGGAATCAGTTGTACATGATGCTTCAAGGATGGTTGAATCCTGCTGAATTTACAACTGAGTGAGTGAGTGAGTGAGTGACTGTGTGTAGTTTTACACCGCTTTTAGCAATATTCTGGCAATATCACGGCAGGAGACACCAGAAATGGGCTTCACATGTTGTACCCATGAGGGGAATCGAACCGGGGTCTTCAGCGTGACGATCGAACACTTTAACCACTAGGCTACACCACCTCCCCGAATTTACAGCTGATTAATAATGTGGCCTGCATTATAATCACTTTGTGTACAGATATTTATTTCGAAAATTCACAGGGTAGGACCTCCAAATCAAAATGATGTTTCAAAAGTAACGATTTTTCTTTGCCTTCAAGGTTTATTGATTAGATTTCCCAACCAGGATGTAGCACATCAGGAACTCCTTAATGGTACAATAAGTTGAATATCTACAATAAGTTGAATACAGTAATCAGATACTTCTCAAACATACTGTAATCTGTCTGAAAACTTGGGGTGCAGTGGTTTATAATAATAATAATAATAGGCCATTTATATAGCGCCTTTCCATGTCACAGGGATATGCTCAAAGCGCTTCCTGAGTTCAAGTTAAAACTATATACAGCTGGCAGGTACGGATGATTGGAAGTCACTTGTAGCGGAGAAATAGATGAGTCTTTAGTCGTGTTTTGAATGTACTTAGGGAAGGAGATGATTTTAAATCGATAGGGAGAGTTCCACAGAGAAGCTGCTGCATATGAAAAGGTTCTTGAGCCAAATGATTTTAGATTGTAGCTCGGGATAGCAAGTAACAGTTGTTGTGATGAGCACAGAGTTCTTTCTGGAGAGTAATGTGTCAGAAGGTCTTGAAGGTAGGAAGGTCCTGAGTTGTAGAAAGACTGATAGGTGAGGCAGAGAATCTTGAAATCAATCCTTTCACGTATACGGAGCCAGTGTAGAGAGTTTAGAATGGGAGAGATGTGACAGCGAGGACTGGTGAGAGTGATGATGCATGCAGCTTTGTTTACCAAGTTAGTAGTTAGTGTCATGACAACTATTCTACCTGAGTGATTCTTATTCCCCTTGTTTTGTTCACTGGGCTATGACACACCCCTTTCAGTGAATTAATTATAATCATTATGACAACTATGTCGTGACTTCTTTGTGGGTCTGTTCTTGTTCTTTTCTAATTTCTACATTTACTAAACATCTGGGTTGGTGGGGTAGCCTAGTGGTTAAAGCGTTTGCTCATCATGCTGAAGATCCAGGTTCGATTCTCCACATGGGTACAATGTGTGAAGCCCATTTCTGGTGTCCTAGTGGTTGGAAAAGCGGTGATCCGTGGTTGAATCTGGAATATTGCAAATAGTTCCCCGCCCGTGATATTGCGCGGATAACTAAACTCACTCACTTCTAAACCTCTGAATCATTAATTAACAAGTACACAAGTCACTTTAACGCAGTTCGGACCTTGTTCTCCCTTCTATACTTTTAAGTCTGCTTAATTATCCCAACTACAGCCCAGCAACTGTTCCATGGTTCATTGTTATTGAACTACATCCTTATGATGTCTCTGTCAGTCATTCTGGTTGTTCCCAGCTGGTAGTGATCATCTCCACAGTCCCAAGTTTTACCTACTCTCACAAGTACACTGCCTCTTGTCGCAATTTCCAGAAACCAATTAATCCTGGATAACTGACAACCAGCTGTGCTTCTCTTTTGACACACGTTGGATACAGTTGATAACACAGGATATATACATTCATGTTCTGTACAAAGTTGTCTTTTAAATATACAATTTCATTTACAATCAAATAATTTTTAATAAACATCTGTTGCTTATGAATATAACCGGGACTGCATCTCCTGGCTGATAACTGTTCAACACTATTTTAGGTGTCAAGGGTAATTGTAAGTTGTAAGGGAAGTAGTGGTGGGGTGGGGATGGGGTGGGGAAATGATTAGACTCACCTGTCACCTGGTTGTGTCTTTTTGTGAGTGAGTGAGTGAGAGAGAGAGTTCAGTTGGGTTTTATGCTGCTTGGAATAGTAAACCAGTTATATAACACGTAAACTTACATAATAAATGTTGCAAGAAATTCAACACTGAAAACTTGACTGACACACTGGAGAAAAACCCCTCCCCCCAAGTCTTTGAAAGTATGTTTTCATGCCATCTGCTTTGCTCTTGGACTCATGCATAATACACAATTCCTCCTTTTTCTTTTCCTTATGTCCTCGTTTGTTTGGCCAGTGCAGATGGAAATGAAGGGTGGGTAATTTGTAACGACAAGAACCATGGTAATGGGGCAGGGCTCCAGATAATTTTTGAACATCAGGAGTACGTACTCCTAATTTGTTCAATATACGAGTACTGGAAAACCTTAAGAGTACATTTAGAGTACTGAATGGAAATTAATGAACTATCAGTAATCTTGTGTTTCATTTCATATATGCACAACAATATTGCTACTCTTGTGTAAACAGGTCAATAAACAATAAAACAATACTTTTTTTCAGATGAATACGTACGTAAATAATTCTAATACCATACACCATTGCTGTGGTGCGTATCTGCTACGTTTTCTAAATTATTTCCTACCGTATCGTGCATATTTTTTATCTGTACATACGCCGATACAGCCCTTATCTGGAGCCCTGGTAATGGGGTTTGTGTAGGTTTTGCTGAAATGCGAGCCTTGGAGCCTGGGAGGTATAGAGATACAATGTATTTGTAACTGATGATCATATATGACTGGCATACCCAATAGACAGTTGTGGTGGCTTCAGCGGCTGGGCGCTACTGTCTTTGGTGTTTTATTGTACAGTCATGTCGGGTACCCATGAGTTGTCCCACCTGGTTGGCTTGATCCTGGCAATTTACAGAATTGAGTATGACTCAAGACAAGCGAACTGTCTGTGTGTACCATTACAAGAAGACAGTATAGCATCATACCACCCTCATGTGATAAGGTCTGGTGGGTAGACATGCTCCTTGTATATATAGTCTGTTTACGGTGAAAACGTACCGATGAATTTCACTTTAAACAAAAAAGTAAATCAAATAAAGTGAAATTAAGATTGCGAATCCTCCTAATTTTACCTTGCCATTTGAAAATTTTAATCTCAGAATTTTATTCAACTTGGGATGAAAGTTGTTTAACAAATGATCATAGTTTCAAATCGGTATTATTGGTTTGTATTACAAGGGGGTATGCACATAAAATGAAACACCGAGATCAAGTAGGGTTGGTCTAAGTTAATGCTCATCACGTACCGCACGTGCATTTGTTTCACTGTTCCAACTACTGCGCTTACCCCCTTGTAATACAAACCAATATAAGCGATTTGAAACAATGATCGTTTGTTAAACAACTTTTTTCATAAGTTGAATACAAATCTAAGATTTAAATGTTCAATTGGCAAGGTAGAATAATGAGGATTCGCAATCTTAATTTCACTTTATTCGATTTACATTTTTGTTGAAAGTGCAATTCACTGGTACGTTTTCACTGCAAACAGACTATAGTGTTGACTGTTTCTGTGTTGCAGGGCACATTATCTAGTGACAAGAATGAGATTCTATTCACCGAGTTCAATATCAACTACAACAACCTGCCAGAGCTCTACAGGAAAGGAACAGTATTAATCAGGAAAAAGGTGAGTTGGGGAACTCACTATCAATATTTAGATTTCAGTAATCTTCAAGATCAGTTGACCTTGATTAGGTGTATGGATAATAGCTTTCCTCCCATAGTTCATTAGCGCATGTACAAGGTGTGAGAACCTCACTTCTTTCATGTCAAATGTCTGTTCAGAGATGCCAACCCTAATTTAGCCCAATTAGTATTTTGGCCAAAAACTGATGAAAAAATTAGTATTTTTGTCGAATATTGGTATTAACTTTTCAAAGAAATTTCAAATTTCATAAAAAATACATAGATATTATAAGAACTTGTTATTTAAGTATCCACATATAGCTTGATACCCGTGAAGGTCTGGGTTAGAATATTGATCTTCAGTAACCCATGCTTGTCGTAAGAGGCGACTAACGGGATTGGTGGTCAGGCTCGCTGACTTAGTTTATACATGTCATCGGTTCCCAATTGCGCAGATCAATGCTCATGCTGTTGATCACTGGATTGTCTGGTCCAGACTCGATTATTTACAGACCGCCGTCATCTAGCTTGAATATTGCTCAGTGCGGTAAAACTAAACTCACTCACTCACTGATACTGAATAAAATCAGGTTGAAATTTATTGTGTATGGTACATATGCTATTGAATGTATTTTCTGAAAAATTAATATATTTTAACTGCTATCATAGTTGCGTATTTTGTGTTGTTTTTTCGTAACGAATGTGATAAAATCGTATGGGTTGGCATCTCTGCCTGTTGTATCATTTGTTTAGTATTTTTTGATTATTCTCAATCTGTTCTCCGCAGGACGAAGTCTGTTCCTCCCCCACAAGGACACAGTCAGGCATGAACTCTCTCAACCACTCAATGTCAAAGCTGTCTACTGGAAAGAGCAAACCGCTTGTTACAACACTACACTGTGATATTATAGGGGCCAAATTTTGGGAGGAACACCCTGAAATTCTTGACCCCAAGAAAGGATAAATGTCCTGTTATCAATTTTTGCCTTTTTATACGCAATATGGATTTTAATATATTTAAGAAATCCTATACATGAGAAGGAAGTTATTTTGGATATTCTGAGTTAGCAAAGTAGTTTTATGCCCATGTATCAGTAATAACATCAGTCCTAAGAGCACAGGTCTGGTGCAGAAAGAGGAAAGAATGAACCTCAATAAGGGGATCTGGTCACAGAAAGGTGACGCAACTCTGCACCTGAGACCTGTGACATACTTCGAACTCAAGGAAATGTTATTTACTTTCCTGATGATAAAACAATGGTGATGTTGTTTAACACACTGGGCATGTGGGTGGTCAAATGCCAGACAAAACTATTGAACTTTGCAGATTCACACAACACTTGCCAAATACAGTCACCTTGCCATGAGCATTCTTTAAAGATTATATTTTTACTGGTCAACATGTGGAGTTCAAAGGAATTATAAACTACTCTAGAAAAGTTTAAGAACACGTACAATCAGAAATAACATAGTTAAATAGGTAAATTATATTTCTGGAAGTTGAGTGGAACTAAATGTCAGTCTGGAATTGAATAGCCATGTAACAAAGAGATCCTGCTGAGAAGGTGTTGATAGAGCTAAACAAATATTTCATTTGGAGAACCACACACTCAGGTTAGGTCTTGTCAAGGCAATGAACATCCATAAAGGGAGATAACCCAGCCATGTGACGGCGTTACCGACTGGACAAAACAAACAAACACTTCCACTTTGTTTACATTTATTGTGCTTTCTTGTAAAACTGCAATAATACAGTGAATGTGTTTGCTTTAGACATGTAAAGCAAATTATGATCATGTACATCTGTACAGCATAGTGTTATATACAAAGTTATCTATACAGGTGATACATACCTATATACATGATATTCAAATAGCTCAACATTTGAATACTGCTCACCACTGATAGGTCAACACAAGTCACATGAGCAGCATCTGCACCAATGAATGACTGGCAAGTAAAAGTCCATGGTGTATGTGTCCACATTATTGCTACTGCCACTATCCATTATTTATCTCAAACATGGACACTGTTTCACATGTCAAAATCCTTCTCATGTACGCGAGGAAAATCTGAATAAAGGGTTTTGAAGAGGAATTGTGTTTTGATCTTTGAAAACAGGTATTGACAGACAATATACAATGGATGTGGAAAGTTTTGACCCCAGTGAAAATTTCAGATTAATAAATCATGGAATGATGTCCATTTATTCATATAGTGACACCCGATAGTCTAAACGTTAGAATAACGCCCTTGGCCAGAAAATCTGAATTTGTTATACCATAATGTAGTTCAAAATTGAAATTTTGTTTGATGCCATCTTTAAATTCATGTTATTTCAACCTTGTATATAGTTGTAAACAAACAGTTTTAATGTATAACTAGGCATTAAAGCCTCTTCCTGTTATCAGTCAACTATTACATCTACAGAGTAATAACTATATTAACATGCACTTGGAAGTTTATAACTCTAAACGCTGCAGACCTGGAGCAAAATACAGGCCTCAGATTGGTCTAGGTAAACCCCTGTCTGTATAAAGGAGTAACAGAAACATCTATGATCTGTTTATCCAGATGATTTGGGTAGTAATGGCACCATCTTGAAAAACATTCATAAATATTCCTGACAGCAGTTTGGTAGCTAGCATTCTGGACCAACAGGCTCCAATTATAGGGGTTTCACTACAGACTTTCAAATTTAATACTAAATGTACTAAACTAAACTAGTAAGAAAAAGTTAATTAACTTGAAATTATACCACTAAAGTTAGTATTCCTGAATTCTTGTTAGACACTCCACTTCCAACACAACATTAAGTTCTTGTGGAGGTACCTCCAGTATTATCTATTGTGTGGGTCACAGCAAGGCAAATAGAAATTCTGAACAGAAGCCATTACTTGGAACAAAATATCACACTGACAGTTTGATTGTCAACATTATCTTTAGAAAATCTGAAAAGTGCTCACGTGGAAATCTGATACAACATGTTCATGACAACAACCGCGACATCACAATCACATGCCACTGGGCAGCATTAACTGGATCTAGTGACAAAATGTGCAGCTTGTTCAAAGAAAACTTTCTTTTGCATAAGGTACGTAGCATGTGGAAATTCTGTGGCAAACATTCACACAAGCAGTAACTGCATAGCCCAATATAACTAATGGAAGAATTCTACCAAGGCCACACAACAATCACCATGCCACGTCATCATGCTACATTCTTGGCAAGTTTTTACAAAAGATGAGACCATGTGCTCAAGACCAACCTATTCTGGCTGTATGGACAAAACAATGGCAAACATTCAGCATCTTACTGAAAGAACCATGGAAGTATAAATAAACAGTAACATCTAAATTACCTGGAAAAACTTCCTGAACGAAAGCAGTGTATGAAACTCCATAAAAACCAGGAAGCCCACAGAGCTGATAACTGAAACATGTTGCAGGCCCTGTTAACATGTAACCAGCCCTGTATTAAAAATAGGAAACTGAGATAAGGTGTTAAAATAATGTAATTAATGAATTACTTGTAGTGAAGTAAACTTAAACATGTGCAAAAGCAAATTTAATGGCGGGCACTGTTGCTCACGGAAATATTCAAAGATGTGTGATTGTTACATACTATTAGAAAAGAACAACATTGTTCATTGGCTGAAAGCATTCTCTAGACCAATCACATTTAGTGTTAGATAAATGGGTAGGCTGATCTGTGGAAGTTATGGTTTGATTGATCATGAACTATACAGACGTCGTCTAGCTACCACAATTGTAATTATTTTGGAAATATTTCCCGTAGTCAATGACATGGTCAAATATATACCCTTGGAAAATGTATTGGCCGACAGGGCTGGCTATAAAATAAAGTTGTAAGCCCGCCATGTAACTAGCAAGCAGCGGGCCACCGGGCAGACGCTATTTCATACACTGATGAAAGGCATGTTTCAGTCAACCATTTGAAAATGGGCATATTTCTGTATAGAACAGAATTGCCTACACATGGGTCTTGGGTTTGATTACCAATGGCAAAACCACAGGATGGACACATAATAGCCACTACCATAATTGTGACACTGCAATTTCAATTAGTTTCTAGGCTATTTTAAAGTATCAAACAGTAATTTCATATTCTGTGCCGCCATATAGCTGGAATATTGCTGAGTGCGGCGTAAAACTAAACTCACTCACTCACTCACATTCTGTGACTTAGACAATGAACAGTAACCAGTAACTTAGAAATTATGAAATACAACCGTGTTATGCCATGGAAGAAACATGGAAAAAGAAAACAGGGCTTCATGAGGATCTGCCATCAACAAACATCTTTTGCCCTGTGAACACTAATCACTGTTCCTATCATGATGATGAAAGATCTCGCACAGGCTTATGTAAGTTATGTATGATCAGCTGAATGGTGAGTGAGTGGATTTTTAGTCACATCAGCAGTATTTCTGCCATACTGTGACTAAAACAAAGCTGAATGGTACTGTATATGCTGTTGGATGAAATCTCGGATATTCAAAGGGTGTGTGTGGCAAGAACTGCAATACCAGATTTTTTAAATTAAAAACTATGAAACTGAATATTTTGTTTTGGTGGCTTGTTGCAACAACAAACATTAGTGGTTGACAATCCCAGGGCCTCCTTTCACAAAGCACTAAGGTGATCGTAAGTCGCTATGGTAACCTTAGTGCAATGTTAAAGAATGGGAGTTAAGGTAAGGGTTGCTTCATGAAAGGAGCCCCAGGTCTGGTCTAATCGCCATATTTCAGTGTTAATCTTAATGTGCAAATGTAAAATGCCTCAAGAAATCAAATAATTTTAGGTGCTTGCAAGCACTGAATATGAACAGATTTGGTTTTTTTTTCCCATTAAGACACCTTTGTAGAAAAGATGTCCTGTCATGACAAAAGCTGTTTCCACAGAACAGTTTCAAGACTGTAGTTGACAAATGTATCTAAACTGAGTGAGAGATCTCTCTTTGATTTATGCAAGCATGTTGAATATATGTTAACTGTTCATGAACTAAACTGACCTATAAGCATTCTCTGATGATACAGTCTGTTCTCATGAATAAAAAAGAAGTGAAGATTCTGTGGAGATGCTACAGTGTTGGGCTAGCAGACCCTGTCAACCAATGGATACCTGACCACGCTGTGAAAGGCACATCCATATATATCACATAAATAATTTAAGCGTATCAAGATCATAAGAAAAGCAAATGTACCAACCAAAGGAAGTTGAAGAACACCCAATTATTCCATGTGACAACTAGTACCTGCCATTCCTGGCGGGAACTGCAACATGATTCAAATTGTATTTTGAGTATACATTCCAATATTAACCAGTCAGCATGAAAGGTTTATTTACTTCTATTTCAGTGATCAGTCTAGCTTTATACTTCAGCCTAAGTAAACTTAGGCTTAGTATTAGTCGTTACACTGCTATAATGAGTCTAACAAACCCTAGTAGAAGGTCGCGTCAGCATACAGCTTACCAAATGGTGAAAGTTAACATTCGCACATACCGCTTGACCTTTACCTAAAAAACTTGAACGATTCCGAATGCTATTTTCCGCACGGTCACTTCCGAGTGATACACTGGGGGACGCAGTGAGTAAACAGTCCCTGAAAATAGCTTTTTTGTCAATATGCAAGGATATCATCTCGCTGAATTAAAAGATAAATATTAACCATGTCATTAGAAACCCCTAAGCGTATATACTGCAGGTCAAATATCTGTTTTATGCGGATTTTCGTTTGTTGATAGATCAGTGTCAGCGACCAGGGAAGAGAAAATCCAAAAACGTTTTGTAAGTCCCGCCGAACCCTCTGATTGCTTAAATCAGTTCTCCTGTCTCACGTTTAATTGGACGGTCATTGGTTGCTCAAAGGTTAGCTGACGCGACCTTCTACTAGGGTTTGTTAGTCTCAGTATAGAAGTGTAACGAATAATAATGAGGTTAAGTTTACTGAGACTGGCTTATACTTAGGTTATGTGGTCCCCTGGAATGGTGCAGTAAACATCAAGGTCAAAATCTTGTAATGATCACTTATTCTTAGGCAAGTCATAACAAGTCTGCTTGTCAAGGACAAGTTAACCTAAAATTGTATCAACTAACAGCTGGAAAGGTACTGACAGGCAAACAGACCTTTCTAGACATGTAGGTGGAGGTTTATGAAAAGCCATGGTTTGGGAAGTGTGCTGGTGTTATCACCACAGTATCATTGACAATGCCTTGATTGTGACTGATGAAGAAAATTCTTCAAGTATCCACTAAACCATTGGCTGGATACTCAGCAATAAATGACCATACAGCACAGTACTCTGGGCTGATATATGAATTACAAGGGCACAAAATTATCCTTTGAAAATAGCAAGGCTTCAGAATATTGAGAAGGAAGTACAAACCCAGTCAAAATATTTTGTTCTGAAGTAGCTTTCTCCAAAACAAATCTGCCAACAAATTCATACAGTTATCTTTAAAACAAAGATACTCTCAATTAATAAGCATATTGTCAGTATTTATTTGTACTTTTGTAAACATCAAAGCAAAAATACAAAACTCACCCAGTGTGGCCAATTGGACGTTATGTCTGTTTGACAATACATAAATATTTCCTGTAATAAGCTATAAAACATAATAAAATGCATGCATAACAATAGATTGTATGTATTATATGCAGGTGATCACTACACTGTTTTACAAAAGAATATAAACGTATACATCACAATTATCCATTATATCAGTACTATCACATAATAATACTGAAACAGAAAATAACTCTGGTGTTATTCACTCAGGAATGATGGCAGGTGCTTGCTTTACTCGATTTAATGGCAAACCTTAACAAAATTTGAACAGCATTTACAAGTGATTACAATACCTAAAAAATATGTGCATGTTGAAAAATTAACTTTTTTCATCTTTAATCAGGTGACCGACCATGACCAGCAAGGCAAACCAAAGAACTGAAAGTGTAATTCAGTGGGTAATTGTTTATAATTCTGTGTCCAATAGAACCAATTATTAATGGGTGAAAATATGAAGATGTCTATCTGTGTTTCAAAGACTTCTTTCAGCAGCAAGAGAAGGCTAATGACAAATGCTACACTGTTCTTGTTCCAGGCAATTCCTGATTCCTTAACTGTTTGACAAAATATTATTATTATTATATATCAAACCAAGACAAAAACAACACAACAATTCTGAAATCTGGTTAGCACAAGTTTGAAAAATTATCTTAAAATTCTTTTTCGAAAAACAATGTTTAAGGACCTTTTGCTCTTTGTTTCTTCCAAGTTGTACAAATATAGACATTAAAACCTTGGCAAAAACTGTGTAAGTTAAATACACAGTCATTTCATCATTCAAAAAATATATTATGGCTATAAATTAGCAGACTTCTTCCTGAACATATGAGCTGTTGCAGAATACCAATATAAACTTGGTATCTATCGGAACATGTCACCTGATTGAGTGAGTATAGCTAGATGCCACATTAGCAATTTTGAAGCTAATTGCCATGACCATGTTATACTGATATGTAATCAGATAAGTTTACACTGTGAGTAAAACTCAACTGTTGTTGATCTCATTTCATGCAACATAGACAGACTATACTACTCACACTTTGCAAAGGATCATAAAAATTCACAAGATTACTTAAACGTAGATTAATAATTTGAAATTGTATCCATTTAAAACAGGATAAATAATAATATGGTAACCGCTCTTTAGGCAAACAGTCACTTTAATCTAACCTTATGCACTTGATACACGAGTAATAAAACATGGTTTTCATGGCACCAATCAACCATTTTGCAAATCATGGAATGAGGCATTGACAAGTACACACCACCTGTCAGTAGCAGGTATGGGTTCCACAAGATGAAAGGGCATACTGAAAGCTAGGGTCCATGCTTACAATAACTTAATAAGCTTAGATATTTAAACCAAATTTGACCCCACATCATAGTTTTCTGTTGAATCCATGATTTGATCCTTAGCAAAGTGTGAATAGTATAGCTGTGTTGAAGACGCAACTGAAAATAATGATAAAAGTCATAAATGGGCAAACACACTCAAGGAACTCTACGACAGGCTGTAAAAAATGTTGAAATATATCATGTTCATGATCTGCAACAGCCAATGTCAGAGAAGAAGGAGGTCTCCTTCAAATTGTCTCAGTACCAGATTCTTGTACCTAGGTAAGCAGACTTAAATACTTCTTCAATATTGCACAAAGCTATTCTAGAAGAGAAATAACTGCTGGTCATAGGTGACCAATTCAGAGATATTTCACCTCCTGAAATCGGCCATAAATAAAGTTACATTTTACAGTCTCCAAGAAAACAACATGGTTTGATGGTGTAGTGGCAATTCCCATATTCAAAGCACTGTTCTAATCTACGAATCTTCAAGCTTCATAAGCAAATTTGTTGGAAATATTGTGCAGGCATGCATCCACACAGCTTGTGAGCGACTTCATGACTTAGATTGCAGAACAAAGAAAACCCATTTTGGCTCTCGAAAAGCCCATCCTTTATGGGTGAAATAGGTTCCATGCTGTACACTGAAATCTCGGACTCAAACAGGTGTGTTCTGGCGGGTAAGACACACTCCACGTGCATCAGGGAAATTATGAAAGACTTGATGAGAAAGTTTGATCACAGCATGGCACTTTGAGTTGTGGGAATGAATCTCGAGTTCATAGCACACCTTGAGAAAGCTGTCCCAAGATCCTGCCTTTCAGCACCAGTGACTCCATCACACATTACTTGATCGCAGCCTTAAAACAGAGTTCAGTAGATCCACATGCTGGGCA
Organism: Haliotis rubra; assembly: GCF_003918875.1. Taxonomy (NCBI): domain Eukaryota; kingdom Metazoa; phylum Mollusca; class Gastropoda; order Lepetellida; family Haliotidae; genus Haliotis; species Haliotis rubra. Next base: position 729,875 of record NW_025765248.1, read on the forward strand.
TGTACCAGCATCACACGTCTGGCATTTATTTGAAACATTTCTGCAATTACCTGGTCTTTCCATCTCAGCATTGCTCTAATTAATATTCCTGGAACTAATGAGTGACAACTGTCATCCCTATTGCTGGGTCACAACATACCTCTGGACAATGATGGACTGGTTTTAGATGATCCTTGTGGTGCTTGACTGACTGCTTCGGATAATGTTGGAGACGCATAATCAAATCCAATTAGTCCCCAGCTCAAATCACATTACTGGTTTACATTAAAAGGTGTTCCTTCAAGATTTTCACACGTCTCGAGGCTGCTGGACCAGTGTGTCTACATCTGTTGGTGAAACTGCACTGGCAGTTATCCCAGGAGTGTCAATGATCACAATATTAAGATTCAACAAAACAACCAGGGTGTCTTGATCATGTGCTCCTCAAGCCATTGAACCCTTTAGAATGCCCTTCAGATGCCATCTACAAGGAGGCTCCTGACATCCTCAAACCTTTATCAATGTACTCTGGTAAACCCTGCAACGAGGACGGGTATCTCACACAGGTGTCTCTGTCACCATCAGACGCATCCTCGAACACATGCACCACATCGACTAGACCTGAGGTGCAGTGCCGTTCTCAAGACCTTTCAGCTGTTTCAGTACTGTCTCTACCAGCTTCTTCTTGTCTCGCTCGTTCCTCTTCAGTGATGCAAATAAGTTGTTCTTTTTCTTGTCAGCATTATTCAGCCTGAATGAGACAGAGGGGAAATATTCAAATTACAAAGCAGAGAAAATATGGTTCCCATTCATAGTTCTTGTAACCAATAATTTAATCTTTTGTAACTGCACTTTTTGGTATCAAATCGTTTTTAGACTCTGCTCTGAGAATTTTTTCTCTTCTTTCTGCATCAATCAATTAACAGAGCATGACCACCCAATCCCACCTGTCATGATCACCTCTTACAAAAAGCATAGGTTGCTGAAGATCAGTTCTGACATGGATCTTCTCAGGTTGCCTCGGAATTAAGAGACTGAAGGGTTAGTTGCCTTCAAGAGAACAACAGACATGTAGCAAAGGTACTTTTCTGAATAAATAAATGTATCCTGACCGAAACCCGACTTCAGTGCAGTGGGCCTTTATGGTGTAATTCTGTGCAATGAGTTTGACAAGGGTTCTGCAGTACCCAACATGACACTAAAGCAATGACTTCCATAAGTGTACTCATTAAACTTACTTTTCCAGCAAGCTGATTGCAACGTGTCGCTGGACGCGAAGGTACTTTGACTGCTGCTTGCCATAGTCAGCCAGGTACAGAGACCAGTCCCAGTTCAAAAACAGATCTAAAAGCTGAAACATAACAACATATGTTCAATAGCTCATCCTGTACCTGATACTAAAACAAACAATAAAACACCAGGCAATAATCCCACAACCACTATACCTTGACAACCCTGATAAAGAGTGAGTGAGTGAGTCAGTATGGTTTTACACCACTTTTAACAATATTCCAGCAATAACATGGCGGGGGACACCAGAAATGGGCTTCATTCATTGTACCCATGTGGGGAATCTAACCCGGGTCTTCAGCGTGACGAATGAATGCTTTAACCACTAGGCTACCCCATCGCCCCGAGAACTGTCAGAGTGGGATATCAACAGTACTTCAATAATTCATGGTATGTAAGCCTAAGGTGAAATTCTAGCATGTTCTAGCTGTCTCCTGAGTTAAGGCACAGTGCATGGATTTTCTGCTGCTGTTAACAGTTTTTCAGTTATGTAATGGTACCTCAGCTCAAAGTGGGTGGAAAAGCAGAAATGTCACAGGTCTTAGATATTCCAATTTCATTAAAACTGCTGACAAACCCAAATAAAAACTTCTTCTTTTTAAAAAAATAAATAAATAAAAAGATTTTAAAAATTGCTTTTGTGTCAGACTTTTGCACATTGACAAGAGCACCCCAAATGGCTTGTGTCCCCTGGGAACTAAGGAGCACAATTTGGATCTACTAATTTAAAAACAAAAACAATCATGTCTTGAATTCCTTCAGCCACATTTTTCCACAGCAAGTTCAAACATCTTCGGGATGAAACTGTCAAGTCAGGGTGTGTAAATAATGACAAGAAGAGCTCAATATCCTACCTGCCGAAGATCAGCAAAGGCCATTTGTAGAGTGCCATCATTAGAACCAGGGACTGGCTCTGAGGCTGCAAATTCTGAAACGATGAACTGAGTGTTATTTTGCTTGTGAGGGGGTCAGCTTTTAAAATTAGAAATTTTAAATGACTGGTCCAGTGAATATTGAACAAACTGTATGAATAGCAACTTTTTTATTTATTTAGTGAGACATTTCGATACAGATTTTTGTACCATTGTCAAGCAGGATCATGATCATCATGTAATATTGCATGCTGTACTTAACAATACACCAGCCATATGATGCAGTCTGCAGAACACAATCCAGTGACTGACATCATGAGCATAGATCCAGACAGATGGAGAAGATGACGTGTTCAATAACAAAGCCTGTGAGTCTGACACGCCTGAGCTTTGATCTACGTAACTGCCAAACACTGGATGACACCAATCAACCAAGACGAACAAAGGCAGTTGGGGACCAAAACAACAAGGACCCCTTCTTTGAGTTGCATTTTTAGAAGTTGGAGGGGTCCTTGTTAGGACAAACTTTATGGGTGAGTGAGTGAGTTTAGTTTTACGCCACACTCAGCAAAATTCCAAATATATGGCGGTGGTCTGTAAATAATTGAGTCTGGACCAGACAATCCAGTGATCAACAATATGAGCATCAATCTACGCAATTGGGAACCGATGACATGTGTCAACCATGTCAGCGAGCATGACCACCCGATCCCGTTAGTCGCCTCTTACGACAAGCATGGGTTACTGAAGACCAATATTCTAACCCGGATCTTCACGGGTGACAAACTTTATGTATGAACAACTTCTTTATTCAGGTGGTGCGACGTTTAGATACAGATTCTAGCTTGACAAATCCCCATTTCAGCCAGGGTGTTTTATGATTCTGACTCACGTTCACACTGCATAAGATCCAGGTTAAACTGCTGGAGCGAGCCAAGGGTGAGTTGTCGGATGTCGTTATCCAACAGGAAGCCCATCATGGTGCAGGCAATGTGTTGACAGGCTGACATACACGCCGTCTTCGCCACCTTCTCCTGCAAATACACAGACATCATTCACTTGAAATATGATGTTCACCATGCTATGTAACATGCTGTAACATTAGGCATGTTTTCTAACTTAACACCAACTAAGTACCAGCATCAAATCATGCACAAATATTCACATTCAAATTTAAGTAAAATTACAATTACAAGACAATAACACGATCTTTCATTGTTGAAGGACACCCTGTTATTACCAGCTTTCACTGTGAAAAAAAACACACACACAAAAAAAATCATAGAAAGGGTAAAAGTGTATCAGTCACACATGCTCTGCCTTCATACTTAATGCATGTAGTGCAGCATATATTAAACGATCATTTTGTTTTGAAGACCTTAGCATGCATTGAAAGATTTGACATGAAGCAACATAAAATCAAAATTGCTAAAGATAACTTTGTACAAAACATAATTCTTCCAGAGACAGGGCTAATGCTGTCTGCTTTAACAACTTGACAATATCCCAGCTATAACACATTGGTCTGTAAATAATTGAATTTGGACCAGACAATCCAATGATTGATATCATCAGCACTTGTCTATGGAACTGGAATACAGTAACATCGATCCTGTTAGTCGCCTCTTATATAAGTAAGAGCTAAGGTAGACCTTTTACTGAATTTCATGAGATCCAGAAAGCCTCTGTATGCTAAGAGACTGAAACCGTTATCCCAGACATTACCATCTCAAATGAAATAATAAAATAATAATCAAATACCCACAGACATCACAGATCTTTCAGTCTGCAGACAAGTAGGGTCCAGATTTACGTTTCATCATAAACCAAAAAATTATGATCAAGATAAAAAGAATGTTTTTTCACAAATAACCTGGGGGCCATATCACTTATGCATATACTGTAATGATCTACAGAAAATGTTCATCTTTGCATACAACAGGATTCTCAATCAGCAACCAACCATCGTCAATGTTAGATTTAGAACTAAGTGATGATACAATGTTGATGCAAACATATGAAGTAAACTGAATCATGAAAATGTGGTTACAAATTCCAAGTTGCAATTCACTCATGCAAACAAACAGTGATTTGTCAGGTAACTGCAAGAACGAAAAACAAGATATCAAATAATGAAGCATATACATTTTACAGAGTTTTGATTACATCTCTGGGTATAGACAAGTTTTTGTACATTTCTATGTGTTTGTACATCTCAGATGCCTTGACATTACTTTGATCAAGGTTTATCTTACTGCAAGTAGGACTATATCAGTCACAAGATAACTAGAGCTATCTGCCCTTGATACAATACAAAATATGTAACGTACAGGCATCCTCGATAATCTCCAAGGTATACGTTCTGATAAATCCTCCAACTTGTACCCTGGATGCATCTATGGCTTGACCCAATAATTTAATTACCTCCCTTTGCTGGGTCTGCCTTCTCACAGTAGCCAATCAGATATTACTGTGAAGGTTTGCTTGCTGTGCGACTCAGATTTACGGAAAAAATTAAACAGACTAATTTGACAGGTCTGAAACCTTAAAAATATATATATGCAAGAACTCCTTCTACCTGTTTCTGAGTACATCTGCAACAATTGTGTTGCCAAGTTTAATTGGTTAGATAAAAGAAGTGAAAGTGCCTTATGATAGAAGACTTGTAATTGGTACGCTCAACTTCCCAGCATAGACACCTGATTGGATAAAAAGCCAGCAAAAGGAGGTAATAAAATTATTGGGCAGAGCCGTAAATGCATCCAGGGTACAAGTGGAGATTTATAGGAATGTATACCCTGGAGATTATCGAGGATGCCATACAGGTGACAATTGTTAAAAAAGACAGCCAGTTACTTGACTCGATGTACAGTCTTTCTTTCTGTGTTACAGTCTCATTGCAGTGCAACTCTGAAAGTCTACAAAAGATCGCAAAACCCCAACACTGATGATAAACGCACTGACATGATAAACATACTGGGGCATTAAAAGTCCTGAAAATTACAAGCAAGCTTACATGAGATTTCTGCTTAAAGATATGCCTAGATCAACATCTGAAAACACATCCTCAGCAGATCAGGTTTTAGAGCTCATAAGATGTCATCTTTCTAAAAATCTTTGCCTATTTCTCTACCACTACGATTTGGAACATTTGATTTGTACAAAGCTACATTCAGTATATAGACAGGGTCACAAGGGTTTCAACTCAAATGTATGTAAATATTTTGGTGTGGTTTCTTTCGGTTACTTTTACTCTAACAGGAAATGACAGTATAACATGGAAAGTGTCAAGTTTGCATGTATGTACTGTACTGTTACTATTAGGTGAGTGAGTGAGTTTAGCTTTAGGCCACATTCAGCAATATTCCAGCTATATGGCGGCTGTGTGTAAATAATCAAGTCTGGACCAGACAATCCAGTGATCAACTACTATTTAGGCATGTAAGATATTGCTAACAGGTTTTATCTTCACAGACATATAAAAAAATGTGACCTTGCAAATAAAACATTAGAAATGACAAATTCTGCATGAGGCACCAAAATGATTTATTATATGTAAGTGTGAAATATCTAAGTATTCCAACAATACAAAACAGTACAAGCAAAACTTTAGGATTGATTGAACAACAATGTTCTGCAAAGGAAGCCGCACAGGTGGGGATAAACGAGGAATAGTGATCACAGCTGATTGTTTCTCATCACTATCAGTAGTATAGGACCATAATCATAGAACTGTGAAATATTATTACACGTACATAAACATGTCATTACAGTTACACATGTGCCAGCTAAATTAAGAAAACTATCATTACTATACATTGAACTCTTAGGCCACAATAATATTTATTAGATCTTTTTTTAAAACAGAGCAGTAGTTGGCAATACATTTTTAACCTACATTTTATTTTAACAAAGTTTCCAAGTGAGCTCTATATTAACCTTTAATAACATGATTCATATGAAACATGAATGTTTGGTAGGGATAGGTTTTTGGTGGATATATCGCAGGAAAGGAACTCATTGTGATTTTTTCATTTGGGGACTATGTTGTGAGATGGGGTGTTTGCATGTGCACCAGTGATAAAGGAATAGTTTATGATCTCAAAATGGAGGTTTAGGTTAGAATATCTGAAATCCACGAGAACTACTCCAAATTTGCCAGATGCTTTGTATCCTATTAGCCGTTGTAGGATAGTGATCACAACTTCAGAATTGAAATACTTCTTATTAGTGAGGGACACTTAAGCAGGTTAAAGCATTTGCTTGTGGCATAATCGTGTGAGTATATTACACACAATCAGAGGAAAACAGATCTCCATTAATATATCATACCTGTTGGGAAGTAATTTAGTCCAAAACTTCCAAGTATATGTTGGGGAGGATGAAATTAGAGTGCAGAGGGTAATGATATTGAGAGAACTTACCCAGGTTCTGAATGACGATGTTTGATACATAGTCCCACTAGGCTGTGTTTCAAACAAGATTGAGTGGGTGAGTCTAAGCAGTAGGTGAGGCGAGGTGAAATTGGATTTAACGTCATATCAAGATATTTGCACATATATAACGATGCGCGTGGGTGTCTTATATGTACAAGTCAATAATTAGGCTGATTTTAACATGTCACAGTTTAACATATTTAGTGAGTACGGTTTTACACCACTTTTAGCAATATTCCAACAACATCATGGCAGGGGACACCAGAAATGGGCTTCGCACACAGCACATATGTGGGGTCAAACCCAGGTCTTCTGCGTGACGAGTGAACACTTTAACCACTAGGCTACCCCTTCACCCCTTAACATGTGTAACTCCCCCCTACTCAGACATAGTATACTGAGTCCGAGCAGACCTTTCCTTGCTTTAACGCCTGTAGTTTGAGTGCCAGGAAGGGTAACAACTAGGGCTGCAACGAATACACTATGTGGCAAATACGATACGTATCATGAATTTTGGGTAAGGAATACAAATAATTATTCACAAATACAATATTGTAGTTAAGTGATTGATGCACTTTATGGAACATCCATGTTGACAGTTTTGATTTGTCACAGCAATAACCAGTGATCTCATGACACTCAAATTTTGTATGTAATAGTTATAGTCGACAGTACCATGTGCAGTCTTGGCAAACTAACATGATTTGCACTACTGCAATGCTAGTACATGTTCCATTCTTGCATATCTCACTTTGGAAAGGACATAAGAGTTCAAGTAAAACATTCTCCCTTAAAAAAATCGTAAATATTCATTAATATTCGGTTCTGGTGACCACGAATAACGAATTGAATTCATGAAGGGCTACGGTTCGATTCAGCGAATATGCAAGTGAATCGTTACAGCCTTAGTAACAACAAGTATCAACACTCTATGCACTTGACCAAGGAGGCAGGCCCTTAAGCGGGTATTGGTTATGTCACAGATTCAGGCTAAGGGATGCAACTCTGCCCAGCGACTTAAGAAAAACCCTAAACAACTGGGCACCCTTGCACAATGGGAGAGAATCTTGGACTTGAATCTGTGTTCAGAAAATCCTTACAAGGGACACAACTCTGTAGGACCACCAGCAGATGAGTTTACAAGAGCTTATTGTCTTGATGTTTTCTTAACCATCTATATTGAATACAAAGTTTAGAAAATTGATTTGTTGTGTATAATGATACAAAAACAAATACAGTAAACTTGTATAAGTATAATGAGCATGCGTTCAATGAACTGATGTCATTTTCCTGGCAGCATGCTGTATATTTATATCAAAATGTGTATAATGGACTACAGTTATAAGGCACACAAAGTAGTGGTCACTTAAGTTCATAATAACGGGAGTTTACTGTATAGACTAAAGAATTCTTATGGCAAATGCTGATTTGGATCATCAGTGTTGGGCATTAGCGTTTTTGCTGTAATAACAATATTCCAGCTATGTAACAACATGATGCTTAGTTTATCCCTGACAAACCATTGTTTGAAAGCATAAGCAAATTGATGGGATGAAACACCAATCAGCCCAAACACACCAAGTCCTCAATTTAGCATGTGCAAGTACTGGGGGCTTATTCTTTCAGACTGCTATCTTTATGTATTCTTCTTGAGATAATTTCAAATTCTTCATCCATCTGAGTTCAAAGTTTGCACATAATTTCTAAACTATATTTTTGCTAAGATACTGGGTGCCTTTTCTCCTAAACATAATTTCAGAAAAAGGAAATTGGAAAATATTGTTATTCCAAATCAGCAATAATGAAACCATTGTTGGCTTACATTCCACAACTACAAATCTAGATGTACATTACACAGCACAGAAGAAACTAATTTGGAAATCTCACCAACATGTACATCACCATAATGACTTGTAAGTGAGTTGGGTTTAACACCACATGAAACAGTATTCCACAGCTCTGTACAGTCAATGACAACACCTTAAACAACTAGGTCATCAATGTTGCCACTGTTATCATCAAAAGGACAAGTGAGTGAGTGAGTGAGTTTAGTTTTACGCCGCTTTTAGCAATATTCCAGCAATATCATGGCGGGGCACACCAGAAATGGGCTTCACACATTGTACCCATGTGGGGAATCGAACCTGGGTCTTCGGCGTGACGAGCGAAAGCTTTAACCACTAGGCTACCCCACTGCCCCTAAAGGACTAGTGACTGACTGAGTTTAGTTTTAACCATATTCCAGCGCGAGGCTACCCCACTGCCCCTAAAGGACTAGTGACTTATATGAGTTAATCTCACATCCTACTTGTAGTAGTTGACTGAAGCCTGAGGTAAAGCTAAAATCTTGACTTTGTCACTCCTAGTGAATATTAATATGAGGTCTGGACAACAGTTACTTGAAAAAGAAAAACTAAAACAATAACCTATCTAGAAAAATAAACAGACATTATCGTTTTTTTCACAAAACTGAAACAAACAATAATAAATTTAGTATCTGTTAAATAAATACTTGAATGAAAATTAAACAACTCATTTATTTGTGGCCTTACCAAGCCACACTGGCCAATATTATGTGTGGGTCTGTAGAGGACAGTGCTGGCCATGTCGGATGTCAGAACCTTGGCCCATGCTATTGTAAGGAGGACAGGGATCATACGAGGGCCTAGGGGTACAGCACTATATAGGATGGGCCATGTGAAAACATCACGTGATCATGCAGGAATGGAAGTTTTTGCAAAATCTGATTTCTGGTTACTAAATTCTAAGGGAATAATGCAGGCATGCTCTCATTTTTTTTAAGATACGACTCAAACATGGCCGGACCCTCTTCCACAAAGAGATCATTGTGCTACAAGTGTTTTAAGCCCATGTTTAAGTATTGGCGTTACAAGTGTCTTTGTGCTTCGATTGCTTTGTGGAACAGGGCCAGATCTCCGATCTGTGGCAGACTGCAGAAACATTTTGCATGTCATGTGACATTTATGCAAAACTGACTGTTATTGAACGCAATACTTAACCTGTATGAAGATGGTTTGTGAATAATGATCTGAATAAAACATTCCGTTGACATACTGACTGACTGACTGACTGAGTTTAGTTTTACGCCGCTTTTAGCAATATTCCAGCAACATCACGGCGGGGGACACCAGAAATGGGCTTCACACAATGTACCCATGTGGGGATTTGAACCCGGGTCTTCGGTGTGACAAGCCAACGCTTTAACCACTAGGCTACCCGCCCCCCCTTGACATACAATGATCCATGCTATTGGGGCAAAATGACAGCCTGACCATTCAATCTGTTTAGTTGCATCTTAGGACCAAGATAGGTTAGGGAACTTTTAAAATTTGTAATCCAGAAGAAAATGCATAGTATAGATTTGTTGACATGTTCACTTTGTGTCATGAGTTAGTGGTTATGTCTAAACATGGAGGAAATGTGGGAAAATATAATCAGAATGGATTATCTGAACGTATAATGAGCTCACCTTTGAAGACTGTATTTTGGGAAAAGAAGTGTGCATCATACACAAGAACGTAACATGTCTACCTAATAAAATATGCCACAGATGTGAGAATCAGTTATAAATCAGGACCCCTTTCCACTAAGTGATTATAGTGTTATGGTTCCCATAACTCCCATTCCTTAACATACGCTTATGTGAGTTGTTGAGCTATTATCGCTTGTGGAACAGGGCCCGCATTCATCTATATCTATCTGGATCTACATCTAAATCATATCTACATCTAGCCTGTCTAAACATGCTTCAGTATACATCATACAACATTCTGTGGTTCTATGTTACATGTACAGTGAGTTACATTCCCATTCCTTCTTGCACAGGTTATCAATACTGACGAGCAACATTAACATAAACAATGGGTGAATTTATTTGAATGAGACTAACAATTTTGTAACAATGTATCATTACTGGTGATAATTCAATTTTAATTCCTGATGGTTAAAAATGTCATGCAAACATCATCTTTAATAGCTGTTAATGCAATTGACTTTGTTACTTAACATTTACACAAACAATGTGCAAAACTCGACATCTTCTCTCCACAATACTGTATTTCAAAACCAACTTGAACACTACAAACAAGACAATTTTTGGAATAAATTCGTTTCCATTTCCATCATTTTTTATTACCATCGTTGCTGAAATGTCTTGATACATGAGCCAATCTTTGATTTGGTAGGCAGTTATGATCTTGCAAATTGTTTTGTTTAATGTTTCATTACCTGCAACACTTCTTCATAACTATGTGCAACATGAACTTTTAAAAACCAAATCTAGTGTGTGCTCTGAATAGCATGCTGTCATTCTCAATCTTATAGTCAGTTTACCAAAGCTGGGTTCTTAATTCTCATCTGTAACAAACATCAACACATTGCGTGTACTAAACTCATTTCACCATGTAGAAATAGGGTTGTCAGCAACAAAACAGGACTTATCTGTGTGTAAACAATTATTCAAGAGTGGGGCTGTCATGAACATCAAAATGCAGATATATCTTCTGGGGTCTACAATGCTTGCTGATACTGAAGTAACTGCAGTGTGTGAGATGGGTTTAACACCACTTTCAACGGTATTTCATTTATATCACAGTGTGTCAGTGTGATGTAGAATGGTGAGTGAGTGAGTGAGTTTAGTTTTACACCCCTTTTAGCAATATTGCAGCAATATCACAGCAGGGGACACCAGAAATGGACTTCACACATTTTGCCCATGTGGGGAATAGAACCCGTGTCTTCGGCGTGAGAAGCGGAACGCCTTAACCACTACCACGGCTACCCTACCGCCCCTGATGTAGAATAGAAATCCAGATAATGAAAGATGTTTTCCACTTTGGTTAATTATGTATAAGCATGTATAGCATGTATAGTTGCTGACACACCAAGAAACATACCGTGTAAATCAAGGGATCAGACACATGACCACAGGTGTCTGCCAGAGATGGCGGCATTACCTTGTCTCTTGTATCAACACATAAGTTAGAACGTAGATACTGAGAACGTTTTGGTTACTATACTGCCCTATACTATCAAATCTGTTCTGGTCTAACCAACCCATCATGCATTTCTTTACAAAACTGTTCACCCAGCACCTAATCTACGTGACTAATTACCATGAAAACCTCATACAGAGATTTAATATTTGCAAAAACAAGTCCAATACTAATGTTATGACAGTCTTACCATATATAATTCTATCATCTCATACAACTTCTATGACACCTCACTTCACAACAACTCATGCATGAAGATGAATTATAAAGAAAAGTGGTGTGTATCAAAGAAAGCACTTGATACAAGAAATTAGTTGTGCTTAAGCAAAGTAGAAGCTTCTACTAAGCACAGAAAACTGTGGTCAACAAGCCTGTGGTCTATATAACGAGACACCTGGTGTTACTCACAGGTAGGTTTGTGAAGGACATGAATGTACTCTGCAGGAAGGCCACAAGATCCATGAGATAACCACTAGCATGGCCTGAAGATTCAGCCAGCATCCAGTTGTAATTAGCTGCAATAAAACATACCTTCATGTAGACACAGGACCACAGAATTCAACCGGAGAATGAAATATACCTTGGAGACATTTCAACAAAATATCTATGCAAAATATGTGCTACAGGAAACACTACTGTATGCCAACATCTACATATTTGACTAGCTTATTCAACTAACTTCAAAATTTGTTCAATAAACATGATCTAATAACAATAATCTAATGGATTACCTGGGTCAAGCAACTCTCAGTAATAGTTTGGGGGTTCAAGGAATGAAACCTATGGGCTATTGGGCAACATCAGGCATGGCATGCTTCAAGCTATTTCTGCTACACATGATCAGAGCTATTATAGATATGGAAAGGGACACTAATATTTGAGTATTTCCTCCAACCTAACAATGATTTAAGGTTTTTTTCTGATGCAAACCCACTTAATCAAGAGCATTTATCATACCACTGTATAAGTGTGTAACAGACAAAATACTCTTCATAAAGCCAGAGTGAGTGAGTGAGTGAGTGAGTGAGTTTAGTTTTACGCCACACTCAGCAATATCCCAGCTATATGGCGGTGGTCTGTAAATAATTGAGTCTGGACCAGACAATCCAGTGATCAACAGCATGAGCATCGATCTGCGCAATTGGGAACCGATGACATGTGTTCATAAAGCCAGAAATCATCTCCCTTTGCTTATGCTTGTCACTGCCTCTTTCCCACTCTCTTTCACATTGATGGCAACATTCATCAGTCCAACACTTGTATTTCTACCATCCATCTCTCACCATCACAGTGCAACATTTTCCAATACTTACCTAGTTCTAAGAACTCATCTATTTTCAGATTCAGCTGCTGGTATATATGCTGCTCGGCATCATTCCGCGCATCCTAGAAACAAAAGTCAACATATAGCTATGAATCTGCATCTTAGTCAGTAGACCGAGTCTAGTAAAAATCTATTAAGTCCAATAAGATCCATTTGATAACAAGAAATTCAACTGAAACTTATGAATACAGAATACAATATCACCATTAAAATGGTGCATTCCACAACAGGAGAAATATAGAATTTTGCCATATTCTGATAACTGAATTAATTACAGGAAATTCTGAGGCTCCAAACAGTGCACCTGACAGTAGATCGCTCAAACAATTACTATGAAGACAGGAACCATTTATTGGCAACAACAGCTTCATTGATGGTCACTAGCATTTCAATGCTACTTGTCATCTATATATCTGTATAAAGTTCCAAGTGGTTATTTAACAAACTTCAAAATGCAAATTATGACTTTGCTTTTTACTAGTTGTCAGCAGACTTATGTGTTAACTTGACAGTCGTAACCAATTTCTTCTTACCTTGAACATAGAGGTCCCATGTAACCTGGCAATATGGACGCTATCTTTTTCAGCACTACAAAAACACACACACATATTTACCAAGTCTTCAAACTGGGAATCATATGACAAATATTCAACTTCTCAAAGTTGCAATTAATTTTTCATTTGTAGTTGAATGCTGCACTCATCAATACTCAAGCTAAATGACAGTGCTTTGTTAATAATTTAGTATGGATCAGAGTTCTTGGTACGATGTGATCAATGATCCACACAGTATTAATGACATATCATCAAGAAAGTCACCATGCAAGATGACCCGATCAGTTTAGTCGCCTTGTATGACAAGAATAGAACATTGAGTACTTGTATTCTGCCACAGATGACCTGATCAATATAGTCCCTTTGTACGACAAGACCAAGTTGCAGGGGACCTGTCTCCTTGCACAGAACAGCATGTCATATAAATATTCTTGAAACATTATCAATATGAAAGACAAGCAGCTGAAGTGTGAGAAACATGTCATGAAATGGCCACCTACCCAGTGATACTGGAGATGTACTCCTCGAGGTGTTCACATGATCGCTCCAGATAGTTCATGTTGATAGAGATCTGGATTAACTACAACAACAGACAATAGTGCTACAAACTATTTCAGGTTTCGGTGTCATGCTTTCATGGCCATCTTCCAAAAGAACTATATCCCATCTGAACGCCATCCCAACCAAGGTACTGGCTCCCCTTTTACATCTAATTATCCCAGTCGAATAACTAAACCGCCATAGGAGTGTGTATGCTTGTTGCTTACTGCCATCATCCAACTATATCACAGCGGCCTGTAAACAATAGAATCAGGGCCCGTTTCACAAAGCTCTCGTAGACCTAAGATCTCGTAACTTTTCTTGTAGCATTCGTACCTCCTATACTGTAACGTTGGGAGTTTGAATGCTACGAGAAAAGTTACGAGATCTTAGGTCTACCAGAGCTTTGTGAAACAGGGCCCTGGACAGTAACTGTTATAGTGAACCACAAGCCACATTGCTATGGTACGATGACATGTAAAGACGTGCATATCTAGTTAGCACAACTATCTAGGTGTAGGCATATATTGAATGGTGAAGGATTCAACGCTTGAACACTTTTTTCACCTTCCACTATTAATATCATGCTATATTTATTCCCCAACCATACACATATTCTGGTAACATGTACAAGGTTGACATGCCACACATACCTGTATTAAGCTAAGTCTTGGTGTTTTGATAAGGTTGGACAGACAGTTACCAAGGGTCTTTGTGAGCAGCTGATTGGCAGACTTTCTGATCATGTCATCTATCTCGGTGTGACTGAAACAGTAATAGAAGCTCATTTAAAACATCGTCAACACAGCATATACATATGCATATGTGTCATGCCTGTAAACTACGACATGGTGAGGAATTACAGGTACGCACATCAAAATAGACACTTTGGGTAATCACACATCCCTTACTTATAGTATTGTCTTATAGAAAAACAAATTATGTGGAATTGTAATTAAGCGAGTAAAAACTGATTGGGTAATAGTAATTTATTTCACATATTTAATGCAGATATGCAGTTTATCTAAAACTCTACTCAGTCTGACCATCCAATTCCATTTTCAGATAAACAGATTATGATTGTAATGTTATGAGAATCATAATATTCATACACAATGTAGAAATGAACATTAAATGTAACCCACCTCAAATGAAGATCAGCAGAAAACTTCAAACAGGCATTGATGTATTCTTTGACTTGATTGTATATACTGGGCACAAACATGGAGTAGGGAAGGACTTTGGGGTATGGTGACTGGAACAGAAAAACATCAATCACAACTTCATGCTTCACATATATACTGAGAAATGTTGGCAAGCTCTGACAAGTTTCTAGGACTTCTGTCCTGCCCCACAACAAAGCACACGTGACACATTTAGTCTCATCTTAGGCAAGCGAGTTCAAATTTGCCTCTGTTCACAAAAACAGAAAATGGGTACACGATGGGATAATGAGTAAGTGAGTGAGTTTAGTTTTACTCAGCACTCAGCAATATTCCAGCTATGGTGGCGGTCTGTAAATAATCAACTCTGGACCAGACAATATAGTGATCAAGAGCATGAGCATAGATCTACACAACTGGGATATGATGACACGTGTCAACCAACTCACCCGATCCCGTTAGTCGCCTCTTACAATAAGCATGGGTTACTATAGACTAATTCTAACCCAGATCTACATGGGTCCCAATGGCATAAGTCATATGGAACAAGTTCAGTGCCTATATAAGAGGCCTCAATATCGTTCCCTAGTCACTCTAATGTGCATTTGAGAATTGCAAAACAGCTTTCATACAATTCTGGTGCTTTTCGAGAACAAGCTCTCTTTCTAAATGTCCTACATATCCTTTCAAACACGTATATCAATGTAATTGAAGCACTTATCCTTCCTGTAAAGACACTGACAAGTAGAAGGGGCTCAGTTACCTGCTGAAGCTCATCATCATTCAACGGCAACTGTGACATGATGAGGCTAAACTCCTCCTCGTCAGCGCAGCAGATGGGGGGTGTAGTTGTCTTCCTTGAAGATGTCGTTGAAGATGTCCACCCACTGCTCCGACAAGATCTCACTGTATCGGTCCCTCATCTCTAGCAACAGCTCCAACAGTCTTCCAACGCTAAAACCGTAACCCTGGCAACAGCAATAGAAATCAAGAGTGTGAGACATTAGCCACTAGTTTGAACACTGGGTTTGGTAAAATATCTTTCCTAAAAATTAAGCATTGACTTCAAACTCTTTTTTATGGTTCCTGTTGCAAAAACTACAAGGTGGCAAAGCTATGTATATGAAAATGTAAAAGAATATCTGGTTTTGTATCTGTAGATGATAAAATATCTTGTCTCCATGCAAAAACCCATCCTCGATAATCTCCAGGGTATATGTTCTGATAAATCTCCACTAGACCCTGGATGCATCTATGGCTTGGCCCGATAATTTTATTACCTCACTTTGCTGGCTCCGCATTCTCAGAGTAGCCAATCAGATAAGCCGCCGTTACAACCAAGCTTGCCAGTGTCAACAAAGATAGCAGTCGCAGCCGCAAAAGTTTGTTCCCAGTGTGACTCAGGTTTAGGGGGAAAACATACAGACAAATAGACAGGTCTGAAACCTTAAAAAAATATATGCAAGAACTCCTTCTACCTCTTTCAGAGTACCTCTGCCAATATATTATTATGTTGCCAAGTTTAATCGGTTAGATAATTTAAAAAGCGAAAATGAGTTGTGATTGGTACGTTCAACTTCCCAGCGTAAACACCTGATTGGATAAAAAGCCAACCAAGGGAGGTAATAAAATCATCGGGCCGAGCCGTAGATGCATCCAGGGTATAGTGGAGTTTTTTCGGAATGTTTTCCCTGGAGATTATTGAGGATGACAAAAACCCTAACCATCCAAATCAATGATATCTGACAATTTGTCCTTATTACTAAGATATGTCGCAAAGAAGTTCAAGTAAACATTGGTAAGGAAACTCAAAAGATTTGGGGATAGACTAGTAAATTGTAACATATTGCAAAGGCTTTAACGATAATTCTTAATATTATTTGATTACCATTACAACAATCAGTCAAAATACAGGAAGATATGTAAGTAGTTTATTACAAATTAATGTCTGGTTGTCTAATGTCTGTATGTATTTCCTTCGTGATTGTAATGGAAGACATTCTACTATTTCTTACTGCCAGAGACTGGAACAAGGTGTAAAGAAAACATAATCATGATCATACCAAGGTTAGATATCAAACCTGGGTTTGAGTCAAGACTTGTAAATGAGTTCCCTGCTACATTATAAGTTTGTATGGTTTGTTTGTTGTATAATACCACACCCAGCAATATTCCAGATATATATGTGAGTAAATATTCAATTCTAGACCAGACGAATCCAGTGATTGATATAGTATGCAACAATCCATGCAGTCATGTATGATGACATACCAGTTACCATATCACTGGATCCGACAACTTTATCCATTTGGCCACCTCTAATGACCAGCATAGGTGGCTGGGGACCAATTCTAACCAGAATCTCCACTGGAAAACCCCATTAGGGCAAATACTCACCTTGAGTGTATGGCAGAATAACACTATGAGTTTCTTTATTTCCAGCATTAAGTTGGATACTTTACAAGATTTCTGAAATCACAAACAAAGCCATTGATCAACAAAGATTTTATATAAACACACACATCACAATTTGCTCAGCTGCTACTATTTAAAACATCACTATCCAAGACAAAACTATAGTCTGTCAACCCAACTTTTGGGAAAACATATCTTCCAAATAACACCAACTGACCACATGCCATTAACGTACCTCTTAATGATCCCCTTGGCGTAATAAGAAAAAATAGTTTTAACTTTGTTGGTCACTTGGGGAAAAAGTTACTTCAGTAACTATCATTAAAATTTCTGTTTGTTTTGGTGTCAAGAGATGTAGTGTAGTCGCAGTAAATGTAACAGCTTACAGGTTAGGTCAGAGCGTAATTCACAGAAATTTTAACGATAGTTACTTAAGTAATTTTCCCCGAAGTGATCAACAAAGTTAAAACTATTTTTTCTTATTACGTCAAAGGGGATCATTAAGATATGGAAGATATTTGACAAAAGTGGTGTCCCAAAAGTTGGGTTGACAGAATATAAAATACTCAAAATATTTCTGAAATATCAAGAATCATTTAGAAATGAACAATAGATTTCTTTTGGGCAAGTCATATCAAAGAAATGTTATAGGACACTAGAGTTATCTCCCTGGGAAAGGTTGTATTTCTTGCCATTAATAAAACAAAAGACAACTGTAAAATGAAATATTTGTTCTGCTACAAAAGAGAAATGCTGAAAATTAAACATTCATAAATGGAACATCGTCAAATCGTCCTGAAAGAGATTCTTGTCAAATTGTAGGCCTCTTAAAATCATAGATCACTAACACTGAATATGGGGCAAGGAAGGTAGTCAGTTACTTTAGATAAAGTTAAAAAGAATAAAAAGAAAAGAAATTCAATCACAGTAACTTAAAGGGTAGGAAATAAAGCAACACAAGTTTGAAATGTTTAATCATGTTAATGAAAATGGTAGAAATATTTTACTTCAAATAAATGAGTTAACTGCACCATAAATCCTAGTTTAATACATCAGTATTCAAGTTCATCATTAAAAGTCAGTCGATATTTCATCATGCTGTGAGTTTAAACATTCCCATGCTGGATTCCAGTATTTAAATACAAAGCAAGTAACAAGGTACAGATTCCAATATATATTACATGTAAATGGATATGGCCATCATGCCAGTTGGCAAGAGGGTTATCATCTCTCATTACATGCTTAAGAAAATGAATGTAATAGTCAATGTTATGTCTACTTATGTCATTATTTCTCTGTCTCTATTAATGCTCTGTTACTACTATCAAGTTGCACAAAACACTTTAAACTGTCTACTCAAATCAATTTCAACTCTAAACTGTTTCATGTAACTGTAGATATTCAAGCAATGTTTTGAAACCTGTTTTTCTGTTGGGTAACAACACACTCAAGCTATGTGATGGTGGTCTTAAACTTCTGGACCAGACAATCCAATGATGGACATAGTGATCAATGCATGATGTAAGGGGGCAATGAATCAACCAACGCATTCAACCTGACCACACGGTCCATTTGGTCATTTATTGCGACAAGCATATATTCTTAAAGCCTTCTATGTACAACACCTGATTAAGATCTATGAAATTTTAAAATATTTTCACAACGAACTTTATGACTTTGATCTTGTTCATATATAACTAACAATCAAGCAGACACCCTTATAGATTGTTTTATGTCACTAATACTACTTTACTCAATTTCATTATTTCTAACAATTTACATGTAAAGAGTATATATGTTTAAACCCAAATTTTGATTTATCATATTCAATTCATTTCTGATTTGTAACTTCTTCCGAGTAAATAGACAGGATCATAATTAAGAGACAAACCTACTGTGTTTTGAAATTTGAGATTATCAATTAAAACCAAATTTATATGCCTAAAGGAAGTATTTACTTAAGTCAAGGAAGAATCAGTGATTATCTATGAAAAAGTGAACATACACCGTTTGAACAAACTTGATCCGAGTTATGTTCAAATTAATCATGGTAACAGGTTAAGTTTAACCTATATTGTCAAAATAATTCAACAAACTCAAGAAATACCTCAACTGATTACTATTCAAACTTTCCTTGTGTATTCAGCATGCAATATATACATGTGGGGGGTTACATAATCTGAAGGTAGAATCTTCAAAATGCACAGTAACATTTGGTGTACTGAAGTTAGAAAGTACATGGTACAGGCAGTTAGTGGCAGTAACTGTAAGGGGTATATCAGTGTATACAGACATGTTAGAAGGAATATGTGTTTGTCGTTCAATGTCAGAATCCATCTTGTTAAGGCAACTCCTTAAGAGGTATACAAATAATTACATATTCTTAAAATGTATATTCTTGAGAAACCAAGAAGACAAATAAAACACCTGAATTTTCATGATTCAACGGTTGAATATCTGCAGAGATTAAACTGTATATTTATTGTGATACAACTCTTTTCAAGTCGTAATGAAAACTCACATGAATATTTATTTTGAGGAAAACTGTTAATTTGAAATTTACTTCATGAGTTTTGGGGTTTAAGCCGCTTTTAGTAAAGTTTTAGCAATGGTCCAGCCATATCTTGTCAGGGGACATCAGAAATAATTTACTTCATGAGGAAGCCCCCTTTAACAGATTTACTCTCAAATTCACAATGAGCGAGTGAAAGCATTGAACAGTCTTCATAGTCTACTCTACAGTTGTGCCTGAATTGTCAGGGTTCGACATCTATATTGTGTTCAGGTAGCCTACTGGATGAGTGCTACAAACAAAGTCAATTACAATGGAAATTGGTTTAAAATTTACAAAATATGAGATTAAAGTCTCATGTCTACTATAAAAATATCTCATAAATATTTATTCTTTTGCTGTCATGGTTAACACATGATTAATGACTTGAAAGAATTGACATATTTAATTATCAGGTCAATCGCCTCCATCAAAACAAAAAAATTAGCATTCTTGATAAATGTTAGCACACAATCGTCCAGAAAGCTTCCATTTTTCAAACCCTGACTTAGGCTCTAATATTATTTGTTACTGTTTCCTGAAAACAAACATGGATTCTGACATGAGATCTGTTGCTATGGAATTTGGTTGATACCTGTGCATTCCAGTGTTTTTGGTTGACAAGCTTTGCCTGTGCAGACAGACATACAGACACATACAGTAGGGACAGACAGAAAGACAATACCAAAGTACCTCCTGTTTACAAAAAGCGATGCTCCTCTCCTACAAACCCAAAAGGACATGTATTTGCCTGTAAAATGTCTATTGAAACAGCAACTTAATTATTTCCCTTTTTATTTATGTATAAAAACAATTGTATTGCTTATTATTAAAAGATATCTCTTGCTTCTTACTCATGAAATTTTATTTCTTGTTTTGCGTCACACTCGGTATTCTTCCAGCTATATGGAGAGAGCCTGTAACTTACTGAGGGAGTGAGTGAGTTTAGTTTTACGCCACACTCAGCAATATTCCAGCTATATGGAGAGAGCCTGTAACTTACTGAGGGAGTGAGTGAGTGAGTTCAGTTTTATGCCACACTCAGCAATATTTCAGCTATATGGCGGTGGTCTGTAAATAATCAAACCTGGACCAGACAATCCAGTGATCATGATGACGTCTCAACCAAGTCAGCGAGCCTGACCACCTGATCCCGTTAGTCTCCTCCTACGACAAGCATGGGTTGCTGAAGATCAATTCTAAGCTGGATCTTCACGGGTGTAAATAACTGAGTCTGGACCAGACAACCAGGTGATTAATGTTAAAAGCTTTGATCTACTCCATCAGGGTTCAAGTCTCCTACCAGCATGGAATGCTGGGGAACTATTCTACACAGTCACTTACAACCTGACCTCTAAATACTGGGGGATTCCTGTCCATGTATGGTCCATACTGTGACAATATTGATTGCCTTTGTGTATAAATTACAGACCCATAAACCTTGCTAACTATCACACTTAATATTACTTTTAAGGTTATGAAAAGGATGCTTAACTTAGTGTCAAACACAGAATAATCTTTAATAATTAGAGCCACCCTAAACCTGTTTCAGTTGTATGATAACTGGGTGTTGGGAGATTGTGACCCAAATTAGTAGCATCTATACAGTTATTTCTAAATGAATATTATATATTATTTTCCTGTTTATCTCAGTCATAATAGAATAGCTCCTTAAGATCTCAAATAAATCTCTTTCAAATGGCATGAGTGACTTCCTATATCAAAACATTTCCCATATAAAATCCAATCTGTTTATCAAATGTTGATTATTTTCACACAAGGGTTTAGTTGTTACTGATGATCAAGAGGTAGGTAATGCCCAACACACAAAATATAACAGATTAACACAAAACACAGACTGAAATAAAAATGGTACATGGAATGCGAAAAAACTGTTTTGTATTGGAAACAAGTACATTTTCATAATGTCCAGAGGCCAGATTTGCTGCACTGCATCAGTGCCATTATTTGTGTTGAATTCCAGGTTTCAGCTAAAGGAATTTCAATAAAACACATCAAATGATAACAGTTAATAGTCTGAACACAGTGAAATATCAAATTCTTTGTTTCGAAACAGTGGTCACCCTGGGCACAAGAACTTGTTTGCAACACAAACATGTAAACAAAGCATAAATCACATAAACAGGAGAAGTCAGAAAAATGAAGCAATTTCAAACATAACAATCCAACAAATGTAGTATTTCTTATATATCCCTAGTGATAAACATTCGCCACATAGGCCAACCTACAGCACTCAAGAAGCAGAATACGCAGTTGAAAGATTCGGCACAGTGTTACAATAGCAACAAGATTATGCAGAAAGATACGATACCATAAAAAAGGTACATATAAATTGCATCAGGAGTTCAACTTCAAACTATGCTGAGACAATGTATGTAGTTGTAATACACATAAGTTTACTTATACAGGTTGTAAATATGGTAACCATGGTAACATAAACTTATTGAATATTGTTTGAAAGTTTGTTGCTTTTGACAATCCCTTGTATTGGGAGTTTGATCGTAAATGTAAAGCCGATAAACGTAAGATCAATTTGCAATGATGAGACATTTTATGAAAAACTGACCATCTGAACAATTGAAGTCAACCCATCTTTCATGGCATTATCAAACAAGACTACTGACTAGTATCAGCAATTATCATGATCAGTTTTTTCCACAAAGTAAACAATACTTAATATCAAATATCTCTTTACAAAATGTGTAATCATCAACGTCAGAATAATTGCAGACATTTCAATAAGGAAGGAAGATACTACTCACAGCAGTTGATCTAAGGGTTGCTACAATCTTCTCTACAGCTTTCTCCCACAACTCATCCATATATGCTCTGTTCACCAGACCTTGGGACGTGTGTAAAATGTGATCTTCCACAACAAAAAACCTACAATAGTGATAAAACGTTACTGTAGCATCAAGCAAAGCATTGGATAAATAGACAGTCCATGTAAATATCTGTCATAGAGTTTTATAGTACTAACATCATGCAAGTCATCACATCAATTGTTATAAAACTTCTTCAAATCAATTATCAAGTCATAACTACTACATTTTCATTTTGGATAATCATTCACTGTCACATCTCAGATAATAAAATTGACCACAATGACTTGACGATACCAACATATCCAACAAATGGCTACTGAAACTTACCCTACAATATCATGGAAATATTTTCGGTAAGCATCTGCACTTTCATGCTGAAATTGAAATAATTTTGACTCAGTATTCATGGTATTTGCTTGGTCATACTTTTCTCAAGTGAGTGAGTGAATAGTGATTCATGCTACACCAGCAACTTGTAGAAGTGAGTGAGTTTAGTTTTATTCTACTTTTAGCAATATTCTGGCAATATCACGGAGGAACACCAGAAATGAGCAACTTGTAGAAATCTTAGTTAACAGATACAAGTAGTAGTAAGTGAGTGAGTTTACTTTTACGCCGGACTCAGCAATATTCCAGCTACATGGCGACGGTCTGTAAATAATCGAGTCTGGACCAGAGGTGAGGTGAAATTGGGTTTAATGTCGTGCTTGAAAAAAATTCGCTCATATGACGACGTGCATGCATGTCTGTGGGTATGTGCAGCTGCTTGTACTAGTCCAGACTTAGGCTGGTTTTATAGTGCTAGCCCACTGAGATACCATGCCGCAGTGAAGCATGAATACCCCACTCAGACATATTATACTGACTCCGAGCCGACTAGTCCTTGTTGTACCCATTAATGCCGAGCGCCAGGCAGGGACCAACAAGTACCATATTTTAACGTCTTTTGGTATGACGCGGTCGGGGATCGACCCAGCGACCTTCCGCTCTCCGGGCCCACGCTCTAACCACTACACCACAGTGGTGGTCGTCTGGACCAGACAATCCAGTGATCAACAAGATACAAGTAGTAGCTCGTACTTGTTTGATGAAATGATTTTCAGCATTTAAAATGGAAGAACTGATTGCTGTTTGATGCCACAATCAGCAACATTCCAGACATATAACAGGATTGAAGTAATGGAGTTTGAACCATATAATGCTGTGATTTCCATCATGATCATAGATCTCAACAATAGGTTTGTTTTGTTTGTTGTTTAACACAGCACTTAGGAATTTTTCAGCTATATGGTGGCAGTCTGTAAATAATCAAGTCTGGACCAGACAATCAAGTCATCAATGTCATCATGATGACGTGTCAACCAAGTCAGCGAACCTGACCACCCGATCCCGTTAGTCACCTCTTACGTCAAACATGGGTTGCTAAAGACCAATTCTAACCCTGATCTTCAAATTCGGACCCCATGACATACATCATCCAGCTCAGTGAGTTTGGCCACACAATGCCTCTTAAAATAGTTTGTAAAAAATCTGTCATTACTGTAAAATAATATTGTGCCCTGGTATCCCCACATTTGTTGTGACACACATGAGTATCTTACCATGGCTGCTGGTGGTTGGAGGGACAGTCTGGCTTGCTTCCATCTCTGTTGTCGGTAATAGGTCTCAAACTTCTCCTTATCACCCTGCACACAGGAATGACAGGAATAACGTCACTGGCTTAATACAAGATTTCAAAAATGAGGTCGGTTACTTGTATTACAGTGAATTAGAACTGAAACCAAAACCTACTGACATTGATTAAGAAAGAAGTAGTTTCCTACAAATATTTTGAGCTCCTCTGGTGATCATGATGATGCTATTTTAATCTGGTGGGTATAACGATATGAGACCTCAGATTACCCCCATCAGTTTCTATTATTTGTATTAATCATTGCAAATGACATATTACAATATTCGATGAAGACAAATTTTTCATATATAATGCACACCATGAAGAGTGCCTTTTAGCTATGATGACAGATTGAGAGTGAGCGAGTGAGCATGATTTTACGCTACTTTTGTTTTAGCAATATTCCAGCAATATCACAGCGGGGGACACCCATTGGGCTTCCGGATTGTACCCATGTGGGGAATCGAACCTGGGTCTTCGGCGTGACAAGTGAACACTTTAACCACGAGGCTACCCCACCGTCCCCATAGATTGAGAGCATGGGGAAGTAGGCTACAAAGCGTGACACATAATCATGACAGAAAAATTCTTGTAATGGTGGGAATGAACACTGCCATATGTCACTCAAATAAAAAAATCTGGCATTTACCATGCTTTCCTCTACATATTTATCAATAATTGAACTATAATATCTTCGGCAAAAGATAATATCAAGTAATACATACCAGGACAGAATAAATATGTAGACAACGGTAAACTGGTGAGAAATCCACGAGATCTTGAGCACTCAATTCCTGAAAGTCACAGTAAGTTCACATAATGACATTTCACGCATCTCATACACATAAAAATTTAACATAGCTAATTGTTTTACTGCTTTAAAACAGATTTCATAATAATCATGATAGCATGTATGTGTTTTTCATTCTAAATAATCATTAGTTCTATTTTTCTAAACTAAGGTCTAATGCTCAGTATCAAATTGAATAAACCAAGGACTGGTTGTCATGAAGTAACAATACTGTACAAGTCAGGCATCCATGTGTAACTGTTGCAGGCTGGCACTGAATAGCCAATGTTGTTTGTCTGAGTTATGTATTCATGTTGAAGTTGGGCAAGGTATCTCAGCTATCTGTTACTACAAACCCTACATTAGTCGGTACTAACACAGTGTGCACACACACAATGGCTAATGCCAAAAACCTCTGGACTTTCAGGGATGAGAGTGAGAGAGTTTAGTTTTACGCCGCACTCAGCAATATTTCAGCTATATGGCGGCGGTCTGTAAATAATCGAGTCTGGATCAGACAATCCAGTGATCAACAGCATGAGTATAGATATACGCAATTGGGATACGATGACATGTGTCAACCAAGTCAGCGAGCCTGACCACCCGATCCCGCTAGTCGCCTCTTATGACAAGCATGGGTTACTGAAGATCAATTATAACCCGGATCTTCACGGGTTCTGGTCGTTCACATATAATTTCAATCACTGGGTTACCAAACATTGACATTCTGATACAACAATAAAACCTGACCTCTTCTCCCTCCAATGAGTCTTCTCTCACAACCTCAGGCATAGCTTCCACTTCTCCAGAAAATGGGTTAGGTGGCGGCGGTGCTCGCCGCTTCTTCAGCTTCTTCTTCACTATTGTTGGATCCATGTTGTTTTGCTCAGCTGCCTGTCAAGGTAATGACAAGGTGAGACTTTGTGACAGCCCAGTCTGTGATCTTAGCCTCTAGTCTGAAGCTTGAGTCTAGTAACATCTGTTTGGTCTAGTAAGCTTAACTAATAATATTAATAATCAATATAATAACATTAACATGCTAATTAATTACTTAAAAAGTACTATTCCTTAAAGGTTTTCACATAATATGCAGTCATATTGAACATCTCACTGGGATGCTTGGAGATGTTGATTTTTTTACAAATCCTGATTTTCACAAACTAACATGTTTTTTCTAATTTGTCAGTCATAGGCATTTAGTTTGAAATCCTAGATAAATCTCTTCTCCATGCGTACAAAAAGTTCACCATTCTTACATGTGTCATTGCCACTTCTCCTATTTTCTCTGAGTGTTTCCGGATGCTCTCCAGGAAGTCCTTGAGCTCGGACATGGATGCCTCCTTTATTTTCTCCCTCAGCTTGGGAATGGCTTCTGACATGGTCTGTGAGAACCAGTGGCTGATGACTCGGGGAAGGTAGGTGTGCTCCAGCTGTTCCAAGGTCTTCAGGGCAGGGTAGAACCTGGCAGGATGAGTGAATGAGTTTAGTTTTACGCTGACTTTTAGCAATATTCCAGCAATATTTTGACAATGGACACCAGAAATTGGCTTTACACATTGTACCTCCGTGGGGAATTGAACCCGGGTCTTCGGGTGTGAGGGCGAATGCTTTAACCACTAGACTACCCAATGGCCCCTCTGCCAGGATGAGAAGGTTCTTAAATGCTTCAGTCAGCAATATTCAAGTCAAATTACAGCAGTGTTCACGAATGGTGTTTCAAAGTCACAGGACATTGGGTCCTGTAAGTTTCAGATGTCTGTCTGACCCATTGAAAATGCACAGGACCCATTGAATAAAATTAAACACACATTTCAGATTTAATATTTCTTATAATTGACATTGAAATTATTAACAAACATAAGATTTATAAACAGCAAACAAGTGTCACATGTCACATAAAACAACTTCAGTCAAAGTCATTGTGAAATATACAGTCAGACACTGGGGCCGGCAGGTTGTAGACTTCTGTCTGACCGTTGGCAAATCTGCCGGATTTGTCAGAGGGTCAGACGCTATTCGTGAACACTGATTACAGTGGCCTGTTAATTTTAGTCTGGTGTTCAATACCATTCTCAGAAATATTCCTTGAATTCAATGCCAGTTTGTAAAAAGATCACGTCAAATAATCCACTGATTTAAACTCATAAGCACCGTTCTCCACATGAGACACATCACACATCAAACAAGTCAGCCTTCATGGCCACATCATCTAATGTCACCTCTTCACAATGAGCATGGGTTTTAAACTTGATCTTCAAGGGGTGTAAATTGAAAAAGTGAGGGAGTGAGTGAGTGAGTTTAGTTTTACGCTGCACTCAGCAATATTCCAGCTATATGGCGGCGGTCTGTAAATAATTGAGTCTGGACCAGATCAACAGTGATCAACATAATGAGCATTGATCTACGCAATTGAGATATGATGACATGTGTCAACCAAGTCAGCGAAACTGACCACTCCATCCCGTTAATCGCCTCTTATGACAAGCTTGGGTTACTGAAAATCAATTCTAACCCAGATCTTCACGGGTCTTTGAAAACATGAAAAATTGCCCACGTCAATTATAGTCAACAGTAGATGATGGCATACAAATTGCAATCTGCTACCACTCCAGATACACTCAGTATCAGCAAAATATTAAATCACTTGAAAATCAAGAACACCACATCATCATATTGAGACCCTAACGTGAAAAGAGACAGGCATGGGTCTGGATGTTGAATAAGTTAATGGAGGGAGAACATAAACGAAATTACAAAGTGGATCCTACCTTCTGTTTTTCATCTGTTCTTGAAGCTTGCCATACAGTTCCAGCACTGAAAAAATCAACCAAGTCTGATTAATCAGAAACTTTGATTCTAAACAATGTGCCATGAAAATGAAATAAACAAGACATATGCACATTTATGTAATAAATTATGTCTGCACATATGCTGAATCAGTGCCAGTTATTACTTGGCTGGACTTAGGATATTAAAGTTCTGTATTGTTAGATCTGCATGTCACTCATTAGCCAAAAAATGCAAATATTATTTTAAATGTGAAGAAAACTAAAATAATTATGTCTAGTTAACCAATTCAGCTTGACAGCTTTGATGCATGAGAACATGCTGAACTAATCTGGCATGTAGTACCAGTAATTGGTGGTGGCTATTTCATATCTGACTTCCCTCCTTGGGATGAAAGTTTCCCATTAAGCTTTCATCTTCACATGACGCACAATAATCAAGGCTATGATCATTAATCATTTCATGTAGATGTTTTTTCTCAAAATCAGCAGGGTCAGTAGTTCAAGAAATACCAGTGCACATTGTAGAAATATAACATTTTCAAACATGATCGCTGGCAAGAAAATTGTCAGGTGAAAATGGAGAAACGTTATTTTCATATATCATGTATATTATCACCATTATTATGATTATTCATCATGCCCACATCAAAGTAATTTCATTCTTTCATCCGTGAAATTAGTTATGGCCATCATGAATGTAAATACATTAACATTACTCCACATATGCATAATCTTAAATCAGGCAACTTAAGTTGCATACTCCCCAGGGTGCTGAGAATCAAACTGACGGCGTAATAATCATGTATAATAATGTATAGCCATGAACATTAATATACTGAAATGAAGCTTGAAAAAAACACACCAAATAACAAATCATGAATTAATCTTGCATTAATTTTGACCACTAAGAAATAGTGGTGTTTTGATTGATTGAAATAATCGAAGATTGGTCGCAGTTACTAAACGACCAAGCAATTGATAATGTTTTCTCACAATCGAACATAAACAGTTTTGGAACACCTGTTTGTTTGGTCTGTGTCGTGAAATTTACATTTCATAAGCACTACAAGCTCGTTCCAAGTCATGAATGAATTTATCATAAAGTCTCCAGGAAGTCATATTCTTAACATATTAGTCGTCATTTAAAGATGCAAGCTGCATCATTTTAAGTTGGATGTGAAATGTGCAAATGCATCTTTTTCTTTATTTTTATGTGCATTAACAACCATAACAGGAAAATTTGTTCAATGGCACTGACCAATTATTTTCAATGATTGAACAGTTTTAATGAACCAATCAATCATCAATTATGAGTTGGTAGGTTGGTAGGTTGGTTGTTGTTTAAAGGCACTATATCACACCACACTTCTCTAAAAATAGATATTGCATTTCCTTCAATAATACTAACTATCAGCCCTCAGGGAAGCTACCATATTATATAATTAATTTAATTATTTTTTTGTACATGTATTAAGATTACAATATCAAACTAAAAAGTTAGAATGAATTAATGCAAAGTTGCATTAAATCGACTCTCACACCCTCTACAGGCCAAACATTTTTCAAGTAAACCCTATAGAGTTTTGTCCCTTGGAGCGCTCTTTACGAATATCCTTGACACAACTTCGAGATTGAAAACAGTTTGGCAAACAACAACACCCCCTGCGACAGTTTTTAATGTACGGAGCAATTGTTTACATTCCATAAATGGCAAGTGTTCCCTGTTTGCCTCGAAGTTTCAATTATTGATTTCAGGCAAGTCGTAAGGGATAAGTCTCTTATTGCATGTAAAAAATCGAACTAACCTGTAGAGGTTTCAGATTCTTTGAATATATTCCTCCTTGGGGTCCTTATAAGCATTTAAATGTCCATTTAAAATCCCTACGACAGTTGTAACAATATTTGAATAAAAATATTTACAAAACAAAAACTACATTTTGTCTTGTGAGACCACCCTTACAGGGCCCTCCGGCCCCCTACAGCCAAGAGCAGGTAACTCTAGACCGTAACCTCGTACCTCACTTTCCATGCTGAACGACGTCAGACAGAATGTGGGGAGGTGGGCGGGCGTACCCCAAGGAGGAATATATTCAAAGAATCTGAAACCTCTACAGGTTAGTTCGATTCTTTTTTATATATTCCTCCTTGGGGTACTTATAAGCATAAGACAGACTCCTAAAGACGGAGCTAAGGAGTGGCATTCTGTCTGCAGAAACCCCCCCCGACAAGAAGTGGAATTTCCCAAGCTAAATATAGCAGAAAAAGCTCACTTACCCGGTCACGTGTCCACCATAGCCAATCAGGCGGGGGCATGAGCCAGGGTCAGGGTCGAACATATTACAATTGCCCAGCGAAACCTCGCTAATGCAAACAAAAGAGATAAACCCTCCCTCCCTCCCGTAATCAATCGGAAGCGAAGATAAGGGGTCCCGCAATAAGCCGCCAGAAACAAAATGCCTTAATATATATATTAAGCAAAGTTTCCAAGGCCAGTAAGTCTAGAGCAGAATGCAAAAGACATGGGAATAAAAACTATCACCACATAAAACCCGTCACCAAGGGGATATGTAAACCAGATTTTAAAACCCAACACCAGTGTTAAAAAATCGGCATATAATGGTTCACATAATAAAATCCTCGAAAGCTCAATCGGCTAGAGAGGTGGAACCATGCCCACTGGAGAGAACTGACTGACCGAACCGAGCACGCTCACTGGAGAGTCTGTCAAGTTGGTAATGACGGATGAATGCACACTCGGACGGCTCCAAATAGCCGCGGAGCAGATCTCCTCAATGGGCAGGGCTGCAGCGTAAGCTTTCGATGTAGCAACTGCCCTAACCGAATGAGCTTTCAACCCTACAGGCGGGATACATAGCTCAGAGACAAGCCACCGAGAAATGGTTTGCTTGGTCGCCGGAAGACCAGCCTGAACCCCGCCATAACAACAAAACAATTGGTTACCCTTCCGGGTACCCCTTGTTCGTTTGATGTAAGCCTTAAGGGTCTTACGGACATCTAAGACGTGAGCACGTCGTAGGGAGGTACCGGTCAGGGAAGGCTGAGTGAAAGCTGGGAGCTCAATAGGCGCCGTCACATGGAAGGGACTATCCTTCTTAGGACGGTAAGTATCAGGCAGCCGTATGCTAACTCTGTCTTTGTGAAAAACAGTAAGAGCGGGATCGGCCGACATTGCGTGAATATCCCCAACCCGCCTGCCTGAAGTCACCGCCACAAGAAACGCTGTCTTCCACGTCAACAGCTGGAGTGAAAGAGCCGACAGATTGTGAAACAGTGGACCGGACAGCCAATCAAGAACGATTGACAAGTCCCACGGGGGACTAATCCGCCGGACAACCGGACGGATTCTGTCCACGCCTGCTAAAAAGCGCTGTACAAGAGGGTGCTGCCCCAAGAGAGCACCGTCAACAGGAATATGAAACGCAGAAATAGCCGTAGAATATCCTCGAACAGTTGAAGCCGCTAGACAGGCATCCAACCGAGACTGGAGGAAGTCTAAAACAGAGACTAAATCTGTAGAAAAGGGATCAAGAATCCCCCTGTTGACACACCAGCGCGAATAACAGGCCCATCTATCCTCATATTGAACGTTTGTCGAATCCCTCCGCGGAGCCAGAATTGTGTCTGCAACTGGTGCAGGAATTCCGCTCGCACGGAGGCGATCCCTGACAGCGGCCAAGCCTCATACTCCTGAGAGACCGCCGAGGATACACCAGAGGCTGAACAAGAAAGACTCAAAAGGTCGAGAGGTGCCAGAGGGAATGAGTCGCCCTGCCAGGTGGAACCCACGCCAGGTCGCTGAGGCGCCCGAGAGGAACCTGCCGCGACAGGTTTCCCAGGCAACCCAGACTGGCTGCCAGGCGCCGAGGTATCCCCGAGCTGGTCGGCGCCTAGGCGACTGCCAGTCAGGGCACCAGGCGAAGACAGGTGTAACCCTGCATCGCCGGCGCCAGGCGCCTATGATGGACCTGAGCGTGAAGCTAGGTCGCCACAAGGCGCCGAGGGCGCGCTATCCCCACGGCCTAAGCCGGGATCAACTGCCCCGGGGGCGTTCTCCGAAGTCTGGGCTCGGCCGCATTAACCCCCAGATGTGTCCGATCCACCCCCGACGACTGGCGCGCCGAGCTCCTGACGGAACCCAGCCAACGCCGTATCGATCAGGGATTTCACTGACGACATCTGTTCCTGAAAAAGAGCAGTTAATGATTTTAGGCGTGAAAATCTCACACGCCGGACACCCCTCTTCTTCATGATCAGTCTGCATGAGACATCTCAAACACACCTCGTGCGTATCCCTCACGGGAATGGCAGCGAGGCACGAAGTACAGGATTTAAACTGCAACAAGTAAAAACCTGTGCAGCAATCTACCCCCATACATACATACATATATGAAAAAACACGCATTGGCGACACAACTAATGCGACAAACGTAGCATGCAGTTGACAATAACAAGCAATACGCACTGCAACATAACTAACAATTACGACTTTTAGCGTAAGATAGAAATGCCAGCAGCGGAAACAACGCCCTACATGTAACAACATATAAATAAAAATTACTATAACCACACGTAACATTGAAAAACCACATGGGAAGCCAATGAACAGTGAGGCTAGCGAAGGGACCTGTCCGCCATCTTGACACGCACTCGGCGAGCCGACCGCGACAGGTACCAAGTTACAACTAGAAATTATGAATGAAAAAGTTCAGAACAAGTCTCCAAATCGCCCATGCAGGGAAAAAAGAGAACCATACATACAGTAGCTGTTTCTGAGACACTCATATTCGTGTTGGGAAATTTAAAACTTCTTGGAAGTGGACCCACGTCTTGCCAGTAAACGACAGCATGGAAAGTGAGGTACGAGGTTACTGTCTAGAGTTACCTGCTCTTGGCTGTAGGGGGCCGGAGGGCCCTGTCAGGGTGGTCTCACAAGACAAAACGTAGTTTTTGTTTTGTAAATATTTTTATTCAAATATTGTTACAACTGTCGTAGGGATTTTAAATGGACATTTAAATGCTTATAAGTACCCCAAGGAGGAATATATAAAAAAGAATGTGTGACATTGTGCCTTTAATGCTGCACTCAGCAGTATTCCAGCTATATGGCTGTGGTCTGTAAATAATCGAGTCTGACCAGACAATCTAGTGATCAACTGCATGAGCATCGATCTACGCAATTGGGATACGATGACATGTGTCAATGAAGTCA
Organism: Haliotis rubra; assembly: GCF_003918875.1. NCBI lineage: Eukaryota > Metazoa > Mollusca > Gastropoda > Lepetellida > Haliotidae > Haliotis > Haliotis rubra. Next base: position 763,341 of record NW_025765248.1, read on the forward strand.
CCCGATCCTTTTAGTCGCCTCTTACGACAAGCATGGTTTACTGACAATCAATTCTAACCCGGATCTTCACTGGTCTGTGGCACAAGAGTGATGAACCTATCTGCACAGTGACCATGGTGACCACTGCAACACAGCACTAACCAAGCACAAACAACAAAGTATCATGACTAACCCATGCAACTGGGCTTACTTTTCAAAGACCATGAAGAAAATCATGAATATATCGTCTGCTGAACAATACAGTATTTTACAGTAGATTTAAAGACAAGAACCACAGCTAACACCTACATTACCTAACAGAAACTTCAAATCTGTGTGAAATATAACTGTGATTTTGTATTTACATAACTATGATTATCAAATAAGAAAGACGAAATCCGGAATACAAGCAATAAGCCCTGCCCACTTTAGACACAGTAATCACAAGAATGCGGTACTTCCTGTAGATAATTAGGCCACTGCAACACGAGTCACTCGGGCAGTTTCCTGAACATTTCTTATCTAAAACATTTCAGCCACTTCCAGCAGTGTGTGTGAAAACCAACTACAGGAACACATTTCAAAATGTTTCAGCATATTCTACAAGTCCTTCCCATGTCAGTTTGAATTGTTTGAAATGCAGGCTGTAGAATGCCATTTTGACAATTGTGCCTAAAGTACAAACAGCCTGTCAGATTTTAGTCAGAGTGAATGAGTGTATTTAGTTTTATGCCACACTCAGCATTATTCCATCTATATGGCAGCGGTCTATGAATAATCGAGTCTGGACCTGACAATCCAGTGATCAACAGCATGAGCACCGATCTTTTGTCAACCAAGTCAGCGAGCCTGACCACCAGATCCAGTTAGTCGTCTTTTACAACAAGCATGGGTTGCTGAAGATCAATTCTAACCTGGATCTTCACGGGACAATATTAGTCAGAATCAAGATGACAAATATTGTGATAATATAGTAGTAACCATGATAATTGTGAATACAAATTATTTTAAAAGAACAGCACAATGTGCCTCAGTAAAAGTCTATATTTTCATAAGATCTGGCCTTACTTTGCTCCAACAAATCTGTGTCAACTCAAGATAAAATATTCTTTTAGAGAACATCAAACAAACTTGATCTGAAATTGTACAAAGAGATCCGACTGTCCTACCTGGCAGGCACATGGAGAGATTTTCTATGGCAGCTGTGATATTCTTTTGAATCTTGCGGCTCTTGACCAGCTCATCACCTTTAGCCAGGAGGGGGTCACATGACTTTTGAAGCTCACTATCCACACCACTGATCTCATCCTGGCATTCAAATAATCATATTTCATTAAAACAAATATCATTGCAGCTTCAACTTCAACAACAACAGCAACAACAACTACTACTACTTCTATGTTGGTATTTTGGGCCTCACATTCTGTCCAGTGTCCATTCTGATGACTTTAACATTTTACTTTATATTACTATGATCATATATTATAATGATGTTGATATTGTAACAACAACAACAACAACAACTACTACTACTACTTTGTTGGTATTTTCGGCCTCACATTTTGTCCAGTGTCCATTCTGAGGACTTTAACATTTTACTTTGATTATTACTATGATCCTATATCATAATGATGTTGATATTTGTCAATGTCAGTTTGTCACATTAGCCATTGGCTGGTTGTTTTGGATAAAGTGAGTGAGTTCAGTTTTAAGACGCTTTCAGCAGTATTCCAGCAATATCAAGGCAGGGGACACAGGAAATGGGCTTCACACATTGTACCCATATTAGGAATCGAACCCGGGTCTTCTGTGATGAGCAAACACCTTAACCACTAGGCTAACAAATAAAGAATCCTGTCAATATTACCTTCAGCTTGGCAGCATCACCACTGACTTGCTGTAGTTCTCTGATCGAGTCAATAAACCCCTGATAGTGGTAGTTGCACATTCGCTCAATCTCACGGTCATGACTCTTGATTCGAGTATCCAAAGTCTCCTGGAACTTGCCCAATTCGTCGCCATCATAAACAGCTCTGCAAGAAACGGATATATGCAAGCATGGCAAGAGCAGGGAATATTTCACCTGTAATTTGTAAAAACACAGAATTGGTCAGGAAACAGGTTATGATGATCCTGCATTATCAGAGTATATCTGATCTTGTACCCTGGCCAATCAAAGCAGCAACAAATGCAATATGAAAGTTGAGAAATGTTTAATAAACTGAGCCAGTGGAAACCTGGAGGAAATATTTACAAGTTACTTTTGTAATCTGGACAGATGGAGACAATTCCATCATAGAAGAGTGAGTGAGTGAGTGAGTTTAGATTTATGCCGCTTTTAGAAATATTCCAGCAATATCTCGGCAGGGGACACCAGAAATGGGCTTCTCACATTGTACCCATGTGGGGAATCCTATCATAGAAGAAATGAGTGCAACTGAAAATATCTCCGTTTTTACACATCATGCTTATGCAGACCATGAAGTCTGAGACTGGTATTGCCTACATAACTCAGTGATAATAAGGGAGTGAGTCAGTTTAGTTTTATGAGGCTTATAGCAATATTCCAGCAATACCACCAGGGGACACCAGAAATGGGCTTCACAAATTGTATCCATTTGGGACTTTTCGGTGATACTACTACATGTATTTAGACTTGTGGGGTCTCCAGGTGGAATTGGCCACTAGAAATCTATGCTGGTCATTAGAAGCAACTGAAATGGGATGGTCGACTGCATGATATTGTGTCAAGAATGTGTTGGAACTTACTTATATTTTCTTTTGATTCAAACATGAATTGGAATCTTGCGTTATGCTGACACTTAATGTATCAGGTGGTCAGACTCAGTGACTGGTTGATTGCATGTCCTTGTATGACCTGATCAGTGCTCTCAATATCTATCACTGGGCCAGAAATATGTACAGACTGCCATCATAATTTTGCCTAGAATATTACTCTGCTCGGCATTTAACAGCAAACCTAATGGCAGGAAACAGCATTAGGATTAGACACTGTTAATGCTATCAGTACCAATACTATTATGCAGGTTGTGATGTTAACAACCAGTTCAAAAAGCCCCACTATGGTAAATGACTGTTCGGTTCTGTGAGCTCTGCTACTCCTAGTAGTGATACATATTATCATCATTATCATGATTGAAATTAACCAAGAACACCTCTAAGCCAGAATAGTGATAGCATAATAGAATAGGGCTGCAATGAGTACACTATGAGATGAATGTGATATATGTATCATGAATAAAGGGTAACGAATATACATATAAAGATATAGATTCGCAAGCAGTTGATGTATTACTTATCATTTTAAGTGACACAATAATAAATAAATTTTGACATAAGTCTGACCATGTTGACATTGTTACAACTTACACAACTAGCTTATAGCCCAATGTTTTGATTGACAGGTCAGTACTCGTCCATAGCATGGTGACACAAGTTACCCTACTGTGTGGCTTGTATTTTGTCCCATTTTGAAAATATATCGCTCTGATAAATAACAAACAACGTGAAGCATAAAACACTTTTTCCCTCAACAATTTAGGAATATCCGATTCCTATGATCACGAATTATGAATTAAATTCATGAAAGGATATGATTTGATATGATTTCACTTTGATATGAAGTGAATCATTAAAGCCCTAAATAGCAATACCATACAAAATAATTGAAATTCTACTTGCCGTTAGCTAACCGTCAACATTAACAAACCTGGTCCAGGCTACTGCTAATTTCCTTCCTTGGATCTATTGAAAATGACACTAAGAGCGATATTAGGGCTGGTTGTCTTTGGAATATGGCACCTGCATGTAGATTTACATATGGGGAAACAGGGATTCTTATGATAAAGATATTGTGGCAGTGAATTGTGGAGAATGGGTGGGGTGAGAAATTGACACTATGTAGACTAGGGTAATAACAAGCAACTGGTGTAAACAACACCCCCTTTTTATTTCCTCTTTGAAAGGATGTGCAGGCAGAAGTTGGTATCCATCCTGTTATTTTTCTAATATACTGGTTAGGAACTTAATATTGCACAAACTAGATTCGAACGCTGGTTGTGCACACGCTTATTACTATGAAATGACCTAACTCTGTTTAGCAATCTTATCACTCTATGACAGATTTCGACAACTGTTTTCATCTTTCCATCTATAGCACAAGTCTCACATTTTAACTCGGGGTCAAGTCCGAAGATATGGTCAGTTTAAATTATACATCCACGAGCTATGAACATAATGAGAACGCACTGTCAAGGTGTAACATGATAAATATTTCTGATGTCAGTGATAGATGAAGCGAGGTGCCCGGCGAAGTTGGCAGGTGTTTACCTCAGAGTTGTGGCCAGGGGTCCGTCTGAGGTCTCAATTTCTGTAATCAAGTGATCATGCTGAGCGCTAACAGCCTCTTGCCTCAACGTATTGGCATCCTGAACGGTATCGTGGAGCTTTTTCCAAGCTGCAATCTTCGCAGTTTTGCGGGGTGTACTAGCTTCCGCCATCATCCCATTGCGATTGCGCATGCGCATTCCAATACTTATTGCAGACGATAAGTTATTCGTCGTTGTTCAGACGTCGTTTCGTATTCTGCAGGTGCACATTTTCAGTTATTGTTGTACGATATCGAAGTACATCAACACAGAGACCATGATCAACACAGGTAATATTTGTCTGAATTACATATTGCCCCGAGTAAGACATGTTCATATATCTAGAGATGCATAGAAACAATTATTTTATCATGAAATGACATTAATTTAGACTCTCATTACTTCATAAAATTATAAATGTCCATAGAGACAGTTTGAGTGATTGAGTGAGTGAACATTGCTTGACGCCGCATCAACAATTTTGTAGCTATTCGGCGAGTGAGGGTTTGAATTGAAATCAAGTGTATAGAGTGAACACTGGTGCGGCTGAGCTCTGCAGATCAGATAGATTTCATTTATGTCAAGTGATTACTGAACACTAAACGTGTTAAAGAAAAACGTCATAGTAAATATTTAATTAGATTTGAACATATATTAATTTAGAAACATTTAATCAAATACGTTATTCACAGTACTACAAATACCTAACCATGTTTCTTCACTTTCAAGCTTATTGCGCTTATGTGACGTATGTGAGTGAGTGAGTATGGTTTTACGCCGCTTTTAGTAATACTCCAGCAATATTAAGACGGGGGACTCCAGAAATGGGATTCACACATTGTCCCATGTGGGAAATCGAACCCGGGTCTTCGGCGTGACGAGCGAACGCGTATGTGAGCCACGGCACATATGTGTACGTACGCCTACGCGCGTGTGTTTTTGCTGCCGGTACTAGTCCGGACACGTGTCAGGACATGCCATGCCGTTATTTGATACCCAAGTCTGACACTGTATACGCTCTAGGACGACCAGCCTTTGTTTTATTCCCTTCATGTCAGAACGCCAGGCGGGGTAACAACAAGTAGCGACTTTTAACGTCTTCTGGTGTGGTGTGACATGGCGGGGGATTCTACCACCGGCTTTAAAAATCCGCTTTCGACATTTTGACAGTATAAAGTGCAAGTGGCTTGATCCTTTATGCATAAGTATGTATTTAACGTTGTATAGTCGGTCCTTGATTGGGGAACTCACTCTTAGCTTGCATCATAAGTATCACTATGGATGCTGCAACAGCTACTCCAATGGAATGGATCAAGGCTCTTACTGTTGACTTGTATCCATGGTAACAGGCTCGATTACATTAAAATCTCATTGATTCACTGCTGTATTACTGAAGTGAAGGACAAGGTAAGATTAGGCTCCAATGTGTCCACTTGAAAAGTGGGTGAGTTGGGTTTTACGCCGCTTTTAGCAATATTCCAGCAATATCACGGCAGGGGAACACCAGAAATGGGCTTCACACATATAGTCACCTTGTGGGGAATCGAACCAGGGGCTTCGGCGTGACGAGCGAACGCTTTAACCACTAGGCTACCACACCGCCCCAGTTGAAAAGTAGATTATATGGTTGCGGTATACTTTCGGATCATAATTATTAGTCGTGTTCCAATAGCTGAGACATGGCGTGTTTTTACTCTTGCAAGTTTCAGTCTTCTGACTTTGGCTAAAATGGGTTAAATGGCCGATTTTTCGAACTTCTGGAGAATATCCAGGTATGAGCAAGTCCCGAGATGAATCTTAAATCCTATACTTACTGGTTATATCTAAATGACCCGAGGAAAACAGCTTGGGTCAGAGACTTGTTCATGATCAAGTACCAGAAAAATGCTTCTGGAAAATCTCTAAATTCAGATTTCTTGACCCATGTTAGTATTGTATGAGAATATTGTATTGTTATACGTCCTATACACGCAATAGCTGAAATGCACGGAGCCCTGTTCTCATTCGTACGAACACATCTGACAACTTTCAAAAGTACTCGTTTTCAAAGTGACAAATTTATGTCGGTTGCAATCGCGTAGGAAAAGAAATGACCCTAATTAAACCCACTCACTCACTGACGCTCTCACAAACTAACTCACTCGTGTTTGTATTAGACGGGATGTCGGATGGAACCTAGACTTGCACAAGTCTCTAAGGTAAAAATTAATAGTTTAAATGATAATGTCCAAAGAATGATAAATAACAAACTGGGGTCTGTACTGTCCGCTTATCTAGATTTGCCTCTTCGAAGCATAGAATTACTGTACATCCATGGGATCAGCATTCAGTACAGCCTTGGAGCAAGGCTAGATGAAACCCATTGTGATAAAATGCCTTGGCTCTCATTCTCCGTGAGGATTTCAAGGCACGATAAGTAAAGTCGTACTTGTCAGAAAAGCTAATTAATGAGGATCGGGTGGTTAAAATGTCATCGTGACCCTGGGATGTGAGACCGCTGTTTCTCTAAGTGATAGGGCGGTGGGTAGCCTAGTGGTTAAAGTGTCTGCTCGTCACGCTGAAGACCCGGGTTCGATTCCCCACATGGGTACAATGTGTGAAGCCCATTTCTGGTGTTCCCCTTTGTGATATTGCTGCATGGAATATCGTTAAATGCGGCGTAAAACCATACTCACTCACTCTACGTGATAGCGCGAACAAGTTACGATGACGTGATTCATAACCTGACAAACTTTACAAAACTCAAGCTGATGCTCGTCAATATTACTGTAACGAAATAAACCCATCATAGTGAGAGAGTTCAGTCCAGCGTCGTGACGAACTGACGAACAGCATGTCGGCTACAACACTCAAAATGGAAGTCAAGTGCACCATATTTTCCAAATGGTTATCTGTAAAAGCCGGTGGATATTGCAATATATAGCTGTGGAGAGCCCACGCAGTATTATCATGGCGAACTTTGAGTTCGAGAACAGCACATCCTGAGAGATTGGAAGTCACATTTTTCTACGAGTTTGGACGGTTAATGCCGTGCCACCCTCCATGATTTATGAATATCTATACCCAGAAAACAATCATGGTTTATTACAGTCACGGAATGGTCACTATTGCACCGAAATGTTCAAATGAAAATACAACTCACCTGTTAACAAAGAGAGGCGTGAAGCATGTAAGAACTATATCGACGCTATCCATGTATACACAGCCAGCGAATAATGCTCTCTCCGAGGATGAAGTATACATGTATATAAGCTGACAATGACACGAATCTATTAAATAACACCAATCCCGGTACAAAGATCACGAATCCCTCCAGTAGGGGGCTTCAACAAGGAAGTGAACTCTTCTCCCAAGCCGCACTCTATAGTGTTTAGTGTTTTAAGTGTCTTAACACCGGAAAACGTTTCACGTGGGATGTTGTAATTTATAAAGGACATTTGACATGATGTTTTAATGAAATAACTCCGTAGACATAATTTCATTACAGAAACAAAACATTAACATGTGTTTAACGGTATTCAATTTATTCAACGTCTTTAACTATGAGTTCTTGTTCAGCAATTAGTCTGAGATGCAATGCGCTGTATATTAACATGGATACCCCACCAGACATTAAACTGACAACGAACCGACCAGTCCTTGTTTGTCCAATGAATGTCAAACAGGGTAGCATCTTGCAGGCTGGTATGTCGTGGCCAGGGGCGATCGAACCTCTGAGCAGATGCTGTATCCACTACACCACGGAAGCTACCGACCTAACAATGACGATTCTTAACATGGGCGTTTGTGGGTATGAACAAACAGACATTTTATTTCAATAATGTAGGCCATTGGCCAATAATACAAACAAAATGCGAATATAAGAAAGTACATACATGCTGAATATAGGGTGAGATTGAAAGTATGATATGATGGTAAGTGGATAATATATATAGAGGATATTTTGATAATGTTGTCAAATAACATGTATATTTCATCGCGTGAGATTGTGCAGCCACGAGTGAACATATCAACTTTGTCAGCCCACGAGATGAAATATACATGTTAAATAACATGTTATTCTATTGAAAATGCACCATTTTCGGCTTCACCCAAACAACAATGTTTATTCTATTTATCATATATACGCATGCCAATAATGGTTGATATGACGTCACACTAGAAACGACGTCATAGTTGAAGACTTCATTCGACCATTGTGGTTTTCGAAGCTGAGGTAAAGGGGAGCTCAAAATGATGGCTCTGGAAATAGACAAGTTTTATCAAATAACTATGACACACATACGCGTGGTATAATCTCTGCATAAAGAACAACCGTAAATGGATGAATAGAAGGAACACCCCATCCCCCTTCCAAAAAACCCACAACAACAAAACATTAGAAAACCCAACAAAACGAATAAAATAAATAAACTCCAACAAAGTAAATGTGAATGAACCCAAACCAAAAGAAACAACAATGAACAAATAAATAAAAATTCATATAAAGAGCTTGGTGGGAGGTAAATTAGAACCCTCTCATTTATCTGGGTATTAAATCTAGCAGCTATGTACTTCTTCCTCTTATCTGTAACCGTCATAGACAAGCCTTATTGATAACAACTTTTAACTTTTTAGTCATGTCTAAACTCACCTGTTAACAAAGAGAGGCGTGAAGCATGTAAGAACTATATCGACGCTATCCATGTATACACAGCCAGCGAATAATGCTCTCTCCGAGGATGAAGTATACATGTATATAAGCTGACAATGACACGAATCTATTAAATAACACCAATCCCGGTACAAAGATCACGAATCCCTCCAGTAGGGGGCTTCAACAAGGAAGTGAACTCTTCTCCCAAGCCGCACTCTATAGTGTTTAGTGTTTTAAGTGTCTTAACACCGGAAAACGTTTCACGTGGGATGTTGTAATTTATAAAGGACATTTGACATGATGTTTTAATGAAATAACTCCGTAGACATAATTTCATTACAGAAACAAAAACATTAACATGTGTTTAACGGTATTCAATTTATTCAACGTCTTTAACTATGAGTTCTTGTTCAGCAATTAGTCTGAGATGCAATGCGCAATATATTAACATGGATACCCCACCAGACATTAAACTGATAACGAACCGACCAGTCCTTGTTTGTCCAATGAATGTCAAACAGGGTAGCATCTTGCAGGCTGGTATGTCGTGGCCAGGGGCGATCGAACCTCTGAGCAGATGCTGTATCCACTACACCACGGAAGCTACCGACCTAACAATGACGATTCTTAACATAGGCGTTTGTGGGTATGAACAAACAGACATTTTATTTCAATAATGTAGGCCATTGGCCAATAATACAAACAAAATGCGAATATAAGAAAGTACATACATGCTGAATATAGGGTGAGATTGAAAGTATGATATGATGGTAAGTGGATAATATATATAGAGGATATTTTGATAATGTTGTCAAATAACATGTATATTTCATCGCGTGGTGCAGCCACGAGTGAACATATCAACTTTGTCAGCCCACGAGATGAAATATACATGTTATTTAACAACATTAACAAAATATTCTATTTATCATATATACGCATGCCAATAATGGTTGATATGACGTCACACTAGAAACGACGTCATAGTTGAAGACCATTTTATTTTTCATTCGACCATTGTATCTTTTCGAAGCTGAGGTGAAGGGAGCTCAAAATGATGGCTCGTTGGAAATAGACAAGTTTTATCAAATAACTCAAAATGACGGCTCTGAAAATGACAAGTTTTACATACGCGTGGTATAATCTCTGCATAAAGAACAACCGTAAATGGATGAATAGAAGGAACACCCCATCCCCCTTCCAAAAAACCCACAACAACAAAACATTAGAAAACCCAACAAAACGAATAAAATAAATAAACTCCAACAAAGTAAATGTGAATGAACCCAAACCAAAAGAAACAACAATGAACAAATAAATAAAAATTCATATAAAGAGCTTGGTGGGAGGTAAATTAGAACCCTCTCATTTATCTGGGTATTAAATCTAGCAGCTATGTACTTCTTCCTCTTATCTGTAACCGTCATAGACAAGCCTTATTGATAACAACTTTTAACTTTTAGTCATGTCTATATTATGCTTCCGACCCGTGAAGATCCGGGGTAGAATAGGTCTTCAGCAACCCATGCTTGCCACAAAAGGCGATTATGCTTGTCGTAAAAGGCGACTAACGGGATCGGATGGTCAGGCTCGCTGACTTGGTTGACACATGTCATCGGTTCCCAATTGCGCAGATCGATGCTCATGCTGTTGATCACTGGATTGTCTGGTCCAGACTCGACTATTTACAGACCGCCGCCATATAGCTGGAATATTGCTGAGTGCGGCGTAAAGCTAAACGCACTCACTATATTATGCTTCCCAACTTCTAAAGAACTCAAAGAAGTTATCTGTAATCTACTTATCGCAATACATAGTCAAGATCCAGCGTGGTCGCATCCGGAAGGTTGCACACAAGGATGTGTATATTGCGCTGTTGATAATTGAAACTCACAGTCCGGATTTCCGGATAGAAGAATGAGTGAGTGAGTATGGTTTTACGCCGCCTTTAGCAATATTCCAGCAATATCACGACAGGGAACATCAGAAATGGGCTGCACACATTGTACCCATGTGGGGAATCGAACCCGGGTCTTTGGCGGGACGAGCAAACGCTTTAACCACTAGGCTACCCCACCGCCCCCGGATGGACGAAGCATTTTAAAGGGTATTTATTTCGTTTGACGTTAATATCCTCTTTTATTCGATGTTTCCAGACATCTCCGGTTCGAATGAACGGGGTGCCACTGTAAAAGATTCTTTCAAAAAGCAACGGTCTTACATGGAATAAGATGCGCATCTGGCACTTCGACAGCTAAATACCATAACCATCTAATTACAAAACTATATAGTTCAATCGGGATTACACTTAGTCAAAAGACATTTGGAGCGTAATTTTGGATTTGGCCAATTTCGTTCGCTGTCGGTGCATTTTGAAAATTAAAGAAGACAGTAAATCAACTCGTTCTAACTTCACTCGTGGACATAGCTTTAATGTCGCAGCTTGATCTACCAGCTAATATTATTCTCGGGTTATAAGAAGGCTGTGTATGTTTGTTTTTCTCCTCTGAATCAGCTGTAAAAATGCGGTGAAAAAGCTGTCGCGATGTCCAGGGCGGCCTCGACCATGTCAACACACCTCGTTCTTGAAGTCCTTTCAAGACGCGCGCCTATGCATTGACTGTGAATCAGAGTTACCCCCCTTCTTCCACTGAACGTTTCCTTGTGTGGGTCAGGTACAGACAGTGAGTATTTGTTTACGCCACTTTTAGCAATATAACGGCGGGGTACACTAGAAATGGGCTTCTCACATTATACCCATGTGGGGAATCGAACCCGGGTCTTCAGTGTGACGAGCAGACGCTTTAAGGGACCGTTCATAAATTATAGTTGGAGGGTGATGATGATTTTTACGGAGTTTCAGGTACAATGTGAAAAATATATGTACAAAATAAGTGCCCCCTGCATGTCATGTACAAAAGCAATGACACACACACACACACACACACACATAATTTTTAAGCATACTTTTTAATATTCTATATTACAAAATTCCAAACTCGTTAACGCTATGTATGTTAAACATAGACCATAGATATACACACACGTCATATATATAAATGGAGTGGGGAAATGTATAATTGAGTGGTACGTGTGTATAGCTTTGAATGTCACCGAATTCTTAGGGTAAATTTCGGCCTGAAATCGGAACGCGTCGACCTCGGCACGGCAATTTAAGATGGCAGCCGCTGCTCCTTTACTTTATTCATCTATATGACGTGTCTGTAGATCTATGGTCTATGTTTAACCTACATAGCGATAACGGGTTCCTGTGTCCCTAGGGGCACTGATCCAGAGCAATTCCCCGGTTGTTGTTGTTCCCCCGCAACTACCCGGATGATATCCCAGAGTTCTTGAGTGGGTTGCGATCTCTGCTGCGCCACCTGCAAGTGCAAGCACAATTGGTAGTACACAGGTTACACAAAACCCATTGTTTTCCCATTGACTTTTATAGTAACGTTATATTTTTTTCTAAAATCACCCAGGCTGTCAACAGCCATTCCATGTACACATGGGTACAGTCTGGCCTTTAAACTACAATAAAAACACAAATTCCAGCTAACTTATCCTGCCTATTTTCCGAGCACAGGAAGCTGAACACATCAAATCATGGCGATAAAAATGACTGCATTAAATACTTAAAATTGTGGTCAGTTTTAATTACTGGATGGATGTGCTTTTAAACAACCAAAAAATCTTACACTATTTCATCCAATCACGGCTGTCACATGTCTCTATCTGGCCAGAAGTTTACAAGTGATTCTGATTTAGTGTAGTAGAACCTGTAAGGGCGTATCCTTACATTGATCAACAAAGATGAAATAGGGAAATGTAGTTATCCTGTTAACCCAGTAATATGTCCATCTTCATTATCATGGTAAAAATTGAAATCATTTTGAAGTTTAAACATGATAGCATTGACAGAAAACGAAGTCAATGTACGTCTTTATATTTTTGCCTTTTAATCCTAGCATAATTAATTCATTATTACATTTGTGTGCACTTTGGAACTTCATTGAGAAGTACACGATCTGGTTTAAGTGAATTCATAAAATGACTGTATTATCTAGATATTTTAGGTGAATCATGTTTGAAACACACACTTGTGCGACTTAGTGCGTGTTATCTGTCTCGCATCGAAAAACTTCACAGCGAAAATATTGAAGTGGAAAGATTTTGTTGAACGCTAAAAGAAATATGTTTTCAATCTAACCAAGTCTTCCCAGAACAACAAAGCCAATCTATATTCGAATCTGTGTATTTATCATTCTAGTGAACACACAAGTTGTTGTATTTCTAAAGATTTTGGTTGGGCGACTCGGTTAATGACTTTAAACTCTCTTTTTGACCTCTCAGTCAAACCACTGATTCGCAACACATGGCGACCATTACTGTAACATTCTCCCACAACTAATTACAGTAGATCTAAATCACATATGACGCACGACTAATTATTATAATCACAAATAATTACGACACTTCATTGCTGCATAAGAAATACAGCATTAGCTGTGTCCTAAAGTTAAAAACTGTACATACCTATTTACCAAAGAAAGCAAGATTTATGGCGGACTTCCGGTCGAGCTCGTTGACGGAGGCTTGGTGTTCCTTGAGTCTTGTGTTGAGAGGTTGCAGCGTTTTCCCTCAGCCATGAACTAGAACATCTAAAGGACATATCGGAACATAACCTCAAGAACAGGGACCACACCATCAAATGGGAAGCCACCAAAGTACTGTCCACCACCACCAACAACTGGCGTCAAAGGAAGCTTCAGGAAGTCATAGACATACGGAGACAACAGCCGGCAATCAACCGTGATCAAGGAATCTACTTACCATGTGCTTGGGACTCTTATCTAAATACCCATTCTTCATAAGCCAACAGCCCTCTGTTTGCATCAGGGCGGTGGGGTAGCCTAGTGGTTAAAGCGTACGCTCGTCACGCCGAAGACCCGAGTTCGATTCCCCACATGGGTACAATGCGTGAAGCCCATTTCTGGTGTCCCCGCCGTGATATTGCTGGAATATTGCTAAAAGCGGCGTAAAACCAAACTCACTCACTCACTCACTCTGTTTGCATCACCTATGTTTATCACCACATCAGCCCACTGGCCTCCCTTCCTTATGTTTGTATGACATCAATTACCATGTTGTTTTAGTGTATCACTGGCCTCATGTGTGTCTTACATTAGATTTCCTCAACATTGTTAAACATGATTTCTTTGCAGTACCTCAAAGTACGGATTCAAATAAATCAAACATGTGTCTTTTAAGATAATATGTCATTAGACATCACATTGTTACATAGCTCGATTAAATATCGAGTTAAAAACAGAAATAGGATCAAATTGGATCAGGCATTATACCATCCACGCATTACAAAATCCGAAAAAGCTTACAATGCAAGAATACTTTATTACAATCAGACTAGAACTAAAGGGGATACTTTCAAATAACGGCATCTGATGGGCACCCACCGTTCTTATTGTCTCATTGTTTCGGTTGAAGAAATTCTGCCAAGGTAGACAGCTATCCAGTTGATGATCGGAAAGAAGATCACAGGAAAATAAGTCACAGAAAAAAAGCCACTATTCTGGCTAGAAAAACAAGTCACAGGTGAAAAGGTGACAATAACCAATTTCATTACATTCAATGAGTTCCATCCAATAATAATTTGAAAACATTTGCAAGACCACTTTATTAACAAAACACGGTATACTTGCCGTAAACAGACAATCATCACACAAGCCCCCCCAGTAACTATTCTGTCAACAAAGCATAAGTAATATACAAAGTAATTGATTTAATCAAGAAACAATTAGATAGAGTTTTTTTTAACATTTTTACAACCCACTAATAAATATTATTGCATTGTGACATTTTTCCATGACTTTTTATCCGTGACATTTTTCCTTTGACCTTTCCTGTATCCGTCCAGTCTCTTGTGTCCGCCGACCCGTGAAGATCCGGGGTAGAATAGGTCTTCAGCAACCCATGTGCTTGCAATAAAAGGCGACTATGCTTGTCGTAAGAGGCGACTAACGGGATCGGGTGGTCAGTTTCGCTGACTTGGTTGACACATGTCATCGGTTCCCAATTGCGCAGATCGATGCTCATTCTGTTGATCACTGGATTGTCTGGTCCAGATTCGATTATTTACAGACCGCCGCCATATAGCTGGGATATTGCTGAGTGCGACGTAAAACTAAACTCACTCACTCACTCTTGTGTCCGTCACGGTCGAGGGAGCAGGTGGTGCCCTCTGGCAGTTGGGCCAGGCAATAAATATGTTGACGCGAAACATGAGTCGCTCTGGGTCAGTGCCCCTTTTTAACCATTAGGCTCCCCCCATCGCCCAGGTACAGCTGTTTCGGGTCATATATATTTGCCAACAGCACATTTCACTATTCTAGTGATCAAATATTAAACACGATATGGTTGCCAAACTGTTATTCGAGAGTTGGGAAATAAAAAGAACCTAATAATATATTATGAACCTTACCGGTTAATAGTTATGTTAATAATATTGACTTTTGTGTTTTGTATGCACCGGATATTGAAAAAATAAATATGTTTTAATTACACCTAGCCAATAACTTTAATGAAATATTCTGTGGTCTACGAGTTGCTCTCTGTTCAGTTGGAGGTAGTGACTGGCGTTGTGCGTTCTGGGATACACGGTAAGTCGTTGGTGGTGGACTTTAAGAGAATGAATTTCACAAAAAGATGCATTTATTTAAAATTATGCATAAATTTCAGTAAACTATTACAGGGCTCCAGATAATGTTTTTGGACGCGGGTGTACTTACACCTCATATTGCAAGTGGAGGTGTACTGAGAATTTTGAAGGAGTACTGACATGTTTTTGTGGGAGCGAGTTGGTGATGTGGTTTGTTATTTTTAATACTAAACAACTTTTCAGCTATGAAACTTTATATATGTAAGACTTACAAAGGTATTTATGTGCGTACATGATACGCTTGAAGTGTTATATTATGTCGTACTTCATTGTTTTTAGGCGTACATTACGCCTGTACGCCCCTTATCTGTTGCCCTGTATTAGACCATTTTAAATTAGTCAGTGACACTCAGTAAACATTTATTGGATTCAAAATACATATTTTTACCCAAACCTACGTCTAACTACGAAAACAGTATTGCATTGTTTAACAAAAACAATTTGTCATAGAACAATGACATACACAATAAAATCACTGACTAAAATATGGTTTTATTTCAGTCTGCATCAAAGATGGCTTCAGAGAGGCTGATGAACTGTCGCTTCAAGAGACCCAATGCCCACGTTAGGCTGATCTGTCTACCCTGGGGAGGTGGGGGATCAATCTTCTATGCCGGTTGGGGCAGATTAATGTCCGAAAATATAGAAGGTAATACCCTTGTTCTTCGCATGCATTTGTCTGTCAGCTGACCACCAACCAGTTAAGGATGAACAACTTCTTTATTCGTGATGCAACGTTTCGATACAGGTTCTTGTATCGTTGTCAAGCAAGTATAAGTTACGAAGTTGTTCATCCATAAGTTTCTCCTTATCTGATTCACCAACTTCTAATTATGCCACTCGAAGAAGTCACCAAGCAGTTGTTTTGATTTGTCAGGGTTTATCATGGATAGATAGTGAGTGAGGTTAGTTTTACGCCGCTTTTAGCAATATTCCAGCAAATATCACGTCGGGGACACCAGAAATGGGCTTCACACATTATACAAATGTGGGGTATCGAACCCGGGTCTTCGGCGTGATGAGCGAACGCTTTAACCACTAGGCTACCCCGCCGAATAGTTAGACAAGTTCAAGTAGGTAAACTGGGTTAAAGGTGGTCACCAGGCATTTGTTTAAAGCTGCACTCAATAGTTCATTTATTTGAATAAATAATCAAGTCTAGACCAGATAAACCAGTGATTCACGTCGTGGGCATTGGTCGCTGCAATTGGGACATGATGACATGAATCAACCAGGGAGGGCGATGGTGATCACCCAATGCTGTTGTTACTGAAGACCAGTTCAGACATGGATCTTCTCAGGTTCATGCTGGCTGTAGGAGGTGACCAACCAGATCCACTTGTCAGGTTTGGGGAGTTGGTTGATGGCAAGTCATCAGACCATGATGGTATGGATCATTGCTCATAAACTTAATCACTAGATTGTTTGGTCCAAAACTGATTCCATACAAACTGCCATCATGGAATAATCTTTGGTGAAGTGTTGAACAATATATACTCTCCCCAAAAGAAACGCATCATGAAAATAGCAATTTCATGTAGCAATGAATTAAAACGTGATTCATTTTACAAAAGGTTTTGCTCTGTTTATGAGTCCTATGGTGTTTATGTTTTGAAACATCACAACAAAAGCACCATTTCACGGCTCTGGGAGAGATATCGCCGGCAGAATGCGGTAGCAGATGCCCCTCGTAGAGGGCGACCTCGAGCGACCACTGCGGCGCAGGATCGCTACATCCGGGTACATCACCTGCGTCATCGAACAGCTACGGCGACCAGTACCGCTCGACAAATACTCGGATTGAGGAGGCTTTCTGCACAGACCGTCAGGAACAGGTTGAGAGAGGCTGGCGTACGTGCCAGAAGACCTTATTTTGGCCCTGTGCTTCGACTACAACATCGTCGACATCGAGTTCAATGGCGAACCAACTTTCAGGCCTGGAACCTACCGAATTGGCGTAGAATCTGGTTCAGTGATGAATCACGATTTCTATTGGAACGACGCGATGGAAGAATGCGGGTGTACAGACATCGTCGTGAACGTTTCGCCGACGCTTGCGTTCCCCAGGTGGACAGATTCGGCCGGGACAGTGTTATGATGTGGGGAGCGATCACCTGCCGTAGGAGAAGTGATTTGATGATCCAGGGCAACCTGACAGCTCAACGGTACTGTGACGAAATCCTACGCCCACAATGCCAGGCCCCACACAGCACGTCACGTCACACTAGAGACATCCTCCAGAACCACAACATCAATGTGCTCCCCTGGCCCTCAAGATCATCGGACTTAAACCCGATCGAACATCTGTGGGATGCCCTGGACAGACGGGTGCGACGCCGTAACCCAGAGCCCCAGACACTTCAGCAACTCGCACAGGCACTACAGGCAGAGTGGGCTGCGATCGGGCAGCACGAGATTCTGAGTCTTATTCGTTCAATGCGGAGGCGATGCCGTGCAGTTCTGGATGGCCACGGTGGTCACACGAGGTATTGACTTCAGCGCCACCACACGTCTCCATGTGACACTCAAACTGACTTTCCTCGAGTTGGTGCCAAAGACGGATAAGTCTGCATTCCCAGTGTGCAATTTCGCTATGTTTCATTGACTCATAAAGCCTACAAGATGTTTCAAAATAAACATAAAAATACAGTTGAAATTCCTATATGCGTTTCTTTTTTGGGAGAGTATATAATGTTATCTCTCATGGTGTTTACCATATATGATTATTATATATCACTATTATTTTAAAATAACCTTGAAATGAGAGTACAAACAAAATGTGATACATGCTTTTTTCTATACAAATTCTTATTTTTGTATTGATTACATCGTTTTATTTTGTTGGTTGCAGTGGTTGGCGTTACCCTCCCTGGTAGGGAGTCCCGAATTGATGAGAAATGCTGTGATGACCTTGAAAAAATAATCACAGACATAATGGATACTATAAAAAGCCGGTACATGGATAAGCCATTCATATTGTTTGGACACAGGTAAATATGTTACTGAATACAAGTGTGTGTGGAGACTCATAGTGCTGAAAGAAGTGAAGAAGAGCACCTGGTTGTCGCATCACTGTAGATAATCTGTCATGGTGGTGGGTCATGGTTATTGTGTTTGTTCTCTACCTTCTTTGAGTGGTATAGATATTTATTATGCATTTATTGATGAATTTTTATTTTCATTTAAAATATAATATTGATATTTCACTCAAGTGAAGTAACACTTTTTGTCCCATTGACCATTTTTTCCATGGTTTCAACACAAAGAGCAGTGACCCGGGTTCGATACCCCACATGGGTACAATGTGTGAAGCCCATTTCTGGTGTTCCCCCTGTGATATTGCTGGAATATTGCTAAAAGCGGCATAAAACAAAATTCACTCACTTACTTATGTTGGCGTCTAGTGCACAGATGGAATTTTACTCTAAATATCATTTCTTAACAGAAGTTAAATATATATATTACTCGGCGTCATTAATGAAGGGTCAAGCTATTGGTATCACTATTTCTTAAAAGTTGTAAAATCTTCGTTTTTGTTTGAAATATATACAACTGAATATTTTACAAACTTTCTTAACAGTATGGAAAAACACATCGGGCCGTTGAAATGTCATTATAACGTACGTTCTTTAACGTCCGATACGTTCTGTTACAAATAGTACATTATTTTATTCAAATTGTCAAAATGGAAATCCACCTGCCTCTTAATGTCAATGATCTGCACGTGTAAGCCGCTCTATCCATGGAGAGTGGAGGACAATACACATGCATTGACGCTTTTTCACTGTCGTTCACTGTTCAGGTACCTGTTTGAAATCGCAGCTTAAAATGAGACGTTTTTAACACTTGCTGAAAGAGGTCAGGCTATAGGCCTTTTGGAATCTGGTCAAACTTTAAAAGGGAATACTAACGAAAAACAAACTTTTCATAGGGGTAAAGGAATTATATACGTCACCATCCGTGATCAAAATTGAAAGAAAGTTTGTGAAAACTCAAAAATACACACACAAAAACCGTACTCGTATTTCCGCCTATATCGGAAACACAGTTAATGAGGAGAGGGGGCATCACGTGACATGACGTCATATGTGCCTGTTGCTGATGGCTTTCTCTTTGATTATACCTCACAACTTAAAAGTGTCCATGGATTCTGAAGCAATAAAATATGTTTCTGGCGTCATTTCTGACATGAATGTTAGACCGTATCAGTACGTTCCGAATTTACATCTTGCAAGACAAACTTCTTCTTCTTCTGAAAGACGAAGAAGAATCAAGCGAAACGGAGGTACCGCTTGATGTCAAAATAAAAGACCATATAATTTATCAGGAATAGTATTTGTCAGCAAAATGTGATACAGTTCCAACCAGCACACCCACCCCTATAAATATATGACCAGTCCCTAAGAAAATATTTCTTTGAAATATGATTGCAGTTCCTTTTGTGTCAAATGTGTGACTGCAGGGAGTCTGGGATTTATAAAAAAATTATTATGCTTCAGACAGGGGAAAATAGAAAGTGTCTGCTTAAAAAATTACACTGTTTCAAGGAATCATTTTGTTGAAAAAAATTGGGATCCTAGGTTTCATTAATAACGTACCAAGTCTCCATACAAGACCCCAGCATGGTCGAGCAGAAATAATATAAACAAAGCAGATAAGTTATTCCAAAATTGGTGAATTATGAAATGTTAGTGAGGACAATGTATATTTCCTTAGTGTATGCTTACGGAAATAGTTATGGTACTCGGTCATAGCCTTAGAATGACATCTTGTCAGCCAATGAGAATACAGAACAACTTTCACGGCACACACTACTGGCAAATAGCGAGTCTGACGCCGACGTGCTTAATTGGACCAAATGGAAAACAATGAATGTAACAAGTACTTCCTGATTTGCCGTTGTATGCACCAATTGTTCGGATCGACTGAGTATTTACGGCTCCAAACAGGAACGAACGTTATAGTAAAAGTTCATGTGAAATATGTTACTGATTTTGATAACATATATTTAATCACAATCGGACTTGATTTAATCAATGTTAAAAAATACCACTGACGGTAAGTTGTACCATGGCATGATGTAGTATAAATGAATCTTGCGCATACTGCTTCCTTCTTCAGCCTGGCTTTTGGATTTTCATACCCCATGTGTGCATGCATGTCTCTTTCACATGCACCCGACTCGAAATGATCGGAACATTTCTCCTGCCTAAATCTGTATTTTCACTTGGAAAACGGAGGAAATGGCGGCGCTTTCCATTGTTAATGATGCCGTACATCCCCAGGCCACGGAATACACCATCGTACCATTTACAAAAACGACAGAAGCAACACGATTTGTATTACTGTAGCGTTTGGTCTTTGGCAATATGGCGGACTCTAGTCACATATGACGTCACGAGCGGAAAGGTCACATGACTTCCGGCTGAATATGCATAATGGCCGAAGCTCAGATGACAGAAACTGTTTTTGCGATTGAAACATAAATAAACATATTTTTAATTAAAAATGGGGTACATGTTTCTGGTGACTTTATCTAGGACTTTCACCAAGCAAATTATTGCTATTTCTAGTATCCTCCTTTAATGTGAGTCAGGGCTATTGGTAGACTGTGCAGAGATTTCAAGCCAATGACTCCATTGAATATGCATTTCATTGAATATCGGTTATGGTTTGGGCAGGGATAACTCCTACCGGACGTACTCCACTGCACGTGGTCGACGGTAATCTTACCGGACAGCGTTATCGGGACGAGATTCTGGCTCCTATAGCAGTACCATTCCTGCAAGCTATGCATGGCTTTTATGGCCGACCCTCTTTCCTGCAAGACGACAACGCAAGGCCTCATATGGCTAGAATTGTCACGGAGTTCCTTAGGCAGCAGGTTGAGGAGCGGATGGAGTGTCCAGCATGCTCACCAGACCTCGACCCAGTTGAGCATGCCTGGGATGAACTCGGTCGACGTGTGTACACACGTCACCCAGCGCCAATGGATCTCCCAGGACTCCGCAGAGCTCTAGTAGAGGAATGGATTCCGCAAGCTTTCTGTATGAACGTGATAAGTAGCGTGAGAACAAGGTGCACCTGTATCTTGGACGTACGGGGAGGGAACACAATATATTGAATGACCGAGTACTTCATGTTTGTCATTTTCATTTTGGGGGTTGGTCTATACAACTGATGTTTGCTAGTGCTGTTTGAACTTTTTTGTCTGTATGTCACGATGTGTCACGTTGTCAACACAGTAAACATGATGATGACACTCTTAAGCGGCGTTCACACGGCAAACTAAAGTCTGACAACACATGTTGTTAAAAGTATGAAAGTTGTCAAACTCGCGTTTTCACACGTCAAACACATGTTATCAAACTTGCGTGTCATTTCAGCTCTATCGGTGCGGTCATGTGACAATTTCGTTGACTGCGATTGGTTGTATCTGAACAATACGAGTTTGATAACACTTCACACGTCAAACTCGAGTTTGACAACACCGAAAGTTTGATGGAAAATTTGATGAGAAACAGTTTGACAACTCTGAAATTGGTGTTGGTGGCGAGTTGTTGGAATGTTCACACTCTTAAACTCGAGGTTGACAACATGTGTTGTTAAACTTTAGTTTGCCGCGTGAAGGCCGCTTTAGTTCTATTATTTCAGAGAAACCTTTCTTTACGTGTGTTATATAATATTTGAGCATTTATTAATGGCGCCTGGTATATATAAACCTATTGAGGACAATTGAAGATGCTGTTGGGTCAAGAGAAGCCGTATTTTACACAAATCTTTGCCACTGAACATTTCACATCATAGAATGTAGTTAAAATCGGTTAAAATCTCATAATTGATGATTGGTTCATTACAACTGATCAATCATCGAAAATAATTGGTTAGCGTCATTTATCAAATTTCCCTGTTATGGTTGTTAAAGAAAAACAACAACAAAAAATAGGACAAAATATGTACACAAAAACTAATTTTTTTTTTCAAATTGCACAAAATGCATTTGTAGATGTTGACTAGTAGGTTAGGGACATAAATTTCCTGGAGTCTTTAGGATACGTTCAATCATGATTTGGAACGAGCTTGTAGTGCTAAAGAAATGTAAATTTAATGAAAGACAAAACCAACCTTGTGAAAAATATTGTTAATGCCAAGAAATATTCCAAAATTGTTGGTGTTCAATTATGAGAAAACATGATCAATTGCTTGGTCGTTTAGTCACTGCGACCAATCACTATTTCAATTAATCGGACCACCACTAATAGAACTTCCTGTGATTTCATGGCAGCATGGGCAGCCTGTTGGCATATGAGCTGGCATGTCGACTAAAATCCCAGACCGGACAGGAACCAATGAAGATGTACCTGTCTGGAATATCAGCACCACATGTAAGATTTATCATGTTTACACACGCAGGGAAAGGTCTCAATGTTTGAACTGGTTCACAGAAACCCATGCCTGTTGTAAGAAGCGACCCACGGTTTCAGGCTGCCAGATTACCTAACTTGCTTTATGTATGACATCACGTCCCCCTTCAAAGATTGATGCTCATGATGTCAATCTCTGGATTGTCTGGTCAGCCTAGATTATTCAAAGACCTGGGACTCCTTTCACGAAGCAACCTTTACTAAGGTTAACCTTAACTCCCATTCTTTAACACTGCACCAAGGTTACCTTAGTGACTTACGATCACCGTAGCGCTTCGTGAAAGGAGGCTCAGCCTCATATAGCTGGAATAGTGCTGAATGCAGCTTTAAACAACAAATAAAAACCAGGATAAAATGCAGTGAGGCCATAAATAGAAATATTATTGTTTCTCATTACCGCCCGACTAAAAAAATCAACCCGACCCTGAGAAAATGCAACTTTTTTTACACCTCTAAGTTTTGATTTTCTATCGGTGAAAGGTAAATCTCCCTCAGACATCAAGGGGTTTGGGACATAAAATAAAATGCAAAAATAAACTCTACCTGCCCAACCCATTTGTTTGTTTTGAAAAAGCGACGAGAAACAAAAATATTCTGTTAGGTGACCTAACAAATACTAGGTAAATCCATTCAAGGATCTTGAATGTTAACAATATACCACTGACTGACTGACTGAGTTTGGTTTTACGCCGCTTTTAGCAATATTCCAGTAACATCACGGCGGGGGACACTGAAATGGGCTTCACACATTGTACCCATGTGGGATTCGAACCCGGGTCTTGGGTGTGACGAGCCAACGCTTTAACCACTGGGCTACCCCACCGCCCTTATTATACCACTGGTATAGATTTATGAATTAATGTGGTGGTGGAGTAGCCATGTAGTTGAAGTGTTTGCTTGGGGTTGATTCCCCACTTGGGTAGCCCATTTCTAGTTCCCCTTATACAATAGCTAGAAACCACCTACTCAGTCACTCACTCACTCACTCACGTTGAAGGGAAGTGGTAGCTCACGCTGTCTTACATATGCATGTAATTCAAGGAAAAGTGGTAAAGCCACCCACTCACTCACTCACCAAATACCCACTCACTCACTCACTCACTCACCGAATACTCAACCACTCACTCATCCAAACACCCACCCACTCACTCACTCACCCACTCACTCACTCTTTTACATTTATGTGATAAATCATGCTGTCTTACATATGCATGTAATTCCAGGAAAAGTGGTAAAGCCACCCACCCACTCACTCACTCACCAAATACCCACTCACTCACTCACTCAACCACTCACTCACTCACCCAAACACCCACCCACTCACTCACTCTTTTACAGTTATGTGATAAATCATGTTGTCTTAAAGATGTGCATTTTTTAAAGTTGTATTCTTCCCGACAGTCTCCCACGAGGCAGAGGTTAAACATTGACCATAACGCAACGGACCAACAGTTCATCGAGGCGCTGGGTAGCTTAGGTCAGTATTCCCTTAAAACAGAATCAAACAATGTGTTAGGATGCTATATGGTAAGCAATATTGGTAAGATTGTAAGCCCAGAAACCATATTGCTGGAATATTGCTAAAAGCGGCGTAAAACTAAACTCAGTCAGTCAGTCAGTCTTACTGGAGTAAAATTTAATTTGTAAGAGTTACCCCCCTTACCACTTACAGCTGGTTTGGTTAAAGTGTTTTACATTGCTAAAGATACTTGCAGCATCAAGTTATAAACATTGTTCTGTTGTGCTGGGTAAACTGTGCTTTGCTGGTACAATGTTTCCTTGTTATGTAAATGTTGTGTGTACTTTCATCAGGTGGAACACCCAAGGAAGTGCTGGAGAATGAAGAAATCATGAAGTTAATTTTACCAACTTTACGGTCAGATAATACAATGTTAGACAAATTTCAGTAAGTGTTGACATTCATACACTGACAAGATAATTATTTCATGATGCTTTTTATCCCCCCGGCATGTAATGCGGGGGGATAGAGTCGACACCTCGTCCGTCCGTCCGTAATCATTATGTTTCCGGAGCATAACTTAAAAACCGTTCAATATTTTTCTGCAAAACTTGGTAGATAATATCAAACAGCACCTAAAGTGGTGCCTTTTGCTATTTACAGACTTTTGTGATTTATTATTTTCTCGGTTTCCATGGAAACGATTCGGACTTTGTCTCAAAAGGGAGGAGTGGACTTGGTTTGCGGAGCACAACTCGGAAACCTCTTAATATCTTTCAGCAAAACTTGGCAGATATGTGTGGCAGATACCAAACTGGGGCCTTTTGCTATTTGCAGATTTTTGGCCTTTTTAATTTTTTCGGTTTCCATGGAAACGATTCGGACTTAGTCTTAAAAGGGAGAGGTGGCCTTCGTTTCCGGAGCACAACTCGAAAGCCAATCAATATTTTTCAGCAAAAATTGGTAGTTATATCAAACAGAACCTAAAGAGGTGCCATTTGCTATTTACAGATTTTTGTAATTTGTTTTTCTTGGTTTCCATGGAAATGAGTTGAACTTAATCTCCAAAGGTAGGGGTGACCTTTGTTTCCGAAGCACAACTTGAAAACCGATCAATATCTTTCTTCAAGACTTGGTAGATATATCAAACATAAGCTAAAGTGGTGCCTTTTGCTATTTGAAGATTTTTGGCCTTTTTATTTTTCCCGGTTCCATGGAAACGATTCAGACTTAGTCTTAAAAGGGAGGGTGGCCTTCGTTTCCGGAACACAACTCGAAAGCCAATCAATATTTTTCAGCAAAATTGGTAGTTATATCAAACAGAACCTAAAGAGGTGCCATTTGCTATTTACAGATTTTTGTAAGCATGAACTTAAAGTCTTCAAGAAGGTAAAGTGGTGCCTTTTGCCATTTGAAGATTCCCGTTTCATGGAACGATTCAGACAGTCTTAAAAGGGTGGCCTTCGTTTGGCCAATCAATATTTTTCAGCAAAAATTTTATATCAAACAGAACCTAAAGAGGTGCCATTTGCTATTTACAGACAGAACATGGAAAAGTTGAACTTTAATCTCTAAAACCTTTGTTTGGTGCCTTTTGCTATTTCAAACAAGATTTATGGCATTTTTATTTTTCTCGGGTTCCATGGAAACGATTTGGACGTAGTCTCAAAAGGGAGGGGTGGGTTTCGTTTCCGGAACATAACTGAATAACCGATGCATATATTTCTTCAAGACTTGGTAGATATATCAAACATAACCTAAAGTGGTGCCTTTTGCTATTTACAGAATTTTGGCATTTTTATTTTTCTTGGTTTCCATGGAAACGTTTTGAACTTAGTCTTAAAAGGGAGGGGTGGGTTTCGTTTCCGGATCACAACTCAAAAATCGTTCAATATGTTTCTACAAGACTTGCCAGATATATCAAACAGATCTTGAAGTATTGCTTTTTGCTGTTTGCAGATTTTTGGCATTTTATTTTTCCTGATTTCCATGAAAACGATTTGGACTTAGTCCTAAAAAAATCAAGTTGGACTTTAGGTAACTGTCAGTTGATTTGTTTTTTCAAATTTATGGGGGCCGGGAGGATTTGTCATCTTCTGATGACTTTAGTTTGTTAAAAATATAATACAGATAATATATTGTACATGTACTCGTAAGATTGGCCTTGTGGTTAATGCCTTCGCTCATCACTTCAAAGACTGGTTCGATTCCCGACATGGGTACAATGTGTGAAGCCCATTTCTAGTGGTCCCCCACTGATATTGATAGAATATTGCTAAAAGCTTTCTCATTAACTTATTATATATCATAAGATACAATATAAATGCCTGTTAGAGATGTGTTCAATAAGAGGTTATATGCTAACCAAGACAAAGACTGACCACTAGGCTTTAAAAACATTCTGTATTTGACCGATACTGTTCAGTGGGATACATGTATATACAATTAACTCCATCTGATGAATTGTTCCGTGAGAGAAAGACAATATACACCTACAAGCGAATTGTTCAGGCGAGATGAGGTGAAATGGGGTTTAACGTCGCACTGAAGAATATTTCGCTCATATGACTACGTGCATGCGTGTGTATGTGTATGTGCGGCTGCTTGTACTAGCCCAGGCTGAAGCTGGTTTTATAGTGCTAGCCCACTGAGATATCATGCCGCAGTGAAGCATGAATAACCCACTCAGACACATTATACTGACTCAGAGCCGACCAGTCCTTGTTGTACTCATTAATGCCGAGCAACCATTGACCAACAAGTACCATTTTAACGTCTTTTGGTATGGCGCGGTCGGGGATCGAACCCGCGACCTTCCGCTCTCCGGGCGGGCGCTCTAACCACTACATCACGGAGGCGGTCCGTAAATTGTTTCATTTAGATAATGAGATAAAGATGGTACCCCCGTACAGATTAATTGTTCAGGAGAGAAGCTCAATTTACTCCTACTAATGAAATTGTTAGTAAGATGATGATTTTTATGGAGAAGCATGTACAATGTGAATGACCCCCCTAAACTTTATGTACAAAGTAAGTGACCCCCTTGCATGTCATGTACAAAATTAATGACCCCCACCCCACGCCTCCTCCCCATAATATTTAAGCATAATGTTTAAATATTTTTATGTACAAAACTGCTGATCCCCCTAGTACACATGTACAAAATTGCTGACTCTCACTACCTCCGCAGAACAAAATGGGTGACTCCACCCTTAAAATCATCATAAAAAACACCCCAACCCCAAAAAAAAGCCATGAATTATGAACGGTCCCTAACAAAAATATATACCTTCAAATGTAAATTCTCATAACTAATTGAGACGGACCAATACACACCTCCCAATGAATTGTTCAGTGTGATAAGGATGTTAGACGTCAACAGATAAACTGTGAACTATTTTCCAGCTTCACCCCCAGCGATGGCCCACCACCTTTTACCTGTCCCATTTCATTCTTTGATGGGAAAGACGATGCCAAACACGACACAGAAGGCAAGCATTATATCTTGTTTTTAAATTGGTTTTACATTATATGCTGTTCATGTTGTGTCTGATACTAGATTGGCTACTGTCAGTAAGTTGTACACAGGGTATAATCTGATTGTGTGTCATGAGAGAACACAATTTACACATACCTGGAAACTGTCAAGAGTGACAGGTTTTTCGTATTTTAATCAAGGTCTTCAATGGTCTTCAGTGGGTAGGGCGGGGAAGGGGGGGGGGGGGGAGGCACGGTTGCCTAAGACCACATTGTTGATGTGCAGATTGTGTCCCTTTGTTGTATCGGGAACATGTGGTCGTTTCTGGGCGCCATATTCTGGTCACTCATTTTGGACAGTGTGGCAGCCAAGTGGTACAAGCCTTCACACTCGGGTTCGTTGACCAGTCGGATACAATGTGTGAAGCCCCTAACTGGTGTTGCCTACCATGATTGTGCTGGAATATTGCAAAGAGCGGCGTAAAACCATATGTACTAGCGAACTGACTTTCAATTAAAATTACGGAAATAATTCGCCCTAATACAAATATATTTTATTACAGCTTGGAGACGTTTGACCACTGGACTATTCACGCTGACCATGATGCCCGGTGGCCATTTTTATCTCCACGATCCAAGCAATATGCGCAATATTATCAATCACATCAACAGGGATTTTGCATGAGGAAACAGCGCGACAAGAGTTATCTCCCTTACACCGCCAAACCGGACGTCGAGGTGACTTCAGAAAGAAGTGAGCCACCAAGCCACCGCTATAAAGTGTCAGAATGAATTAACTGGCAAGAAGCAGATAAAGGATGTATTCATTACTTAACCGAGAGAGATACTAAACCCTATTAACCATTATATGAGCAAACAGTGTTTTTCCATGGTGTTTTCAATCACGAAACTGTGCAGCCAATAATTGTTGTAACACTAAATATAATTTACAAGTGATCAAATCAACAATAACCGACGTTTGTTCCGCACATATTTACAACGTTAAAGCAGTCGTGGCGTAGCGTTGCCATGGGAATACTGACGGCCCAACATGCCAGCACAGATCACTGTTCAGCATCAAACGACACAGCGTCATTTATTTTATCACTTCTTTAATAAAGTTACTCTGAGGAACGGTTTATTTATTGGTTTGGCATTTACTGGTGTCGTTATGACGGAATGCTGATAAGATGTAATGCCTTGAAATGTGTGATATTGACATTAAAGTCATTTATGGCAACCGCAAGGGGTTTATTTCATTTCCATGCATATTTCAGTAAATGGTTTATTTTCAAACTTTCCACGGATCTAGTTTTACCAGTTATTCGAATTTACCATGTTTCCTCTTTAAAGAGCCACGCTCCATAAATGGACGAGTCTTGCAATAAAGTTTGCAGGGAAACAACCCAAACGCTCTCTAGATTCCATGTTAGGAGTGGGGTAGCCTAGTGTTTAAAGCGTTGGCTCGTCACGCCGAAGACCCGGGTTCGATTCCCCACATGGGTACAATGTGTGAAGCCCATTTCTGGTGTCCCCCGCTGTGATATTGCTGGAATATTACTAATAGCGGCGTAAAACCAAACTCACTCACTCACCCAGGTTAGGATGGAAACGGTTTCCGCCAACCAGTGCTAGCCACCCCTATGGGATTTCCGGGTTAGAATACGTCCCCAGTGAGACAGTGCCTTTGAATGCTTTACCACGAACGGTCTTGTTTGTTTAACGCTGCACCCAGCAATATTTCATCATACAGACCAGGGCCCCGTTCCTCAAAGCGATCGCAGTGCTACGACAGTCGTAAGTCAATGTTAAGGTATGGGAGTTACGATCATTTTAGCGCTACGATCGCTTTGAGGAACGGGGCCCTGGCCATCCAATGATCGATATATTGAACAATGATCCATTGGTGCACTAGCACAAGCTAGGGTCCAAGTCACATAGCCTGACCACCCGGTTCAGTTAGCATATATTGCTGACGGACTTTCTAACCTCAAATCACCACGGGGTGACTTGAAAGGGTTGTTGAGGAACTTTCTAAATGGGTAGACCAGCACAGGCTGCTGGGGACCTATTCTAACCCGAAAAATCCCATAAGGTGACCAGCTGGTGTTTCTTGGGACCTATTCTAACCCGGAAATCCCATATTGTGGCCCTGTGGCTCACCCTATGGGATTTCCGAGTTAGAATAGGTCCCCAACTAAAACAACTTAAACCCCTCTCCAAAGATATTTACAATAACTAATTACATCACAAGCAATTATTAGAGACAGAGAAAGACTGAAAGATAACAGGGGGAAATGTTATAATACAAAAGGTGTATAGAGAACTATACCTAACTTGTTTAGCTTCGAGTGCCAACCTTCCAGGTGGTTGGTGGTCCTGGAACCAACTGTATGAAAGTGGTTCCAAATACTACGCCCATCCGCTTCGACCCACTGTTCGGTTCCACGTAGTTAGTGAATTTCACAATCCCAGCATCTTCAAGGTCAACATTCTCAAGGGCATTCAACCAGATGTCGTCTATGTCACGTGGATGGATGAGAGGCGGGACAGAGGCTAAAACTACTCACTTATAAACATATGATTTTAATCAATGACATTCTTTTAAAGTGTTCATCCATCGGGTAGCCATCATAATTTGAAATTAATTAAACAGTGTTCACTCTGTGAGAACAGTTCACCGGCACATGCCAACTTTAATTAAACAGGCTATAACCAGAAATGCAGTGAGCTGTGGCCTTTATTCCCTTGTAACAACATACAGGGTGCAGGCACAGTGAGGTTAAACCATGGGATTTCTGGGTTAGTATAGGTCCCCTGCTAAAACAACTGGTCACCCTATGGGATTTCCGGGTTAGTATAGGGCCCCAGCAACATCGAGGTCTCTTAACAGAAGAAATACGGTATTCGATAAACGGTTTGTGTGCCATGCATTCAGATGATATTTCATCTATATGTGTACCACATTTGATCACTTTGAAAAGAACTTTTGAATTATTTGCAAACGTTTTAGTAAAGTAAATTAAGCATTACCCTTGAGTCCACTTTTTGTTTGATAGTCATGGAAAACTTGAAGAGTGTTATATTTCGCTGTGAACATAGTTGAAGTTTTTAGATGAAATATTTTAAAGACAAGGTATAGGGGGAATGTAATGAATATATACAGTATATTTTGCATTGTGCTTTTGTATCGTATAAGCCCAGATTTCGCAGTTCAAGACTGCCAGATTGTGACGGAGTAAATGGGCATCAGTGACGTTTCGAATAGCCATCACCGTGACTACCCGAGAATCTGATCATGCTATCCACCACTAGTTTTTCTGCATGATGCTGACTCATACTCTCAAATGAGTCTGGTTGTGTTACCCACGTTGGGATTCAAGGTTAGGTTAGAAAGGTTGCCCCAACCTGTGCTGATCTACCCGTATGGACTCCGGGTCAGAGAAGGTCCTCAGTAACCTGTGCTGATCTACCCGTATGGGCTCCGGGTCAGAGAAGGTCCTCAGCAGCCTGTGCTGGTCTACCCGTATGGGCTCCGGGTCAGAGAAGGTCCTCAGCAACCTGTGCTGGTCCACCCGTATGGGCTCCGGGTCAGAGAAAGTCCTCAACAACCTGTGCTGGTCTACCCGTATTGGGCTCCGGGTTAGAGAAGGTCCTCAACAACCTGTGCTGGTCCACCCGTATGGGCTCCTGGGTCAGAGAAGGTCCTCAGCAGCCTGTGTTGGTCCATCCGTATGGGCTCCGGGTCAGAGAAGGTCCCTCAACAACCTGTGCTGGTCCACCCGTATGGGCTCCGGGTCAGAGAAAGTCCTCAACAACCTGTGCTGGTCTACCCGTATGGGCTCCGGGTTAGAGAAGGTCCTCAACAACCTGTGCTGGTCCACCCGTATGGGCTCCGGGTCAGAGAAGGTCCTCAGCAGCCTGTGTTGGTCCACCCGTATGGGCTCCGGGTTAGAGAAGGTCCTCAGCAGCCTGTGCTGGTCCACCCGTATGGGCTCTGGGTCAGAAAATTTCCCCACCAACCTGTGCTGGTCTACCCGTATGGGCTCCGGGTCAGAGAAGGTCCTACACACAACCCTGGGTCCGGGCTGGTCTACCCGTATGGGCTACCCGGGTCAGAGAAAGTCCTCAACAACCTGTGCTGGTCTACCCGTATGGGCTCCGGGTTAGAGAAGGTCCCCAACAACCTGTGCTGATCTACCCGTATGGGCTCCGGGTCAGAGAAGGTCCTCAGCAGCCTGTGCTGGTCTACCCGTATGGGCTCCGGGTCAGAGAAGGTCCTCAACAACCTGTGCTGGTCCACCCGTATGGGCTCCGGGTCAGAGAAGGTCCTCAACAACCTGTGCTGGTCTACCCGTATGGGCTCCGGGTTAGAGAAGGTCCTCAGCAGCCTGTGCTGGTCCACCCGTATGGGCTCCGAGTTAGGAAAGGTCCCCACCAACCTGTGCAGGTCTACCCGAGGGGTGGGGTAGCCTAGTGGTTAAGGCGGTACGCTCGTTACACTTAAGATCGGGGTTCGATTCCGGGGCACATGGGCACAATGTGCGAAGCCCATTTCTGGTGTCCCCCGCCGTACCTGATATTGCTTAAATATTGCTAAAGGCGGCGTAAAAACAAACTCACTCACTCACTTTCCGGTTTATAACAGGTTCCCGACAGCCTATGCTGGTCTACCCTGTGGATTCCGCGTTAGAATACTTTCCCTTAGTAACTTGTGCTGGTCTACCCCCGTTGGATTTCCAGTTTAGAATAGGCCCAAGCAACCTGTGCTGGTCTACAATAAGGGTTTCCGGTTTAGACTACTTTATTTCCCTTAGCAACCGGTGCTGGTCTACCCTAGGGGTTTCCAGTTTAGAATAGGTCAACAGCAACCCATGCTGGTCTACCCTATGGGTTTCCAGTTTAGAATAGGTCAACAGCAACCCATGCTGGTCTACCCTAGGTGTTTCCGGTTTAGAATAGGTCAACATGCAACCCTATGCTAGGTCAACAGCAACCCATGCTGGTCTACCCTAGGGGTTTCCGGTTTAGAATAGGTCAACAGCAACCCATGCTGGTCTACCCTAGGGGTTTCCGGTTTAGAATAGATCAACAGCAACCCATGCTGGTCTACCCTAGGGGTTTCCGGTTTAGAATGGGTCCCTTACAACCGTTACAGGTCACCCTGTGGTGCACTCAGCAACATTCCAGCTTTATTGCGGGAATTACTAATTTAGGGTCTTTGGTTACAACGTGTTTCCTGATTGGTCGTGTCTTTGTTGCTTTGTTGTCTCAGCAGTGTTCCAGCTATAAATAATCGCTGTAAATAATCGAGTCTGGACCAGCCAATCCAGTGATCAACAACGTAGGCATCGATCTACGCAATTGGGATACGATGACATGTGTAAACCAAATCAGCGAGCCTGACCACCCGATCCCGTAAGTCGCCTCCTACGTCGAGGTTAGAAAGTCCGTCAGCAATATATGCTAACTGAACCGGGTGGTCAGGCTATGTGACTTGGACCCCAGCTTGTGTTAGTGCACCAATAGATCATTGTTCATAATATCGATCATTGGATGGCCTGGTCTATATGATTACAAGCTGCCGTCATATTGCTGAAATAGTGCAGCGTTAAACAAACACGACCGGTCATGGTAAAGCATCCAAAGGCACTGTCTCAATAACATGTTGATCTTATTTGAACGCTCTTACAGATCGGGGCGGTGGGGTAGCGTAATGGTTAAAGCGTTGGCTCGTCACGCCGAAGACCCGGGTTCGATTCCCCACATGGGTACAATGTGTGAAGCCCATTTCTGGTGTCCCCGCCGTGATGTTGCTGGAATATTGCTAAAAGCGGCGTAAAACCAAACTCAGTCAGTCAGTCAGTCTTACAGATGATGTATGCGTTTCTTATACCACACACATACAACACACTGTTAATATCATTTGAAGTTAAGTATGGCAGACATATGTTTACATCCCCATCAATAACACGATGTGTGTCCCCAGGGGCCTTTCATCGCAAGTTATGTCCCCGCTCTGTCGCTTTTGACTACGCTT
This sequence comes from Haliotis rubra, assembly GCF_003918875.1. Classification (NCBI taxonomy): domain Eukaryota; kingdom Metazoa; phylum Mollusca; class Gastropoda; order Lepetellida; family Haliotidae; genus Haliotis; species Haliotis rubra. Next base: position 797,483 of record NW_025765248.1, read on the forward strand.
TCTTGAGTAATGCAGTGTTTCATCCACACAATGCTCTATTTCAGTGATGTTTATAGATTTTGCAACTCTATTGTCTCCGAAATACCCCCTTAGATAACCACACAAAATAAAGAACTTCTCAAATTCCGTAATTACTATCGACAGATGCTATACGTTTGAAACATTTCGTTTACCGCAAACACAATTGGTTTCTTTCAGAACAGGGCCCCGTTCCTGAAAGCGATCGTAGCGCTAGGGTGATCGTAACTCCCATACTTTAACATAGACTTACGACTGTCGTAGCGCTACGATCGCTTTGAGGAACGTGACCCTGGTCTTTTCTGACGCAGATACGGATAGACAAAGACGTTACAGGTGTCGTGACTTGAAGAAAATAAACTGACTCGGTTGTTACAAATAAGCCACATATGTGTGTGTGTGTGTGTGTGTGTGTGTGTGTGTGTGTGTGTGTTATCCTTTATCGAAATATTGAATGATTTTTTTGTTGTTGTCTCATTCTAGTCTGTCAGCTGAATTAAGTGTGTGGAATTATGGTAACCCATATGTGCCGCATTAACGATGGCTTCGACCTTTTTTATAATCATGAAAACAAAAACTGAAACCTGTCCATGGACATCACAAGGGCGGTCGGTCAATCACTGTCACAACTGACAAATCGGAACAAGTTTAACTGATCATTACATTTTTGCTGATTGGTAGTTATTCTGTACCATTCATTTGCCGTTGTTTGCGAAGAGGCCAATAGCAACGTGGCGTCATATGAACACATTGTTGCCAATAATCGAGAATACCGTCATCCAGTGTAGAGTTAAACAATCAAATAAACAATACAAAATGAAGCGAGTGAGTGAGTTTAGTTTTACGCAGCAGTCAGCAATATAACACCTATATGGCGGTGGTCTGGACCAGACAATCCATTGATCAACAACACGATCGAGTATCGATCTACGCAATTGGGATACGATGATATGTGAGTGAGTGAGTTAGTCTGACCACCCGATCCCGTTAGTTGCCTCTTACGACAAAAGTATGGGTTACTGAAGATCAATTCTAACAAAATGAAGATATTAGGTACTCGCTCTTTGTGAATCCTTGTAGTTTCTCGGTCTGACGGATGTGATAGACATTTACTGCTAGTAAAACCAACGAGGAGGTGTTTGGTGCAGACAAACCAAGAATCAACAAGCAAGAATCAAACCAACCCTACGATCAGCGGATCCGGCCTCGAGCAGGCGACAGTGAATTGTACCTAGACTGAGCGTTGGGCCATTATGTGAATCAAATGGTGAATCAAAGTCATACCATGCTTTTTCGAATTATATATTTGTTGGCGTAGGTTTCCAAACTATGTTTACAATGAAGTGATTGAAAGATATATTGTAAGTAAGGGTTTTACGCCGCTTTTAGTAACAATCAAGCAACATCACGGCAGTGGACTCCATTGTATGTGGGAAACGAACGCGGACCTTCGGTGTGACGAGCGAAAACTGTCACCTCTTCGCTATTCTCGAAAACAATATATCGTGTCAGAAATTGCTTGAAAAAAGTAATTATGCTTCAAACTGCTTAAAAGAGAATTGTTTTTACCGCCCCATAATCCCCTCCTAGAAATGAAAAATGATGGCATACAAAAACAAATGCTTTTGGTAAAAAACGAGTGCTGCTGTCAACAGCCAACTTCTACACACTTCAGAGTTAGAGCACTTTCCGTTCTGTCACTTCCGGTGACAACAGATCTGGCGCTAGATAACTTGGTAACAATGTTCGAAGTACATCCGTCTCTGATTATACGATTTCCGGTTTCAGGAAGCATACATTTCGACTGCTTAAGTTTTTACATGTTTAGAATATGTCCCTTCCCAAATTTTGAAGTTCATTGATTGATTTCTTTTCGTGACTTACTAAACCGAAGGGTTGCTAGAATAAGAAAACATCATATCTATAATGAAATCAAATATTAAACAAATATCTTTATGCTAAGGACATTAGGACCCCTGTCCTAGAATGATGTGTATTTTCTGCAAGATATATAGTGCGTTACATGCTGCAAGGCTACATGAGGACGGGGAATGCATTACAGTTGGAACATATCAGTGGTCAGGAATATTACAACTGATGTCCTGACGTCATCTACATAACACAGTCTGGCCCAGGAAATTCAATGTTTGATAGCACGAGCAGAGATCGACTTCGTCGGTTACAATGACACGAAACCCGTGAACAGGGGCGTAGCTACCATCATAAAAAAAGCCCGGGCTTACACATAAGTGTTGCTAAAAAGGTTGGGCAAGCCCCCAATAATATCTAAACATAAACCTTTGCAAAGGGGTGGAAATAACCCATTGCCCGACGCCCGAGTCCAGTGTTTTTCGGTCGGGCAAGCATATTTGTATATCACACTGTACCGGTGTCCAGTTGACTTTCCAATGTTAATTATGTTGTTTATTTAAAAAATCAACAAGAAAATCGGCCAGTATAGTGGAAATATTATCAGGGTAAGTGATTTTACTTGTGCCACTGTACCGGAGTACACTAGCAATTTTAAAGTTATTTCCAGCCCTGTGCAACCTATCGGGATTACGCGAAATTGGCTTGCTACGTGCCTGGTGAAGATCCGGGTTAGAATTGATCTTCAGTAACCCATGCTTGTCGTAGGGGACGACTAACGGGATCGGGTGATCAGGCTCGCTGACTTGGTTGACATGTCATCGGTTCCCAATTGCGCAGATCGATGCTCATGCTGTTGATCACTGGATTGTCTGGTCCAGACTCGATTATTTACAGACCGCCGCCATCTAGCTGGAATATTGCTGAGTGCGGCGTAAAACAACAAACCAACCAACCAACAATAACACGACCAATCAGGAAACATGCTGTAATCAAAGACCCTTAAATTAGTAGCCTGAAACACACAATGGGGTCCCGAGGTCCGACTCTGTCCCGCAAAGAAAATAGTTATAAGGTTCTTTGTAAGATCAAGTGGCAGCGTGCGGCCGTGATACAGGCCCTGATTTACTGGATGAGTGCATGACGCCCTCATCCTTGGAGACATCCAGTTTCTACCATGAAGATGGAATGGAATGAAAATGCAAAACATGCTCTTGTTCTGAGTCATCATATTGTTTTGGGACTTGGAAATCGATAACAGTTTGATACCATGTATTTGTTAACCATGACCGCCATGATCACCGCCTTAGTCATTCCCGAAAAACAACAATGTTTCCTTGATGAATGCCCCGAGGTGATGCAAATCTCGCGACTAACGCTATAAAGACGTGGCTGGAATCGCGCGACTAACACCACGAAGATGATGAAGACAAGGATGGGAATCCGAGACCGGAGGCTTCAGACGGTGGTAATGGCCTCACAATTACTACAGCAATATAGGAATCATTTTTGTCATTCCACCTGTCATATGGAGTTTGCAAAATTCATAGAAACAACCAGAATGCAATTGTAGGTGACATTTCTTGTCGTTCTATGTGGCTTAATTCCCTAGCTGTCTTTTCACTGGTCCCCCTGACAGACTTAATACCACTCTATGCCATGGGTTGACAGACTCAATCACCCTGCAGGCAGCCAGCATACTTGAGGTGTGGGGGCAAGTCACAAGACCTGATCTTTTGTATGTTCCGCTTATAAATATTTATTTAAGGTTTCAATCAATGGAAAGGTGATTGTAAAACTGCCACTTCGGAAGCTTTTCAGGAAGGATATCGACATGAGATGTTTACCGTGACTGGATCCCGCGAAGAAGGCGGTGGAGATCGTGACGTCACTGATTAGAAAGAGGAAGAGCGTGATGCCATTGGAGGAAATCTTTGGGAGATAGATCGGGAAGAAAGTTCGAACAAACAAACTGTCAAAGAGATCGAGGGTTTTGGGAGAACTACTGAAGACAAGTGTTTTCGTAAAAGAATTGGCACTGTCTGGAATCCCTATTTGGAAACTTTCCCGTACGAACGCTTTAACCACTAGGCTACCCCAACACCCGAGGTTCATAGAAACTTTAAATAGCTCTAATTGGAATAGATTACAAACTGAACCAATTAACAAACCAGCGCGGCTCACACCTTTCCGCCATTGACGGGTGAGTTCAAAAGGCAGATTAGTGATTTTACGGAAATCACTGTCTGTGCTAATCAGACTGGAACTGATAAGGTGCCCCTATTAGTGATTTGGAAATCATTATATAAACAAATGCTTAGGTGGAGGAATTAGGACTGGATCATCTTTTTTCTACCCTCATAGACATACCTATGTCTCGAATACATCGATAAGTCGAATTTATTACTTGGTCCCCAGCGATTCGACTCATCGGGATTTGACTGTAATTAGGATATAAACCTATTCTGTTTTAAAATTAGAGGTAGTATAATGGAATTATTTAATAGATTTATATTTGATATAAAACCGAACGCGGTAAAATCCTCATCAATTAAACCATTACGATGATGTCAGGCTCTATTTGTTGCAGGCGATTTTAGCCACAAAATTAGAAAGATAAAACTTATGCAGCTGTAAGTCATTTTGTAAAAGACATTATATATCGACTGACGTGGCCGATAGAGTAATAATTTCTCATGTAAGAACTGCACCGTTGATGTTATATGGCATCTTGTTCGGCTACAGCCATTCGTCTGACACAAACTAGGACACTTGAGTGACAGAGCAGCCCAAAGGTTCTTGAAGTCTTAAAGTGAACATACCATTGGTGAACCAATATTTCCTTTCATTCCACGCTTCAATAGACATTTGGTTTTCTCAGAGGAGTCATGGAATATATTTTGAGCTCAAAAGAAATCAAAACATTTAACATTCCCAATGAACTATTTCTACATGAAGCACGAGGAACCATTTTCAGTAACAGATTATCAAATGGTCGCGACCCTTGACCTTAAACCTTAAAAAGTGTGAAAAGTTGATTTTGCCAGATTGGAAACGTTAAGGGCTTAAGAGTCCTAAAAATGTTATACGACTTGGTATTATATTTCCTCCCTCTTGCCACCAAGCTAAACACACAGGTCTGGTGTATGATTTGCGAAGTATATAATTGGGGAATACTTGGCGAGGAAACACGACGGTTCCACAGACAAACCACGTGTCAAGGTGTGGAAAGATAATCCAGCATATGGAGAGCTCAGACCTTAGTACTAATTCCACGTACGCGGTTTCTCTTCTATCCCGATAACTCACTGACAAACGTTTGTACATATGATTGTGGAAGTAGGCTAAACACCTCCATCGTAGTGGGGAAAACGTGCTGTCGGTTGTTTCCCCGATGATTCCAATTCAGAGTAATGAAGGATACAGGTCGCTAGATATGCCTTACAATACACTTACAGTATGATTTACTCTTCAACTAGGCGCTTCCTTGTCCAAGACCTGCTCTCCGAGTAGGCTCATCATTAGTTTCAGATGCTGAGGTCGGCGAAGTCGTTAGACCATCAGTACACTAACTTTATAACGAACGCGCTTAAACGAATTGAGGGAAAAAAACAGGGATCATGTCCCCGCCGTGATATTGCAGGAATATTGCTAAAGGCGGCGTAAAACCCAGCTCACTCACTCACTCCTAGGATAATGGTGTATATATTCTCACTCAAACAGTCACATGTTATGGATATATATACGGTTACATCGAAGATTGATTTCTCCACTAACTTGGGGAAACCAACTGCAGTCCTTATGCGGATGAATTGCACGAGGATCATGCATCAAACTGCTGAAAAGCATGTGCAAATATCGTGCATGTGAACAGCTGCGTTTTGGTGTAAAGTTTTGTTTAGAATTCGCAAATTTTCACTGGTTTTGACAATAATCTTTTCAAAGTTACGAATTTGTTTTACAATACATCAGTTCATGTGTAAACAGTACCTGTAAACAGTATGGAGTATTTTGCAAAATTTAGTTTAAAACAGTTGCCTGAAGTAAGTGGCTATATTTACACTAGTGAGTCTAAACTTTTGAAAGGAAGTATATAATGGCACACCTTTCTCAAATAATCATCCCTTATAAAATAGTAAGCAACGTCATATATAAAATAAAAACGAAGCGACCGCTTTGAAACTTGGTATGTGTCGACCTCCAAATTAAAACAAGCATATTTAATGTGAAACCAACAAATAAAATTAATGGTTATGCAATGAAGAATTGTGTTATACAATTACCAAGGTTTTCAAGTCAATACAATATTCTACAATGACATTATGCAATAAAATGGTAGTACACAATTCAATGGTTATACAATTACAGTGTCAGTATAAAGTACAATAGCTGTGGAAATGGCAATGAAGTCAGTGATAATATTCTTCTGTGGTCAAGCTTCCAAAATAGTGAGTGAGTGAGTATGGGCTTAGTACTTTTACGCCGCTGTCAATGTCAGCAATGTCACGTCGGGGATACCAGAAATGGGCTTCACACATTGTACCCATGTGGGGAATTGAATGTTTCAGGAGATTCCATATTACACTGGACCCATAACTACCTATGTATAGCAACTTCGACACATTCATTCGTGACAACATATTATCACAGTACGAATAGTAACATAAATATTGCAATACAAATGCAACATTGTTCAACAACATACAAATGCAACATTGTTCAACAACATACAAATGCAACATTGTTCATACAACATACAAATGCAACAGTGTTCAACAACATACAAATGCAACATTGTTCAACTTATACTGACCTATAAATGATGACGTGAACGCCTATTGTTCTTCTAAAAATGAAAACCGGTCACGCATATCATATTTCATGATTCATTTACAAATGACAAAAGTAATGTATAGCAATATATATTTAATATGATCGTATTTTTAGGCCGTGCTAAATTGCAGGTTGCCGTGAACATATTTCAGAGAAACTTTATGTCATGTATACATACTATCAGCTCCAACTGGAACCTTACATCACAGAACTAAAAAGTAAAGATCTCATACGTGCTCTCTGCAAATTTCGGATTGCCCACAACGATTTTAAAGCCAACATCTTTTGTTGGATGTGCCTATTGAAGAGCTCTACTGTACATTCTGCAATTCCCCACAGGTTGAAGACGAAAAACATATTTTCTTTTCTTGTAAACAGTACCAACACTTCCGCGAAAAATATCTCATCCAACTTAGAAATGTATATAAGGCCCCACTCTCACTCCATAATATTTTAAGCTCTAAACATCCACGTATTATATACATTACTGCTTTATTTATACACCAAATACTCTCTTGCAGGTATAAAGCTACAATGTAGTTAATGAAAATGACCACTGTCCATCTGTACCTTAAATTATGTAACTGTATTATGGGCCATTAGGCCGACATTACAAAATAGACTCTGTCTGTCTGTCTGACTATCAGCTCCATTAACCAAGAAGCTCCAGAGACTGTTTGTTTGTTGTTTAACATCACACTCGGAAATATTCCGCGTATATAACGGAGGTTTGTAAATAATCAAGTCTGGACCAGACAATCCAGTGACCAACATCATGAACATCGATCTACGTAATGAAGATACGATGACCTCTGTCAACCAAGTCAGCGAGCCTAACCGTTCCAGTTTGTCGCCTTTTTCGACAAGCATGGGTTGCTGAAGACCCGGATCTTCACAGGTCCTTCATTTTCTTACTTGTTTTGGGGAGCTAATCAGCAATTCCGAGTCGGGTATTGTGTGAATCATTCGTCCCGTTAGTCACCTCTTACGACAAGCATGGGTTGCTGAAGACTAATTCTAACCCGAATCTTCACGAGTTTCCACATAAAACTGAATCGCGACTGCTATAACATATATCACCCATCAAAAGTTTAGACTCACTTAAAGGTCACATGCAACGTAAAACACAACTTTGCAGATTCTGATACCTTTCGGTATGGACTTACCGAAACAAATCGTCAAAAATGCAAATTCAACTTATAAAGTTGAAAAATAACGCGATGAAAAAAAACGCGCGAAATCGGAGTTCAAACGTTTCACTAATTTTCCCCCGACTTTTCTGGGGAAAACGGGTTTCAACAGCTGGGCTGCGCTTATAGCACGTGCGCAGTGAAGTAGGTTCGCGCAGCTTGGAAGCGGTTGTCCGGTGAATACTCGGTGAAGGCTTTGGTGTGAGCTATTTTTCTAATGTTTTGTTGATATCTCACAGGCGCGAGCTTCTTATATGTTGTGACAGTAAATTAACTGTTTATATAATTTCATTTGTCTATTTCACCACACGTTCTTCTTACCGAGTCACTTTCTCACTTCGATACTTAAAAGCAATGCCATTATTTAGCGTTGACAGAATTTCCAACTGTGATATAGATATGTCGTTGTCACAGACTGAACTCAATGTCTTGTTTTATTGACACCTGTGTGTCTGCCTGCCTGTCTGCTAATGACAATATTCAATACACAGCTGCTATCACTGACCACATGCAATTTGAACTTAACACCAATCAGGCTGTACACCATAAACAAAATGCATTGATTTATGGCCCGAGTTCGGTCTCTCTCACATTACGTAATTACACAGACAGGCAGGTGTGATACTTGAACACATGACATGTTATGATGTCTGTTGATTGCAAAATGTTATACACAAAAAATGAGCATGTATTTACAAAACCCAACATCTCTATATATACACACACAATGACCCGTGAGGGCATCTGCAAATGAACCAGCCGTTACACTTGAGTGCACACCCACCCGCTCTGACTGGGTTCGGTATCCCGGCTGCTTCGTTTCTTGGGAAGTAAACCGAAGTACACAATATCAAACAGCTGCGTTTTGATGTAAAGTTTTGTTAAGAATTCACCAATTTTCACTGAATTCATCATTTATTGAACTCATGACAATTATCTTTTCAGTGTTACGAATTTGTTTTACAGTACATCAGTTCATGTGTTAACAGGGCCCATAAACAGCATGGAATATTTGACAACATCCAGGTTAGACCAGTTGAGTGAAGTAGGTGGCTGCATTTACGCTAGTGAGTCTAAACTTTTGATGGGTAGTATACAACAGCTGATAGGGGCGGGGTCAGTGGTGGGGGGAGGAAGACTAGGAATACAATTGTATAACCATCCCACTCGTTCACACACTTTAAACGGCTTTCAAAACTTAAAGGGTTGAATGGTGCTTTGAACACGATCTAAGAATACTGTTCGTAACAATAATATAACCATCTCACCCATTCACTCACTTCAAACGGTTTTCGAACTTCTGTTGAAGATGGAAAACTTTGTTCTCAGAAGAATTGTGATATTTCGTTGTCAGGTGTTGTCAAGGGAATCTAATCAGGTAGAATCATTGAGGCCTCAAAATCGCATTTCCGGTGCCAAAGAACACGGTTTACATGTGAATGACTCGCCTCGAAAAAGTATTTTTAAAGAAAAATATCGCTTGTGAAACACTGACACTTTAAAGCTTAATTTTCTTTCAGATGTGGCCTTTTTGTGTTTAACAAAAGATAGCATGTTCAACATGAATGACAGGTCTCTAATTCGCATGCTTTTCTTTGATGTCTGTTCGTATGTTTAAGGTCACAGAAGTATCGGCATCAATGCCGTTCCTTTCTCCTCCCACCTGTTTTGCATCCCTGTGGATCAATTCAAAACATATCTGGGTTATTTTATCACGGGGCTGTTACGAAACAACAGTCAGCTCGATGAGGGGCGTGCGGTATGTAATTCCCTTGAGTATGGCAGGCTTAATATTGACGTGGTCGGTAAAATCTGGTTTTGGTGCTGAAGAGTTCTCTGTGGAGAAAATAGCTACAATTTCCTTATTAGTGTCCCTGGTAGAGAAGTGCGTGAGAAGACACCATGATAAGCAGTATACCGAATTCGATCCGAGCCAAATGCTTTGAATACGGGCATCTACTATATATAACGAATCTAGGTCACTGGTGTGGCAAATTTCTTGCTGTTACGATATACTCGAACCCGGTTGAGACGAATTCTCGGTTGTGTCGAACTCATCTCTCGGTCCCTGCCGAATTCCTTAGATTTATCATTGTTTTTACCCTGATGTCTCGGACTAGATGTGTCGAATTCCCGGTTGTGTGGAACTCATTTTAGGGTCCCCAAAAGCCCTAATAAGTACAAATTTACCCTTTTGTCTCGAACTGTCAAAGTTGGCCCTTGCAACTGAGAATTTCATTCGCGCAATCAAAAGCCATGCTCATAAACAAGCTACCAAAAGATCACAGGTGAGGATGAACGGATTCAGCAATTAAGAGGCATGTATAACTACACATCTATACACACACTGCCAACCAATTGAGTTATTACGTACATAATAAACCTTAATTAACTTGTTACCGGTGACACGTTTATCACAACGATGTTGTAAGCACTTTAGCCATGTTAGTACTTGGTCAATTCTATGCTGACGATCTGTCGAACACTCGGATAAGTCGAACTGTTACCTTGTCCCAACGAGTTCGACACAAAGGGGTTTGACTGTATTGTTTTTATTTTTAGGTTTATATATGTTCTTTACTAAATTTTGCTGTTGTTGTCCTGCTGTCTCTTTTGTTTTTATGCTTTTAAACATTTTGTTAACAATATATAGAACACAATAACTGAGCGACAGCTTCTTCACTGTTTACATGGGATACGGATGGCACACTCGTAATTGGATGCTGCCGCCTGAAATGGCTATTGGTTCGAATCCCGGGTGGACCCATGTCAACAGACCAAAGCTGCGGATATTTGAGACTTGCATCATTTCTGACTTCATGTTGACACGCCGATATATAACTGGAATACTGTTCAACGGAATGGAATACTATTCTCATAAACTACAGGGGGCTTTGGGGTAGCCTAGTGGCTAAAGCGTTCGCTGAAAACCTGGGTTCGATTCCCCACATGGATACAATGTGTGAAGCCCATTTCTTGTGTCCCCCGCTGCGATATTGCTGGAATATTGCTGAAAACTGCGTAAAACAATACTCACTCACTCACTTATAAATTATTATAGGGGGTTGCGTGGTGTTAGGAATAGGATCCTGTGAAGGTACATTTTCGCTACAAGTGGATCTCGGATAGTTATAAGTGAGCGGTGCGTAGCTACGTACGATTTCGTACCGATTTCGATATTCGAAGTGTATCGCCCCATCCCTCATCTATTGTACAAACATGTCAAGTATATATATCACCCAAATTACTTCCCACGTACCACTTGCTTGACAACGACATTAGAATCTAGGTCGAAACGTCGCCTATATAGAATAAATAAGTTGTATATCCATAAAATAGTCCTCATTCTTCAGTATCACGGTAGCCTGGAGTGAGTGAGTTTAGCAATACAATTTCCTTATTAGTGTCCCTGGTAGAGAGAAGTGCGTGAAGACACCATGATAAGCGGTATACCGAATTCGATCCGAGCCAAATGCTTTGAATACGGGCATCTACTATATATAACGAATCTAGGTCACTGGTGTGGCAAATTTCTTGCTGTTACGATATACTCGAACCCGGTTGAGACGAATTCTCGGTTGTGTCGAACTCATCTCTCGGTCCCTGCCGAATTCCTTAGATTTATCATTGTTTTTACCCTGATGTCTCTGACAAGATGTGTCGAATTCCCGGTTGTATCGAACTCATTTTAGGGTCCCCAAAAGCCCTAATAAGTACAAATTTACCATTTTGTCTCGAACTGTCAAAGTTGGCCCTTGCAACTGAGAGAATTTCATTCGCACAATCAAAGAGCCATGCTCATAAACAAGCTACCAACAGATCAAAGGTGAGGATGATCGGATTCAGCAATCAAGTGGCATGTATAACTACACATCTATACACACATTGCCATCCAATTGAGTTATTACGTACATAATAAACCTTAATTAACTTGTTACCGGTGACACGTTTATCACAACGATGTTGTAAGCACTTTAGCCATGTTAGTACTTGGTCAATTCTATGCTGACGATCTGTCGAACACTCGGATAAGTCGAACTGTTACCTTGTCCCATCGAGGTTCGACACAAAGGGGTTTGACTGTATTGTTTTATTTTTAGGTTTATATATGTTCTTTACTAAATTTTGCTGTTGTTGTCCTGCTGTCTCTTTTGTTTTTATGCTTTTAAACATTTTGTTAACAATATATAGAACACAATAACTGAGCCACAGCTTCTTCACTATTGAATGGCACACCAGGTGGACCCGGGTGGATGTCAACAGACCAAAGCTGCGGATATTTGAGACTTGGATCATTTCTGACTTCATGTTGACACGCCGATATATAAATGGAATACTGTTCAACGGAATGGAATACTATTCTCATAAACTACAGGGGGCCTAGTGGCTAAAGCGTTCGCTGAAAACCTGGGTTCGATTCCCCACATGGATACAATGTGTGAAGCCCATTTCTTGTGTCCCCCGCTGCGATATTGCTGGAATATTGCTGAAACTGCGTAAAACAATACTCACTCACTCACTTATAAATTATTATAGGGGGTTGCGTGGTGTTAGGAATAGGATCCTGTGAAGGTACATTTTCGCTACAAGTGGATCTCGGATAGTTATAAGTGAGCGGTGCGTAGCTACGTACGATTTCGTACCGATTTCGATATTCGAAGTGTATCGCCCCATCCCTCATCTATTGTACAAACATGTCAAGTATATATATCACCCAAATTACTTCCCACGTACCACTTGCTTGACAACGACATTAGAATCTAGGTCGAAACGTCGCCTATATAGAATAAATAAGTTGTATATCCATAAAAATAGTCCTCATTCTTCAGTATCACGGTAGCCTGGAGTGAGTGAGTTTAGCAATATTCCAGCAATATCACAGCAGGGGACACCAGAAATTGGCTTCACGCATTGTACCCATGTGGGGAATCGAACCCGTGTCTTCGGCGTGACGAGCGAACGCTACCCCAGCGCCCTTGTTAGGGATCGAACCGGTCAGAGACTCTATTCGCTAGACCACCCAAAGCATGAGTGAAGCCAGACGCCATCTGGGGACGGAGCCGCGCAATCAGAGCCACATCACTTTGCTCGGCTTTCACAACAAACATAAGGTACCAGGTAGACAATCTCACCCCACGGATAGACTGTAAGTGACTTGATCACAACATGTTTACATAGTGTGTATATAATTTTCATCCCACGTGGAAGTAAAAACACCCCATTGGCGTTCTTTATTCTGAAAGCAACGCATCAATTTATATCTCAGGATCAACACTGTGTTCCCCATACCGAACGTTGTTTTACATTGAACCCATACACGGTGCTTGGGTCTGACCTTTCAACACGTGCGCGTTGCATGAGGAGCGAGCGCAAGCCCCATTTCAGACTTCACCGACTTATCCTGACGAGGCTGTACACCTGTATGTAGTACCTACAGGTAGAGTGGAGTAGAACAGTCAACACATGTATGTTATATCAACTCGGTGTGTAGTATCACCAGACACTCGGCCACCAACACAAAGCCCTGTTCGACTGACCCAATGAATCCAAGGTTCTGGGGAAAGATGTGATTTGAAGGTTAAAAGAGGAACCATTCCGGTCAAGTTGTCGGTCCGAGCGACTTTGATTTAAGCCGTCATTGTTTGCCGCCTAGATCAAAGGGTTAATAGTTACCATAGTTACCCCTTGTGTTAATTTCGCACAAGGTACTTATTATGTAAATGGGTAAAGATAAGAATCTGTGGATGCTACTTCCAGAATCAACCGTTTCGAGTGTTTTCTCTGATTTAAACCATATAACGGATGACGTAATTTCTTTGCGATTCTTTATAATTACAAATGGTTTCATCAGTTCTATTCGTTAACACATGTTCAGAAAGGTTAGAGAAACTTGGTTCATAGTCAACAGCATTTGTGTGACGTCATCATAATTATTATTTTTACACTAACATTTGTATAGCGCCAATAACCAGCTCAGCTGCTCAAAGGCGCTCTGATTTTCCCCCGTTCATAGGATGTCAAACTCAAACCGTTCATCGGTATTGAACTCAAACGGCAGATTGGTATCAAACGGTATTATCAATTTCAACTCCCTAGGGACCATACAACTCTTGCAGCTACAAGGCGCACCGAGTTAATGTGCTTTCCCATCCTTACATGATGGTACCCATTCCCAGCTGGGTGGACGGGGACACATAGTCACAGTACTAAGACCAAGTTTTATTGCACGTTGCTGTACTCACAAATAGGTGTTTGCACGTATTCATGTGGTTAAAACATGTCGACATTGACATCGAACTGAAAAATTACCCGTGGCCCTCCTTAAACCGGATCAGAGTGACGATGCTGAGTTGGAATGAAAAATCAGTCACGGAGAAGAGAACCTCTTTAAACCGGACGTCCAGAGTGACGACGACGAATGAAAAACTGACACGGAATGAAAAATCGGTCATGGGGAAGAGAACCTCCTTAAACCGGACGTCCAGAGTGACGATGAGACTGACGTGGAATGAACGGAGTCATGAAGAACCTCCAGTCAGTCATGGGGAAGAGACGTCCAGAGTGACGACTGACGTAGAATGAAAAATCAGTCATGGGAAGAAGAGAATGAAAATCAGTCATGGGGAAGAGAACCTATTTAAAAACCGGACGTGACGTAGAATGAAAAAATCAGGTGATCGAAAAAAATCAGTCATGGGAAGATAACCTCTTTAAACCGGACGTCCAGAGTGACGACGAGGACTGACGTAGACTGACGACGAGACTGACGTAGAATGGTCAGTCATGGGAAGAGAATCCTTTAACCAAATCAGTCACCATAAACAAATTAGGTCAAAGAGGACCCGGGTTCGATTCCCAGCATGGGTACAATGTGTGAATCCTAGTATTCTGGTGTGGACCCCCTGTCGTGATATTGCTGGAATATTGCTAAACGCGGCGACAAAACTAAACTCACTCCGGGGCTCAGCAGCCCGGCCACTAGTCTGGTCGCCTCTTGGAAGCACGGGTTGCTCATGGGTAAATGCCAGTCCTACTCGTGATATTGCTGGATCAGCCGTAAAAGAACTAGCAACGCGTCGTAGTCGTCGTCGTTGGTAGTAGTAGTAGTAGTAGTAGTAGTAGTAGTAATTTGATTATTTTAAGTCGGTTGGAAAATGAAATTTGGGCACACCGCCATTTTGTAAAACCCTCAGAAGTTTTGTTCTTAAAGTCCAACTCATTAAACGTCACCAGATTCGCAGATTGTGTGCAAATGATTTTAACTGATTACGATGAACGTTGGTGAGTTTTATTATCTCATAAATAGCAACGTTTGAAACCAACCACACATTTTCGGGCACCAATGAAAATTAAAAACCTAAAATAGTCCACAGTTAAAATGATGGCACACATAACCACCGACACCCCTTCTTGAGGTCACCTACATATATGCCTAGAACGTCAGTGATATCTCTGTAGACAGATAGGCAACAATTACAACAGGAACGCCTACACAAATCACAATTTACCGGACCGTTCCACACAGCTGACTCAGAGATGCTGTGATCCAATATCGATCTGTACTTTGACAAGCCATCCACGGTCGTAGCATGTTATAATATAGCGGCGATGTTCACAAACATTAGCAAATATGAAATCAGCTGCTGCTATTATTTAATATAGATTATCTGTCGTATTGATCCATCAACGTAATGTAGAACGTAGCCTTGGTTGTGTACTGTCAAGAAATATTCTATAAATGTTATGGTATTTTATATTTGTTGTTGATCTGATCTCTGTTCAAGGCCTATCAAGCAATATTTGGCTGTCTCACTTCACCTTAACTCATGCAATAGTGAGGTGAGGTGAGGTGAAATTGGGTTTAACGTCGCTTGAGAATATTTCGCTCATATGACGACGTGCATGCGTGTGTATGTGTATGTGCGGCTGCTTGTACTAGCCCAGACTTAAGCTGGTTTTATAGTGCTAGCTCACTGAGATACCATGCCGCAGTGAAGCATGAATACCCCACTCAGACACAGTATACTGACTCCGAGCCGACCAGTCCTTGTTGTACCCATTAATGCCGAGCGCCAGGCAGGGACCAACAAGTACCATATTTTAACGTCTTTTGGTATGACGCGGTCGGGGATCGAACCCGCGACCTTCCGCTCTCCGGGCGGACGCTCTAACCACTGCACTACGGAGGCGGTCTCATACAATAGTAAAACACCAGCAACTGTCAGTGTATTTGGAAAAGAATAGGGCCACGGTTTAATATTATTTAACTATATATTACCCCATTACAGATTTGTTTATTGAAAGCCAGGTAAAAGGGTTAATAAAGCTGAAAACTTAAAAAAGCTGTTTTTGACGTTACTGAAAACAGCAGCCTAAACACTACAAACTCACTTTCAAAATACAATTATAATGCACTTGTAAGATGTAACGTTATCGTATAGCCATGTCCTGTATGTTTCAATCTAGCTATCATGAAACATGGGTGTTTATAGGTGATTTATTTTGCCATGCAGTTTATTTTATAACGTTTCAAAGTAGCAATGATGTATGGGTTTATCAAGTTCAATGATACAACATTATTTCTCTGATTAGATACCCTCCTTGTCTTAACTAAAAAACGAACCTAAACGGGCAATCCAAAATGTCCTCCTTATGCTGTTACACCGATCGTTTCTGAGCGCCATTGCATCTTCGCCAAAAATGGTGTACTGCCTAGCGAACGGTTCTGTTTTGTGTTGGTTTTCTTTCGGGACATAAATGACGTGTTTCAGAAATGGTACCGAAATGGTTTAGAAGTTGGCTCAAATCCTCCAGCATTTTTGATCGGGCGGCCATGTTTCCCTCAGTCACCTATGAAGGATTTATCAAATCTTGACAGGAAAACGTGTCGAATCGAATAACATTTCATGATACTAATGGCACCGAAAAAAATAATATGATTTATGTTTTATTGTATCCAAAATCGAACGCCCATTTAGCGACAGTTGTTGCTATTAAAACGACAGATGGACGGTATTTTTAACCCAACCCAAGTGCTTGTGAACCACATACAAACAGTCCTAAACAACCCATCCAATAAAAATATTTTCCAATCGTTCGACCTGTTCTTTTCCGTCGAGATGTTTGCCAACCCAACCAACACGGTTCGAACTCAAAATCGATGTTCGTACATCACAGCCTTGCACGCAATCATCCGTGCGTGTGGGAAAAAATAACATCGCGTGCCGTGACATGGTAACGTAAACAACACAACGTACCAATGATGTAATTACCGGGACGACGCTATTCAAACACACCTGTTTGTCCCCTGAAATGTCCAACGGTTAATTTATTCCATTCGGGGATAAAACCTGCGTCCTGTACCTAAATCCCGACACTTACTTCATCCCGCAATTGCCATTGACAACAATTGATCCAAGTCTTGTAGCCTGAGAAAGTAATCACAGTGTTTATGAGTGAATATTACGCCAACAAGCACTGCGAACAAGAAGCCATGTTTACGAGGGAAGCAACTCTTACTATACACCGGTAAAAGCATGATGTTTACAAACGGCGACCTTTGGCTTGCCGGAGATGGGATACTTTTATCTGGATAATAATGTCCCCAGGCACATCATATCCGGAGATTCAGCATTCCGGTTACACTGTATTCTTGCGGAAGTTTTCTTAAAACATCAAATTTGGACGAGGGAAAGTGTAGAAATGGCGAGATTAGTCGTTCGTGGCGTGTGGAGCAATTAAACATAGAGTCTGCTTGATCCGTGATTGGCGGCTTAACCGTGATCCTAGATTACCGTCGTTCTGCAGTACATTACAACAGAGACATTTTGTCAGTCTTCAGGGCTTCTGGTCCATATGCTTGTTTAGATTGGAAACCTCAGTCTGTTTTGAACGAGCCTGTAAAAAAGCTATTTTAACCAACAAAAACAATAATTACGGTCACGAATGCAATCAGGAAGGTTACACGTGTGCACCAGGCAATGCTAGTTAAGGAAAATTACTCACGCTGTTTTTATGAACTGGCGCGAACGACATACATGAAGAAAATTATATGGTTGATTCAGCATGAATATTTGTTTTATATTTTAAAAGTACTGAGGTTAGATAATTGGCTTATGTCGACCTTTTGACGAACCGCATGCCGTTCTTTTTATCGTGTAACGATACCGAGAATGACGTTGTTTTTGTGTGGGATATTAAATTATGCAGTTTATGTCCTAAGGGATCCAATGGTACGGTCTTAGCTAGTCCGGGAAGTGTTTCCATTGAACTTATAACAGTAATGAGACCATTATGCCCTCACTTGGCATGCTGGCGCAGCTGATGGAAATTTGATACATATGAACTTTCCTGCAAGCGTTACGTTTTTCCCCCATTTTATTGACTCCTGAAACCACCAGCTCATTACGTTATAAGTAATTTAAATGGAATTAGTTTCAGCGAATCAGGATTGAATATTGATAATCGTTTTTGGTATTGTAGGGGCGGTTGGGAAAATAATATTTCTTTATTCTATTGCTATACAATTGATTCAGTTGTTTGACTTAAACACACTTGACTTTCTCCTGTAAGTGTTCCATGATATTTTGACGGGTGATCGGGAGGCCCAGTCATCTAAGACGCCACATTCCGCGGTGCAGAGTTGCGTCCCTTGGCTAGTATAGGAACCTGTGTATGTGGGTTCGAATCCCGGTTCGACCTGATTGTGTTTCTAGGTTTGCCATCACCATACCCGTGTTGATGGATTCCAACATGGTGGTAAACATCCGAGACGTACTTCAAATCGGGCTTGTCCTCAACATTAAGCTTACACGCCGTTCCAACTTGAATATTGTTCAAAGCGGCTTAAACCAACCCACTCGCTCACTCACTGAATTTACATATAATAGAAATACATACTCATATTTTGGATTTTGCGAGACAATATTAGAGGAGAGGAATTGACTTGAATATTGTCCAAAGCGGCGTTGAACCCACAGACTTACTCCTCTGATAAGAGAAATATATATGCAAGGTTTTTGCTAAGCAATTTCAATGGAGAATGCTTACAGTGGAAAAACATTTGAGAGAACAAAACGGTTCATCTTTCGCATCTTGTATCTGAGCAGGGGCGGTGGGGTAGCCTAGTGGTTAAAGCGTTGGCTCGTCACGCCGAAGACCCAGGTTCGATTCCCCACATGGGCACAATGTGTTAAGCTCATTTCTGGTGACCCCGCCGTGATATTGCTGGAATATTGCTAAAAGCGGCGTAAAACTAAACTCAGTCATTGTATCTGAACAGTTGCAGCCACATTGGAAATGGTATTCGAACTTACTGAACACAATGATGTCATCATTTGTTGGAAAAGTTCCAGCTTCATGTGTTTTTTTGAGGAGATAATGTTCACAATGAAATAACCTTTGTGGTAATTCACGATCACAGTCGAAGACAAAGTAAAATGT
Organism: Haliotis rubra; assembly: GCF_003918875.1. Lineage (NCBI taxonomy): Eukaryota > Metazoa > Mollusca > Gastropoda > Lepetellida > Haliotidae > Haliotis > Haliotis rubra. The sequence continues at coordinate 816,835 of NW_025765248.1, forward strand.
ACGTCGAAATTTGTAATATTCCGGACAAACACTAACAATATAAATAATGTATGTTATAAAGCGCAAATGTCCACACACTTATGAATGCTCCATACGCTGAAAACAGAGTAAAAAGAGTCAGTCATGGGCACTGCGAAACAGGTGGGTTTTAACTTTTGGCTTGAAGGTTGAGAGAGATTCACAGAATTTGATTTCTGGAGGTAAAGAGTATCAAAGAGTTGGTGCAACGTAGGAGAAAGCCCTTTTCCCATAAGAAACTAGGTGGAATTTGGGAACTTGTAGTAGGTGCTGATTCTGGGACCGGGATGATCTTGGTGGGGTGTATTCTGTGGTGAGTTCAGTGAAATATTCTGGAGCTTGATTGTGGAGACAATTGAAAGTGATGCAGAGAAGTTTGAAGTTGATTCTCTGTTGAATAGGTAGCCAATGCAAGGATTTGAGAACAGGGGAGATGTGATCAGATTTAGTCTTTAGAGAAATAATTCTTGCAGCTGTATTCTGTACTTTCTGTAGTCTTGAGATATTGTGTTTGCTGAGGCCGATCAACAGTCCATTGCAGTAGTCTAGTCTAGATAGCACTTGACGACATCTGACTAGGATGTGGTCACATTCTGCTGTGATGTACTTTCTGATGTTGCCTATGGATCTGGGATGAAAGTAACATGATTTGCATATTCTGTTGACTTGCTCCTGCAGTGAAAGGTCTGCTTCAATCCAAAACTCCGAGGCCTTTTACAAGTCTGGATGTTGACACTTGTGCTGAACCAATGGTTACTTCATTCCTGAGACCAGTTAGGTGATGTTTTCTGCCAACAAGTAGAACCTCTGTTTTTTCATGATTGAGCTTTAATGTTTGGCCGTTCATCCATGATTTTATTCCGGCAGTGCAGAGTTCTAGTTGTTGGACGGCTGGTGATAGTAACGCAGCTGAGAAAGGGCTCAAGAGCTGAGTGTCATCTGCATACGAGTAGTTCGAGATTTTGAAGCTGTCGATGACGGATTAAAGCTGGTTTGTGTAGATGAGAAAGAGGACTGGACCTAGGACGGAACCCTAGGGTACACCACACGACAGAAAGGTCTTGCTGGAGAGTGTATCTGCAACTGATACAAACTGACTCCTGTCTGTCACATAGGACTGAAACCATGTAAAGGCTACACCATGGATTCCGGCGTGATGCTCCAGAATGTGAAGCAGTATCTCATGATCCACAGTATCAAATGCTGCACTTAAATCCAGCAGGACCAAATATGCAGCATTGCCTGAGTCAAATGTCCATCTGAGGTCATTCACAAGTATTAGTAGCAGAGTTTCGGTTGCGTGATGTGGTCTGTATGTACTATACAACAAGTATAGCTGTTTGTAACAACGTGGCTCATTAGTGACTATAAGAAGCCTCAGATCGAAGCAAAGGTTGGGAAAATCAATCAGTCAAACACACTCGCAAAATACTGCGAACACTCGGAACATACATGTATATACGATGAACACATGCAACAAATTACGCTACAGTGTAAGGGAGATTCGAAATTCGTTAAAGGAATTCGATATTTGTAATGAGATTTGATATCTGTAAGGAGATTCAATATAAAGAGTTCCGATACATGTACGGACATTCGACATATGTTGTTAGATTCGATATTTTTATGGATAATCGATATCTGTAAGGAGATTCAAAACTTTTAGTTCGATGTATGTACAAATACTTTATGATACTTTTACAAAATATGTTGTTTTCTTGTTTTGAAACCAAGGCCAAAGCTTTAGAAACTGAAACAAAATATCTCTGTTCTGTGAAAATACCAAAATTTCGATGACGTCATGTCTTTGAACGGCACTTAGAAGTTTTACAGGTGAAAATTTATGGATGTCAATTTCTTCATTATGAGGAACACAACGTTCGGAGTATCATCTCACTCCTTCACCAGGTGAATGAAGAGCTAAATAGCGGCTAGCTATATGTGTACATGTAAAACAATAATAGTAATAAGATGTCAATGACGGGCACTTAACATGGGAAGCCAGTAGTTAATTGGCGCTGATTGGTAAGGGCAATGAACAAATAGAAGCCAGGAATTAATCCAGGCGTAAGTGGGCCTGATGGGTTATCAAGCACTGATAGGTAAAGGACAATGATTCAGGATAATAGCACTGATTGGTGATTGACAAGACATGGAAGCCATACAGATAATTGAATTAATACAATGGCCAATATTAACGAACTAGCACAGGTATTTCATTAGAAATATATAATCTCATTGCAGAAATATCAAACTATGTCGACTAAAGAATGTATATTTGGGCAATGGGAGATTATACGGACGATAAAATGGCTCATTTTGTCCTTTCGGTAAAGATATTTTTCGCTCGGATGCGTCTTTTTAACCACGCTCCTTTTGCAAAATGAACTTTCTGGACTCTATATAGATATGTAGAAGACATTGAAACACAAAAAGTCTGGAGCTGAGTGGTAAAACAATGAGTGGAGAGAGAAAATGTACAGCCACTGGCATTCCGCCAACATGTGGTGGAAATCTCAACTGTATCCATACGAACTGAACGTACGCTGTCAAGCATGGGAGAAAAAGGTTGGGAATATCAGAATGTTCACACGTTCATGTACAAGGAAGTGTCAGGAAGACATTTATGAACAGCGAAATATACCATTTCTGAATGTGTTCATTGTAAACTCCTATATTTCTGTAGAAAACACACGTAAAACATGTTGCCTATTACTATTTACTTGAATCTTGTACATATGTTTATTTACGTGACAAATGGGCTCTCGCCACTTGTCAGTCAAACAACTTAGCTCGACCAGCTCGTGAGATCCTATATGTCTTATATAGACACCCTGTTCATAGGGCTTCACACATTGTACCCATGTGGGGAATCGAACCCGGGTCTTTAAGCACTAGGCTACCCCACCGCCGCTAATGACGGAGAGACTGTGCAGCTCCTGAAGAGTACAGGCCCAACGGTTGTTGAACATTCCTGAATAAAAGCGATAGATCCTAAAACACAGTCGATGTTACCAACGAAGTCAGGAGCATGTGACTATGAATCATAATTAAACACGTGCTCGCGAAAAGGTGAGCGTTTGCTGTCCCACATCATAAACACATGCACAGTCAAGTCAATTGTTCACATTACAAAAAATAACATGGGGATATATGGTACAAATCAAAAAAGGGAATGGTACTGGAATCAAAGAAAAAGCCACATTGCCTGGTATAAACAAGGCTGTCATCACAAGAAATGTAATGTTCAGTCGTATTTTTGTAAATCCACAATTTAAATCCTTCCTTCCCGAGGACGAATCATGTTCAGGGATCGAGGCTTCCTCTTAACCCCGAGTTAAGCATGTACCACAACGACCCTCCCAGCACTAAAGGTATTATTTGTTTGAAATAACTCGGTATTAGGTGATGTCGGTATCCATGGCTCCCATACTCGGATTTCCACGGCATTTGCAAAGGTAGCAGCGTCTATGACCCGTGTCAGGGATATACTAAATTTGCACCTATATTCCGGAACGAAAATAAACTATTCCATATGGATACTGGTTGTATTTTCAGACAGGTTTGTTTAGCAAAGGTGTTATGTTTACAATGAGAAGTAATACTGGTAACAAGAATCTTTGAGGTGTTTTTAAAACTGTTATAAGAAAACACATGGGTATGCGGTCTGTAAGATATGCTATTCACTGAGAGTCATGTCGGTAAATAGAGAAAGAAAACTTGGCGTCGCTATGTAACGCAGTGAGGTGAGTACACAGGGTTCAGAGGAAGCCACTTATATAGGTACTAAAGGCAGGACTGCCAGGAATGTGACCAATTTCATTTTACTGAATATTTGTACAAGGTTTCATCCGTGCAAGCAGGTGTAAGACACCGAGATAGACTAGTTATACCTCAGACAATTAATCATGAATATTAATATAATCGCGATAATCAATCCCCAGCGTACCCATTCCATGTTTGTGGTGATGTTATGATCAGCTACATCCTCGTTATACTGCACATGGGAAACATGGACAACTTTGACTATTGTTTCTGATTATTTTATAGAATTTCTGTTGAGTCAAGAAAAGAATGACATCAGGTCCAACGAAGTTATACTTGATTTCTTGCAGACTTAAACAGGAGAGTGTTGCAATGGGAGAAATATATCTACTGTCAAATACATACTCAGATCATTATATCGTTGGTGGTGCTGACATTAAAAGTGAATGAGGTATTAAGTTAAGGTAATGGGCGATTGACTTCTCTAACTTCAATTGCAGAGACCTTTAATAACGACGCTGATTAATTACACCTCCTTAAGTTACACAGCTTCTAAATGGCGCTCAAGATGGAATTAGCACAGAGGTTTAAACAGTTAGACTGAAATAACGGCTGTAATTATTAATAAAGGTCTCTCCAAAGACGGGAAGTTTACTGTTACCCGGTTATTAATGTTGCGACACAGCGTATAGTACTTACACTACACCTGAAAGGTATTTAGCCAAGAAGCGTTAAGAAAGCCACACTTGACATTATTAATAATCCTGCTTTGACTTATGTGTCTTAAGTTAATGTATTTTACATACTGTTATCTAATCCAATGTATTTACACCTGAACCAGTTCCAGATTCCGGGTCTCAAAATGTCCTTAGTGACCTCTCTCTGTTCTTAGTCAGAATAGGTCTCCAGTAACCTTTGGAACTGCCGAGCTAAAAACGAGGGCTGGCTGAAAAGTTCTAAGCCTAAATTGGATAGATCAGTCGGGCTGAATCAAACAACAACAATCAAATCAACAAGTACAATCTTTAGTGAATCATAGACATAAGAACTGCAACTGTAGTGTTATTATTGTCTTTGTACCAGACCATCTTGTGAACCTACCCACTGAAATCACCAGAAATGGACAAAACTGGCTATAGGGCAGTCATCCAGTACCTGCAACTGAAAGGACTAACTCCAACACAGATACATGCCGACATGGTCTCCACTTTAAGGGATGATGCCCCTTCGTTTTACACAGTAAAGAAGTGGGCTGCGGAATCTAAGCGTGTCAAAAACAGCCTTGACGATGACCCGCGTCCTGGAAGGCCATCAACAGCAACCATCCAGAAAACATTAACCTGGTGCATGACATGGTGATGGCTGATCCACCATTGACCATTCGCCATATTGCCAGAGTTGTGGGTATCTCTCATGAGAAGGTTGAGCACATTATCACCTACGAGTTATTAATGACAAAAGTTTCTGCAAGATGAGTGCCAAAGCTCTTGACTGTTGATTAGAAACGTGTCAGATTCCTGACGTCCCGTGACAACTTGTGACGTTTTGAAGCAGATCCTGATAATGTTTTGGCCAGATTTGTAACCATGGATGAGACCTAGATTCACAACTTTCAACCAGAATCCAAAATTCACTCTAAACAATGGAAGCATCCGGGGTCGCCAGACCCAAAGAAAGCCAAGTCGGTTCCTTTATGCTGGAAAGGTATGGCTTCAGTCTTTTGGGATTCCAAGGGTATTCTGCTGATTGACTATCAATGGAAGATATTATGCTGACCTACTGTGACAGTTGCGTGAAGCTATTAAAGCTATGTGACGCAGAATGCTCACTAAAAGCGTCAAGATAATGCTCCTGTTCACAAATCGGTGGTGGCCATGTCAGCGATCTATTATTGTGGCTTCAAACTCATTGACCACCCACCTTACTCGCCTGACCCCGTCAGACTTCCACCCGTTTCCAAAAATGAAAAAGGAACTAGCTGGTCGTCATTTTCCTAGTAATGTTGACGCCATGTCAGCTGTGGACGACTTTTTCAGGGTGGCTGAAATAAATGTCTTCCTGACCGGCATCCAGGTCTTGCAACATCGTTAGCAAGAGTGTGTACAGCTCGAAGGGGACTATGTAGAAAAAATAATGGAAACCATAGATTTTGTACAGGTCTTTCACGGTTCTGAGGCTTAGAACTTTTCAGTCAGCCCTCGTATAGACCGGATTTGTCATTATATCACAATGACACATGAGATCGTCGCTTATTGTATCAACAACCAATGTCTTCGTCCAAGTTCGTTTATTTACAACTTTTATACTTGAGTAATGCGTCATAAAACAATAGTCAATATCACTGTGTATATATATCATTAGCACCCACTGTTAAACACGAGTCTATTCGTATCGAAAGTGTGAAGAATATTGAAGACTGGCACACACCAACAATACTTCATGTTCGGAAAATGTCATCATGTCATCGTCGCGAATGTGTCAGTATGTGTGTAAGTACATACAATGAGTAACTACCATGGTTGTATGATGTCACCCAAACGTAATAACAACGAAGTCAAAGACTCGGGGACATGTACGTAGAATATAGTCGTACAATTACAGACCCACACGGCAAGCATCAGCTGCACATACTGTCAACGAAGTCCAAGAAACGGGCACCTGCACATAGAATATTGCCGTACCATTACTCAACATGCCCGTAGAGCAAGCTGCTTAACGGCGAAAAGGTGAGCGGGCCATCACCCAAACGGTGTTTTCACAGGATCTGAATTAGACGTCGCTGTCGTAGTACATGTATACAGTCCTGTCGTGGCTGCAGCCCACTACTTACGTGACTTACTGTAATTATCCGATGCCCATCGTGTACTTTCCCAGCATCCACAGTGGAGGGACGTCATCCCACAATTGACACAATAGAGCAAATGACCACTGGAGCTCTTCAAAGGCATGACAGATGTGAGACACTTAGAAATTGGTCATCAATGTCTTTTTCTGGTTCTTTGTTCGCGATTCTCGCACTATTGATACAGTTCTCCACTTTATATCTTCAAAGCAGAATGTCTGACTAAACTACTGATATTTCATAATTCCGTACATTGTGAAATTGTGAAGAATCATGGCCAGCAAAGATCAAACTGACGTATGAAGATTAACTGACGACTTTGAGCAGATGAAGAATGTTTTGATATGAGTTAATCAAATAGACTGGGCATGTGTTCCTACGACCATGATACGTGTTTATGATATGAATTAATAACTAATGAATTTATGTTAGTGAAAAGCTCAATTTTGAAAGTGGGACGAAAGTTTTCCAAAGATGTATGCATTTTTAGGCCCTTTTTCAAAGAATTCTCCCTTTCGCTTGTCCCTTTTTTTGGATGAGCCACTCCTGTTGGTAGAAAAAGCTTTTTGTCGTTCGCTTTGATCTTGGATAGACTCCACAGTTGCCAGTGAAAGGCTTTGAGTAAGACGTTCCACAAATTTGAAATTTGACCAATTTCATTTTTACTGAATATTTGTACTGGGTTTTATTCGTGTATGCAGATCTAAGCCACTGAGATAGACAATTCAGACCTCAGAAGATTAATCATGAATATTAATATCAATTAAATCGTGTTATTCAATCCCCACCATGTTCATTCCGGTGATTTCCCATTTTTGGCAGTCTGTTGTGCACTGGACCATGCAGGTGTTGTATCTCACTGCCAAAATTGGGACAACTGGTGTGACCAATTAAGATCAATTAAGTCTCGTCAGTAAGGTGGTAACTAATTTGCTACTGGCACAATTAGAATCAATTAAGCACTGAGGATGTTTGTAAAAGTAAAGAGGTTAGAGTTAGGGAAGTTCATCTCACATACTAGAAAAGAAGGATGTTTTATTTCAATAGAGTATATATAGATTTGAAACTGAATTTCTTGTTACACTTATGCTCACTATGGAAGAGAAAGGACAGAGCCAAGACGCTACCCCCAACACCACATCACCAATGCTTGTGGCAATGTGCTGGTTGGTGTGATTGAACATTAGAAATACTTTGCAAATGTATTTTGAATAAAATAATCATCACCAATAAAAGTCTTTGTTATTCTGTTCTCTTCTTCACTCTACATAGGAGTTGATTAAATCAATTAAGACTCATTAACGAGGTGTCAAAGGGCTACTTATGAGGTGTGAGTCATAAACTGACAAAACCGGGACAACTGTTCTAGCTCGTTAACTAGGTGTGAAAATAAACTGCCAAAAGTAGGAATTAATCGTTCATTCCACGTTTGTGGCGATGTTATGATCAGGTACATCTGTGTTTTACTGCACACGGGAAACATGAACAACTTTGACAATCGTTTCTGATTATTTCATAGAGTGTCTGTTTAAACAAGGAAACAATGACCTCAGGTCCAGTGAAAGATTACTTGATACACATGTTAAAGAACAAATAAACTTTGTTTTTTACTCTTTTAACTATTACATATGAAAGATTTGTGGTCAGTCTTATGCGGAACACCAAATTCATTCTTTAAAACTTGTGGTTAATTAGTACCGAGCGATTAAAAGTTGCCAAAAAGTCGCCTGCTTCACTCTCGCCCGCCAACGAAACCACAGACAGGTTACGTAACTCTGTCGCCAGAGCACTGCAGTGACGTCATATGAGGAAGGATTTTCAGTTAGTTGTATAGAAAGTGTGTAGCAAGCTCGTCATTTTGATGATTTCTCGACATCAACGAAGACATGCCAAATCGTTGCGTTGTCGTCAATTGCTCCTAGAGGTCGGGCGATGGTGTCGCCATGCACAGATTTCCACAGGACCCCGCAGTTCGTGCAAAATGGGTTATGTTTGTGAGTGCGAAGCGAGCGTTGTGGAAGCCTGAAACGATATCTTACTTGTGTTCAGATCGCTTCACGGAAGTTAAAGAATCAAAACTACTTACTAGTCGTAGTAAAATATGTATATGATTGATGACCATAAAGATTTTCCATGACACAACTTGTAACATAACGATTTCTGCCTCAGAAGCGAGGTTGTGGTCGAAGTAACAATAATACTGTAAGTAGTATTATATTGACACCCACCTCGCTTCCACGAGAGAAATTGTTATGTTATACGCTATGTCATGCAAAATCCTATTGGCCATCAATCAAATACATATTTTACTACCAGTAGAAAGTAGTTTTGATTTTGTAACTCGGTGAAAACAAACCTAAATAGCATTTATACTCAGACTGGCGGATGTTCGCGACAGGGCGCCGCCATTTTGAAAATCGTGAAGTCACGGGCTAAAGTCTGTTAGAATTAATGAGATTATGGTTTGTTTTCATCAAGTTAGAAAATCAAAACTACTTTCTACTCGTAGTTAAATATGTATTTGAATCATAACCAAAAGCATTTTGCATGACACAACTTATAACATAACGATTTCTTCCACGGAAGCGAGGTGGGGGTCGAAGTGACAATACTGCGCGATAAATTTCTTGCTACATTCACGTGGTTAACGTCCACTCACCAGTATGTAGATACTAGTCAATGTACGTCTTTATATTTGGTCTTATAATCCTAATTAGTTTATTATCATACTTGTATGCATTTTGAAACTAAATAAAAAGCAGACGATCTGCTGATACTTATAGTGCATTTATAACAGGACTGTAATATCTAGACATTTTATAGTTTGCCAATGTGAATCATAATTCGCACACACGCCCTAGTGTATGTCTCATTACACTTCACGGCGAAAACAACGATTCTGTTGAATGCTACGACAAATGAATAAAAACAAAATGCAAATATTAAAATTAAAACAGATTAAATTTATAGGAACAATGTCAGGCTATTACCTTGTTCGAGGAATGTATCCATCAATATCCACAAAAACGAGTGATATGCCATTCATCTGCAGCTGTTCCAAGTAATGTGTCTTTTAACAGTCTAGTATACGAAAAAGTGATATATCGTTTCAGGTATGTCACATTGGTGTATAGTCTCATTGGTCACCCAAGATAGCACACCTGGCAACTGATTGCATAATGTCCGCCATTCTTTAAAAACGGTAATTTAGTTAGCCAATAATGAGCAATCAATCACTGTATTGGCGGTTAATCCTTTGAAGGAAGGACGTTGTTTTTACGCAGACACAGACACGACAGAGTGTATTCAGTATAGATTAGTAAATCTACATACATAAACACTACCTTTTGACAAATCCGCTGTGTAAGATAAAAGTAATTAATCAATCAGCGTGTTATCGGTTAATCCTTTGATCGATGTTTATAATGTTGAATATTTACTCCAGACACAAGAAATGCCAAATGGGAACCTTTGTCGGGTAATCTAAGTGGTGTTACCACTAATTATACCTGTTATAAATTCATTAACTGACCATCAAGTGAATGATGACAAATAACATGTGTAGGTTTATACCACCTAACACGGGTTACAACGAGGGAGTATTAATTGCTGTATTGCATGCAATTTTAATTGCATGTGAAAACTTATGGGCCGACACTGTTTTGAGAATACAAACAGAACTTCATTGTTGCATAAGAAATACATATAAGCATTTGCTGTGTGCTAAAACTGTATGTACCTATTTACCTAAGTAAAATTTCAGATTCTTCTAGCAATGGCAAAATGGGGTTGTTTAGTTTACCGATTCAAATAAATCAAATGTCAATTTTTAATATCATACGTAATAGACGTCATATTTTTACATGACATGATTAAATATCGAGGTAAAAAAACACAGAAATGGGATCAATTTGGATCAGTCATTATACAAATAAGGCCTAACGACACCAAGCGATTTTGACAGAATCGTCTATGAAAACAAGTTGTAACTCGGAAACTAGGCAAAGCAGGAGACAAAATTATATGACAGTAGATTGTGAGAACATATAGCTTTCATTTTCCACAACAGTTGTCACGATTTCAGGTTTATACAAACCTGTAAACAAGATAATTTACCCTCTGAAATGTAGATGAATTCTGCATCGGCCTTCATATCTATTCCTCATATGACGTCACAGAGACCCCCCGCTCTGATTGGTTGAAACTTCGTTCGCGGGTGAGAATTGTGCACTGTTGTCAAAAAGGTCGATTTAAGTTGATTAAAGATCAAAGTGAGTAGTTTTAATGACGGGTTATCATTTATAGCGATGCCAGTTAGTGATTTATGTATTTGTACCCCTCTAGAGTATATGTGATCTTTAAGAAAGCCACACTTGACATTATGACGAATCCTGCTTTGACTTATGTGTCCTAAGTTAATGTATTTTACATATTGTCTGTCTTAAACCTATGTATTTACACTTCACCCAGTTCCAGATACTGGGTGTGAAAAAGTCCTTAGTGGCTTCTGTCTGTTCCTAGTCATAATAGACCGCCTCCGTGGTGTAGTGGTTAGAGCGTCCGCCCGGAGAGCGGAAGGCCGCGGGTTCGATCCCCGACCGCGTCATACCAAAACACGTTAAAATATGGTACTTGTTGGTCCCTGCCTGGCGCTCGGCATTAATGGGTACAACAAGGACTGGTCGGCTCGGAGTCAGTATAATGTGTCTGAGTGGGGTATTCACGCTTCACTGCGGCATGGTATCTCAGTGGCCTAGCACTATAAAACCAGCTTAAGTCTGGGCTAGTACAAGCAGCCACACCTACATATACACACGCATACTCGTCGTCATATGAGTGAAATATTCTCAAGCACGACGCAAAGCCCAATTTCACCTCACCTCACCTCAACTAGTCATAATAGGTCTCCAGTAACCTTTGGAATTTCATATGAGATCGTCGCTCATTCTATCAAAGGCCAATTACTAACAACTTATATAGCTGGTGTAATGCGTCACAAAACATTAGTCGATATCAGTCTATAGATAGTACATTAGTTTCAGGCACTTACTGACAAACACGAGTTGAATTGTATTGATGGTGTGAGAAATATTTGATATTGGTAAAAAAAACATCATTCACATGTCATGTGTCTGTGTGTGGATAAGTCTAGACAATGGATACATAGCATGTTTGTATAATATCAGCTGCACATACTGTCAACGAAGTCCAAGAAACGGGCACCTGCACATAGAATATTGCCGTACCATTACTCAACATGCCCGTAGAGCAAGCTGCTTAACGACGGAAAGGTGAGCGGGCCATCTTCACCCAAACGGTGATTTCACAGGATCTGAATTAGGCGTCGCTGTCGCAGTACATGTATACAGTCCTGTCGTGGCTGCAGCCCACTACTTACGTGACTTACTCTAATTAACCGATGCCCATCGTGTACTTTCCCGGCATCCACAGTGGAGGGACGTCATCCCACAACTGACACAATAGAGCAAATGACCACTGGAGCTCTTCAAAAGCATGACAGATGTGAGACGCTTAGAAATTGGTCATCAATGTCTTTTTCTGGTTCTTTTTGTTCGCGATTCTCGCACTATTGATACAGTTCTCCACTTTATATCTTCAAAGCAGAATGTCTGACTAAACTACTGATATTTCATAATTCCGTACATTGTGAAATTGTGAAGAATCATGGCCAACAAAGACCAGACTGATGTATGAAGATTAACTGACGACTTTGAGCACATGAAGAATGTTTTGATATGAGTTAATCAAACAGACTGGGCATGTGTTCCTACGACCATGATACTTGTTTATGATATGATTTAATAACCAATGAATTTATGTTAGTGAAAAGCTCAATTTTGAAAGTGAGACGAAAGTTTTCCAAACATGTATGCATTTTAGGTCTCTTTCCAGAGAGTTCTCCTCTTCGCTTGTCGTTTTTGTTGGATGAGCCACTACTGTTGGTAGAAAAAGCTTTTGCTTGTTCGCTTTGATCTTGGATAGACTCCACAGTTGCCAGTGAAAGGCTTTGAATAAGACGCTCTACAAATCTGTAGAAACCTTGCAGGCTAAAATAGCAGCTTTCTGCAGCTAAAGAATATCTAGCGGTGTTGTGGAGAGTACCTGTGAGCCATCTGAAGTCACGTGCACGTTGTACAGAGACATGGAGTCAAGAATATGGACGATGAATTGAAAATTAGACGATGAATTCAAAGTTGTAACTTTAAAGTTAAAAATACAAACCCTGTTGTGTCTTTGGGATAGCAAAACTGATATAATTTCCACATGAAATAGCTATAGGGCAGCTTTTTAATCGCCAGGAAGCTCCTGCAACGGACACTGTCGCGATGTGGATCTTGCTAAATCAAAATTTACCCTCCTGGAGACATCGTGACATTTCCCAAACTTTTGCATTGTTGGTCTTGAATAATATTTTTGGCCTCGCCAAAGGGTGGTAATGCAGCATGATGAATTTCATTGTCGTGTTGCCCTATATGTTAACACATTTCAGATGGAGCGACAATATGGTCAAACTATTGTTTTATAGCTGGCTTTGTTACTTTTTGCACAGTTTTATGGGACAGACTATGCGATAAACTGGCATTGTTCTTCCCAGTATTCCATAGCTACACGGGGCGGTGGGCTAGCCTAGTGGTTAAAGCGTTGGCTCGTCACGCCGCAGACCCGGGTTCGATTCCTCATATGGGTATAATGTGTGAAGCCCTTTTCTGCTTTTCCAAGCCGTGATATTGCTGGAATATTGCTAAAAGCGGCGTAAAACCATACTCACTCCATAGCTACACCGGGACTTCAGTAGTAAGAATCGATTATTAGGGTCGATGACTTGGTATGATGCGTGTCATCGTTTGATGTTTATGATGTCAGTCACTTGATTGTGTGGTCGTGACACGATTATTTACAGACCGCTGTCAATTATTGGAACATTGCTGACGAAAGCATGGATGAACAGGCAAACATTGAACTGTCAGTCACTTAATCGCCAGCACACCGTTTCGGCCACGGGAGCCGTGCCAATGTACACTTGTTAGAGGCGTACACAGTGTACACGGTCTGGAATACCTGTTGCCAGACTTCCATTTCTGGGAAGCCAGGGTGAGTGAGTGGGTTAGATCACTTTGTGTACTGGCGATTAGGTGCTTCTCTCTGCCCACCCTGGGTTCAAATCAACCAAAGATACAAGAATCTGTACTTCATTGAGAAAGTTGAATCCGATAAATAACATGTGTCACATTTAACAGCTTTCTAAATGGCATTGTGTATTCATTATCAAGCTATAAAAATTGTAAGCAAACGAACTTGAAAGCAAAGACATTGGTGGTTGATAGAAAGAGCGATGATCTCATATGCTGTTGGGACATAATGTCACACTCGGTCTTTACTTCGCTCGACAATTACAACGATTACTGGAGACCAGGTCTGACTCGGAAACCCAAACTGATTTACACAAACCAACAGAGGTTACCAATTGGACTTCTTCAGACCCCTGAACCCACAGCTGGTTAACGTGTAAATGCATGGGTTTAAGATAAACAGTATATAAAATACATTAACTTAGGACACATAGTTGGGCTCTGGCCCGTGGAATAAACGACAGAAGCTACATCCCCGTGTTGTCGTATTTATAATGGTACGATAGTTCTTCATAATGTCAAGTGTGGCTTTCTTAACGCTTCTTGGGTAAATACCTTTCAGATGTAGTGTAAGTATGTTGTGTCGCAACATTAATAACCAGGTAAAAATAGGCTTCCGTCTTTGGAAAGACTTTTATTCATAATTACAGTCGTTATTTCAGTCTGTCTGTTTAAACCTGAGGCGTAATTACACAAAGTATCTTGAGCGCCATTTAGAAGCTGTGTAACTTAACACAGTGTGATTAATCAGCGTCTTTATTAAAGGTCTCTTCAATTGTTAACAGAGAAGTTAATCGACCATTATGTCGACGTCACCAACGATGTAATGACTAGTTTCTCTGTACTTGTTAGTAGATATAATTCTCTCATTGCAACATTCTCTTGTTCAAGCATACTTGACCTGATGTAATTGTTTTTTCTTGATTCAACAGACATTCTATAAAATAATCAGAAACGATTGTCAAAGTTGTCCACGTTTCCCGTGGGCAGTATAACACACATGTACCTGATCATAACATCACCACAAACGTGGAATAAATAAGGTGTGGATTGAATATCGCGATTGTATTAATATTCATGATCAATTGTCTGAGGTACCAATTGTCTATCTCGGTGGCTTACACCTGCTTGCACGGATGAAACCTTGTACAAATATTCAGTAAAATGAAATTGGTCACATTCCTGGCAGTCCTGCCTTTAGTACCTATATAAGTGGCTTCCTCTGAACCCTGTGTACTCACCTCACTGCGTTACATAGCGACGCCAAGTTTTCTTTCTCTATTTACCGACATGACTCTCAGTGAATAGCATATCTTACAGACCGCATACCCATGTGTTTTCTTATAACAGTTTTAAAAACACCTCAAAGATTCTTGTTACCAGTATTACTTCTCATTGTAAACATAACACCTTTGCTAAACAAACCTGTCTGAAAATACAACCAGTATCCATATGGAATAGTTTATTTTCGTTCCGGAATATAGGTGCAAATTTAGTATATCCCTGACACGGGTCATAGACGCTGCTACCTTTGCAAATACCGGGGAATCCGAGTGTGGGATCCATGGATACCGACATAACTTGATACCGAGGTATTTCAAACAAACAATACCATTAGTGCTGGGAGGGTCGTTATGGTAACCTTTACTCGAGGTTGAGAGTAACGCAGAGGAAGCCTCGATCCACCAGCTCAACATCATGACCATGTCCCTTGTGGTAGGTTCCTGGCGGTTGATAACTTGAACAGTGGCTATTTAACAATGAAATGTTAAATTTCTTTTTGCCTTCCTAGAAACAAAACAGTTTTTTTTGTCAACTTGAAAGATACAATCTTCAATTCACCGTCTGTATACAACATACACGTGACTTCAGGTGACTTACAGGTACTTCTCCACAACATCCGCCGTGATGTTGCTGGAAAAATGGTAAAGGCGGCGTAAAACTAAACACAATCCACTCCACAACACCGCTAGGTATTCTTTAGCCGCAGGGGGATGCTATTTCAGTCTGCAACGTTTCTACAGATTTGTAGGTTTGTCTTATTCAAAGCCTTCCACTGGCATATGTGGAGTCTATCCAATATCAAAGCGAACGACCAAAATCTTTTTCTCCCAAAAAGAGTGGGTGATACAACAATAACGACAAGCGAAAAGGAGAACGCTCTGCAAAAAGGCCTAAAAATGCATACATCTTTGGAAAGCCTTGCGCAGCGCCCAGTAATCCCCACTGGGTCGTCCCCGTTCCCCTGGATCCGCGTACTCTGGGCTTGATCTATAATAAAATCGATTTAAAAACTGTGTCCATCTAACTCCATTTCTGTACCACTTCATGGACCGACCCAGGTCACACCGTCAAGATGCCGTAACTTTGACCACATAGTAAGTATGGCTTTAGTCTAGCAATATCACCGTGAGGGACACGGGCATAGCAGTGGTTCAGAGAGACCAAAACACATAACTGGTAAGCAATCGAGAATCGAACCCGTGACAGCTACCCTGAAAGCTAATGAAAGCATCTCCACAGAACAAGCTGCAGATGCCTAGACAACCCAGCTCCCGGTGCACGCATTGCTATTAGCTTTGAATCCTTTCATTTGCCTTGACACAGGACCTATTACCATATGTATATATTTCCTGCGCCGCGTCTTCAACTAGGTAGAAAATTGCCTTGGTAAAGAGAGCAATTGAGGCTGTAACCTCTGCATTACCTTTAAATCAGATTGTTCTCTGACCTTGGGTGGATCGACTGTATGAGAGACGTCTATTTTAGCAATGTCTGCGTTTCCCCGAGATAAAACAATGATGAATGGCGGACTCAATCAGGCGTGTAATTATAGTTTTTCTGTCAAGGGAAGAGAAGAGTTCCTTGGCGCAGAGTAAGCTTCACTTGACCGGACAAAGACAACAATTTCCTTATCAACCCTACATTTGCTTAAATAGTTCGCCACAGACCCTATACTATGGAAGACGAAACACTCGGGGCCTAAGTGCATTAACTACACTATGTTAAGTTAATATCATTACTTCCGGCCGCTAATAAGAAGTCATAAAGAAGGCAAGTAATCATGTAATTGGACTGGGAGACCTCAACGATTGTACAGAAATGTCAAGACCCTTAAAAGCCGAAGTAGTCGTCAAGTGGTACGTTTATGTTATCAGCTTGAGGTATGCCTGGAGTTAGCTTCCGAAGGATAACAAGTAGTTTTATACCATCGGCTTGAGCTACAGAAGGAAAACATTTTTTTAGACAATCGGTAGGCAAGTTAACGATCAGGTTTTTACACACATGCTTGAGATATGACTTGAGTAACCTTCACAATGTTAACAAGTAGGTTTTCACACAATCAGCTTGAAATAGGACCAGAGAACGTTTCAGAAAGAAAAGAAGTTGGGTTTTAGACCATCAGCTTGAGTTATGATAAGAGTGCGCCTCAGAATGTCAAAAAGTAGTTTTCACACCATCAGCTTGAAATAGGACCAGAGAACGTTTCAGAAAGAAAAGAAGTTGGGTTTTAAACCATCAGCTTGAGTTATGATAAGAGTGCGCCTCAGAATGTTAAGAAGTAGCTTTTCACATCATTAGCTTGAGAGTATGTCCTTTCATGAGGGCTGGATTTTAAAAGTGAAAGTAGCAACTCGACCAGCAGCAAGGTGTTGAAGAGAGCCCGATTCTACATCTGTGATAAATTTAATAAATATGATTCTAGTTATAAATGTTAAAAAAATCAATTACAGTTCTTTCATCAAAAGTTTTGTTTTCTTTGTTTCTTGTTTAACTCCGCACTCAGCAATATTCCAGCTATATGAGGCGATCTGTAATTAATCGAGCCTGGACCAGACAATCGAGTGATCAACAGCATGGACGTCGATCTAAGTAACTGGGTTATGATGACATGTGTCAACCAAATCAGCAAGTCTTGCGACAAGCATGGGATCTATCCCGGATCTTCACGTGTTTCATCAAATGTATGGATATCATTCCATATCATTCTGTATTGTTAAATAAATAACTTCCAAAATGGAAATTCTTGATGTACAGGCTCTGGCACATTAGAAGCTGTTTTCCTGTCCAGGCTCCCGATCAACAAAGCATTCGTAACGTTACGACCTATCGTAACCCTATGCTATATCATTGGCTTACAAATGACGAAGTGTTATGAACGCATTGTGGATATGGTCCCTATCCACAAGGCGTTCGTAACGTTACGACCTGTCGTAACTCTATAGTTAATCAATGGGTTCAAATGTCGCAGCGCTACGAACGTTATGTGGATCAGGGTCCAGGACCCATACAGTTAGATTTTTGAGTATTCAGTATACATGGTTTAGGCCTGATTGTCATTGTCATGCTATTAATGTTCCTAATTGATCAGATAGGTAATATTGAATTATTCATTATCACTCCTCTCCACAAAGCGTTCGTTACGTTACGACCTGTCGTAACTCTATGGTTTATCACTTGCGGATGTGGTAGCGGTACGAACGTTTTGTGGATCAGTGCCCTGGTTCATTAAATTGTGTGTAATGTGTGTGTAAATCATGATATTTATGCATTTATGCCAATAAATCATGTAAACAATGAATAAACCTACATGGTATCCATTCCTATTTATGACTCTAATCAAGCTTAGGGAAGAGTGAAATAGAAGTAGTAGGATAAAGCTAAAACGTTATTGCATGTTATTGCATGTCCGGTAACGGTTTAGTATGCTACCTGTTTACCGAGAACCAAGTGGGTAATAAATGTTGGTATACACCATCGGCGTGAGTGAGTGAGTGAGTGAGTGAGTAAGGTTTTACTCCGCTTTTATCAATATTCCAGCAATATCACGACGGGGGACACCAGAAATGGGGCTTCACAAAAAGTGCCCATATATATGGGGAATCGGCGTGAAGAGCGAACGCCTCTACCACTAGATTACCCCAACGCCCACCATGGCGTGATGTATACACTGTTATTTTAAAGGGGCGGTCGGGTAGCTTAGTGGTTACGGCGTTCGCTCTTCACACCGTAGATCCGGATTCGATTCCCCAGATGGGTACAATGTGTGAAGCGCGTTTCTGGTGTCCCCCGCCGTGATATTGCTGAAGTATTGCTAAAAGCTCAAAACTCACTCACTTTCTCATTATTTTTAAATGGAACTGTATTATGTAGTTTTACACATTTCACATGCGCATTGTTAGTTCGTCTGCCCACAACAAATGTCAAGGACATAATGGTCAATGGTTGCTTTCATTGGCTATTTGTCCAAGAGAAAGAGAGTCTGTGGTCAGTTGTTGATAGTGCCATCGTTTCCCTCCCAGACCACCGCCAGACTGCGGCCATTATTTACCCGACCACCTGACAGATAAGTTTGGAAGATTTTCATTACCGTCCTCTCTGGTACACTTGAGGTCTGATTGACATCGTCTTGCTGTCTTCCGCCATTGCCTGCACAAATTGCATGTTTTTGTCGCACCCTCTCGTCAAAGCCTTCTTCTCGAGTCTAACAAGAACCTTTCTCACGAACACCCTAGCAACGCGTCAAGTCGCGGGTAATTTATTGGCAAGTCGCCTGTAATTTAACAATTTCGTTTATGGTAACGTGGCCCAATTTTGTATATATCACCGAAATCTCTTTGGTAGTTTGTTATTGTACCATGCGCTCTCTGACTGAACAAGGGTTATCGCCCTTTATACAATCATACTCGAGACTTGACGACAACTGGCGGGACGAGTGCCTCGTCAGACATTTCTAGAAATAACTCACCAATCCTGCTAAAGTGACTCTCCGAACTGTCCGGAGTTGGAATCGATGTTCGAAAATGAATATAGAACACAATTATGATCGAACGGCTATTACTGCGGACTTAGTTTGCGCTTTCTGGCGAGAAGGATAAATACTTGAATTGTAACAGTTATTCGGCCACCTGCACTGGGGATACTGGACTAGGAGGAATTATCAGCCGAATAAATATGCCTCTATCATGACCCCGGGGCCCCGGAGTCCATTTGTGGAATTTGAAGGGGACTCGAACACACTTGTCAGTAGTTACATACATTCGGACCAACTCGGCTTATTCCTGTACCTGTCGGGGAACTTCGGTTAATTACGCTACTTCGTGATACCTCGGGCAATGATTTCATTAAAACCGTATATGGTCATATGCCGGTCTTACCAGGTCGTCGTTTTGAAAACAGGGAGGTGGGTACAAACTTTACTTTGTCATAATAGGGAAACATTATGTTAGGTTGATAATTGCGGCCAGGCTGTCATGTAATGATCTTGGGCAAAGGTTCACCCAAAATATTCATTATTATTGACTTGTTGTCGTTGCGACCAGCCATTTCCTCCCACGCTGAGATGACATACCATAATGCCGCTGAAGGCAGATATAATGGCCCTTAACTTATACATACGAACAAAATGTTATTATAAAGTTAAAACAACAAATATTCGTGGTAAAACAACATAAATGCGTACTATTTCCATACAGTGAAGTTGGTAGAAATATAGATTAGTCATAAAAGGGAAACGGAAGCATTTGATCATTATGTACGTTTGATAACTGCAGCCAGGCTATGTCATGTGATGGTTCTTGGCACAAGTGCACCATAAATAATCATTGTTAATATTACTATAAGTGTTTAGTCGCTCCTAGTCTTTGGGACCGGCACTTTCCGCCCACACTAAGATGACACATCATATTTCTGCTGAAAACAGCTTCACCCACTTATAATTAACTTTGACGTACAAGGAATCTTATTATAAGTAAAACAAACAACAAATATTCAAGGTTAAAGTCTAAACATACCATAAATACGCCTGATGTCCATACAGCGAAGAAAATATCCATTAATATCATACATGATATTTAGCTGAAATAAATCGGCCGCGTAATAGTGATACATTAGACACAGAAAGTGCACTTTAACAGCAAGTTTGCGATGACAAGAAGAGGACATTAAGCACGGACTAAAAGATATATACAAATGTCCGTTCCTGAATTTAGATTGATCGTTTACGTCGATCAACTGAAGGTCAAGGTGACATTTGTCCAAATCTCGCCAAACTCTCGCGTAAGATCTTTACTAATAACAGTTCATTTATTCAAACGCAGGAAACCCGTTCCAGCACAACGGAGTGACAAATCCGAAATTGCAACCCCCAATGTAATACCACGATGACGGGCATCACATGAAGACAGCATTCAAAGCAGGGAACTTGCATCGCGCGGACGTCAGAGTAGACACGCAATATCGACTCAACACAAATTACTGCTTTCAAAATATATGAAATGAACGAGGAAGTCATAAGCAAAGTAGATATATTTTTTGCATGTAATTATCTGTAAGCACCAGCTCTTATATTGAAGGCTATATATTTTGAGGTTTAGGGATGAGCAGAGTACAAAAGAGTTAAAAATGACACTGCGTTTTTCAATCACAAGAAGAGGTTCCAACTATTTCGATGAATTTCATTGAGGCAAATATCGACCAACGAATCTCTTATCGCTAGAAACCTCTCTGCGAACGTTTTGATGACAGATGTAAAAAATCATTTTCGGAGAGTTGTTTGAAATGAAACGAATTCACACCAAACAATGAATGTGCCGTACATGCATCACATCCGGTTTACCTTCTCATGTTTCCTTTGGGGCATGGAATCGCATGTCGGTTTTTCTGGTGTCTGTTTCATTTGCGAATGGATCACTGTTAGCACTCTGAGCTGACAATCAATGCACATTCCTCTGTTGCTGGAATATTGCTATAAGGTGCATAAAACCATATTCTCTCCTGCAGCAAGAGTGGAAGTAGGCACCTTACTGCATAAGCGAAAGAAGAGACCTCGTTGCATTAGTGGAAGTTCACAAACAGAAGTGGAAGAAGAGCTACAGAAGTGGAAGCAGAGTTGCAGACGAGGAAGTGGAGCTGCAGAAATAGAAGTAGAACTGTAAAAGTGGATGTAGAACTGAAGAGGTGGAAATAGAGAAGTGGAAATGGAGCTGCAGAAGTGGAAGTAGTGCTGCATTAGTGGAAACAGGGTTGCGGACGTGGAAGTAGAACTGCAGAAGTGGAAGTGGGGAAGTGTTAATATAGCTGCAGAAGTGGAATTAGAACAGCAGACGTGAGAGATCAGTGTTAGAAGAGATTTAGACGTGGAAGCAGCGCTGCAGACGTGGAAGTAGAGCTGCACAAGTTGAAAAAGAGGTGTAGACGTGGAAGTACAGCTGTAGACGCTTCAGAAGTTGAAGAAGAGGCGTAGACGTGGAAGTAGAGCTGAAGAAATTGAAGCAGAACAGCAGAAGGTCGGGTAGGGCTTATTTTTGCAAAATAGGCAGGCGTATGATCTCACTAAGGAAGTGGACGGTTAATGTAAGAATTAGGTTCAGAATTGGACAGTAAGGTAATGGACGTATGTCAGTTTGCTTATTTATGGTGGTTACCTATCCGAACACAAGATTCGCCCTGAGCTCGTGGGCTACCCGACGCCTTCGCCCTCTGTTTCTTTCGCCGACAAGCTGACACACCGCACTACAAACTAATTCTGTTTGATGAATTGAATAAAATGAAAGTTTAATTCAGCCATCTCTAGGAGAACGTAAACCTACTTAGTCACATCCGATGTCGTTATTCACATTTATTACCACTACACAGGGATAGAATAAATGTGGCCGTGGTTTACTCCATTTCCGGTTCTAGCGGAAGTCCGTTTAACCGGTCCCACTTGTCTGGATTAAACAGGTTCCAGAACTCTGTCGTTGTTAAGTCCGAACAAGCTGACCTGGTAGTAAAAGAAAGCTGACGCTAAGTGTTGAGTGGTATTAAGGGTATAGCTTCGAGCTGGAGACGTTAATGCTGCCACAAATTGAGCTTAATGAACCTGACGTTACTTGGTTTGCGACTGATGGGGTGCAATTACAATCAGATCATATATGTTCAAATTAGTGGAGCGTGAGTAGAAGTAACCTTTAGGACCTACAAGCATACGGGGGTCATTGAACTGATATGTGTGACGTTATGTGTTCATTGTCGGAGCGCCATATGATAACGCAAAAATGAACATAATGAATGAATGTTGTCTTACGCCACAGTCAGTAAAAGAGATCAACATTACAGTTATTTGGGTTGGAGTCTAAGTTGAAATCATAGTGAGTGAGTGAGTGAGTGAGTAGCTTTGAACCTCACTGAAACAAAATGTAGCTAACGACCTCTTAATAAATTACCTTCAATGAACGTGAAGGGTATATACGGAACCCCGTCTTTTCGTCATTCACACTTTAAGCACCCTTAGCATTTGATCACTATCCTTCACCTGTCAGTATTAAGGGACGGGGACGTGTTTAGGTTTGTGTTCGGGGTCTAAACGCATGTTTTCACTGTGTGGTTTGTCTCATCCAATTTCCGCTTTCAGATGAACGTGATGACATAGAAAACTTCTGTTTCGGCGTGAAACCAGGCTGACATACTCACAGAGCGACACTAGCACTAACACTGCCATGTTAAAGCATGGAAACTAAGATCATATTAGCGCTGCGGTCGTTTTGCGGAACGGGACCCATCAACCCCTAGTGCAGGATTTGCAATCAACCAAGCCTTCGTAGACCACCAGAACAATTTGATCACCTGTAATGACTTGCAGAGGTTGCTTTGCAACCAGGAACCCCTACCGGACAGAGGTGGTGAGGTGAAATTGGGTTTAACGTCGTGCTTGAGAATATTTCGCTCATATGACGACGTGCATGCATGTCTATGGGTATGTGCAGCTGCTTGTACTAGCCCAGACTTAGGCTGGTTTTATAGTGCTAGCCCACTGAGATACCATGCCGCAGTGAAGCATGAATACCCCACTCAGACACATTATACTGACTCCGAGCCGACTAGTCCTTGTTGTACCCATTAATGCCGAGCGCCAGGCAGGGACCAACAAGTACCATATTTTAACGTGTTTTGGTATGACGCGGTCGGTGATCGAACCCGCGACCTTCCGCTCTCCGGGCGGACGCTCTAACGACTACACCACGGAGGCGGTCCCTAACGGACAGAACTGGAAATAATGTATCAGGACATTTGGTTCCAACTGTTTTTGTTTCACAGCGGTCAACGACTACGGAAATATGTGTTCTATAAGTGAGCGAGTGAGTGAGCATGATTTTATGCCGCTTTTAGCAATATTCCAGCGATGTCACGGCGGGGGACACCAGAAATGGGCTTCACACATTGTGCCCATGTGGGGAATCGAACCCGGGTCTTCGGCGTGACGAGCGAACGCTTTAACCACTAGGCTATTCCACCGCTCCGTGTTCTATAAGTGTTCCAGTCCCACCGTGTCTTCTGTAGGCATAATTCATAATCATATGGACATTTTCATATATGCATTATCAAGAATCGACAACATAATACTATGATCTGCTGCCCCATCTGCAACACAAATCACCCCTGCAGCTACATCAACCACGGCATCATATCTACGCCTGATCTCCCAGACAACGTGTCTGTCTGTAGCTTCCGACAACTGACAGTCATGTCAGTCTCGTGTCGACTCAAATCCCCAACAGTGTGCACATCGGTGGACGAAACACCACTCACGGGGATGCAGTATGAAGGGAGGTAACTGCCATCGAACGCCAATATCAACTAATCGTAAAACATATGTATGTAACAGAATACCTTTATTCCCAAACACCAACGCAATTACATCGGCCAAGCCGTCAGATCTAAAATGGAAGTTTGTTTTCCCTTGCTGTCGATCAAGTCCAAATCCCTCAGGAATGAAAATAGGGCCTTGTTCGAACGTCCCGACAGCCCGAAGCTTGGGTTATACTAAAAGCTAGCCCATGAATAAATATGGCGCGCGGACGCGAAGATCAGTACTGATAGCTCGGACACAAGGCCAGGAAGGCCAATTATTCTGTGAAACAAGTCGTAATTGGGGATTAGCCACATATCAGAAAGCGGATTGAGCATACATACACTCTGTGATGTGTACAGATGATAGGGTCTTAAACTAAACCACATGTATAACCTGTTGGGTATGAGTTATGGTGACTGTAAGCCTTGATTCACATACTGAACGTATGGCCGCCTCATCAAGATTGCTTGCCCGGAAATATGGATTTCTTCTGTTTCACCAATTGTATACACAAAAGAAGCTCACTTGCTGTGTTATCGATCTTTACGTCGGTATTCATTTATATGATCAATCACTGGATTGTCTGAACCAGACTCCATTATTGGAAAGCCGCTTTCATGTAGCTGGAGTATTCCTGAGTGCAGCGTTGAACTTCAAACTAACATATAATTCTTCTTTGGGACGTGCCAGAAATCTATAATCGGTGGTAAGAATTCCGGAAAGCCATGATTTCATTTCGTGGTCAGGAGTTTGACCAAACAGGCAAGGTCCCAGACTTGCATCACGTCGAGATTGTCTGCCTCATAAACTTCTAAAATAGTGGTCAAAACGGGTCATCAAACCAAACTCATCGACTCATTGCACCGAGAAGAATAATCGTGACGACTAGCAATGAAATATAGCTGTGCGGAGTTGAACCAGATGATAGAAAGATATTCTTTATTTCACCATGATATGAAGATTACAGTAATATATATGATGTGTAAAGTTATTACATCACATGAACTAACTTAATGGTCGTGGAAATCAACAGTTACAGTATCTATAATTTCTGACGCCCACATTCAGAGTAGTGGCGCCCAGTGACGCCCACAGTAGTAGAGTGCAACATATAGTGAGAATCATGTTTTGCCAAACATGAAAATTTGATACTGACTATAGTCAAGGCGGTATTCTTTCGCAATGACGCTCTGTATTTAGACTGTACAGATGATTGATATTGTGCAAGCGATGTCAGCAAAGGTTTCAGGATATAGTGTAGCAAGTTTCCACAACCTCTTTGCACTTCCGGATCTGAATCAGATGTCTGTAGACCGTGACAGTCCGGTCTGCAGTTCTCTTTCTGTTGCTTATATCAGGGCGGTTGGGTAGCCTAGTGGTTAAAGCGTTCCCTCGTCACGCCGAAGACCCGGGTTCGATTCCCCACATGGGTACAATGTGTGAAGCCCTTTCTGGTGTCCCATGCCTGATATTGCTGGAATATTGCTAAAAGCGGCGTAAAACTAAACTCACTCACTCTTTTGCTTATATATCGTAGTGGCGTAAACACTTCTTGAATAATATATTTTTGAATACAACCAAAAGCGTATACATAGTTCACTTCATTGCAATATTTTATGTCAAGTTTTACAAGATAGGAAACTCCATACCCCTTTCCCACTTTTCAATGATTGTTACTTTACATTTCTACTACGCCACCCTGGCCATGATTATCTGTTCGAAGACTTTCAGATCTATTCATCTTTAAAGAGATATAAAGCCAATGTAAGAAAATGTTTATCAAAGCAACGCATAATTGCACACAGATCTATTCATCTTTAAAGAGATATGAAGCCAATATAAGAAAATGTGTATCAAAGCAACGCATAATTGCAAAAGAAACTCGGATCTTCATTTTAAGTTGAACGAAACTATATATACTGCATGATATTCCACAATACTGCACATTCTACAGATGGAAGCCAGTTGGTGATCGAGAAGGCACGTTTTTCTTTGACGATAGAGCTGCAATTAGAACTATTTTATTTTCAAACTTTTACTAAGAAAACAATGCTCCTATTCAAGCAACTGAGTCTGGTGAAACTGGGCTTGAAGACAAAGTACTGCGGACCTTTCTCCAAACAGAAGAAATATATAACTTGTAATAAAGATAAATACTATTGGACATAAGTTTAAATGTTACTACGATGTCGACGTTAAACAATGTCCACACCTGAATATAAAGTGTCCAACAGTGCATGTAAACTGAGATGGCGAAACCGAATATTACCGAGAAAGACTTTTTAAATGTAAATTCAAATGGAAAGAATTCTGGTTAATTTTGACTTTATCTATTTAACCATCCTTTATTCATGCAATAGTTTGAAAAAAGTGACTTGGGAATTTATAAGTATATAAATATGTAACAATAACGTGAGTCAACGAAGAAATAATTTTGCAACCACATGGCCCCTGTTTGGAAAATTGTTAATTGATGCCACAAAACACGAATTCATTGATTTTTCAGAGATAACTTGTATAAAATATCCATTAGCAGTTGTGTAGACTCATTATTCTTAATATTAAAGTGTTTTAAATCAAATTACACTTAAAAGCACCAGCAGTTGTGTATTATGCGATTCGTATTACTTTTTGAACATTTTGGATTACTTTTAAACATTTTAACAATGAGGAAGTATTCTCTGAATGGTGACTTAGCACCAGTTATGTTTTTGGTATTATATCTCCAACTTGAGGTACTGTTAGTTAAAAATGGCATGATAAAATTAACTGAGAGGCATTTGTTTTTACTCCACAGTTTAGAGTCAAGTGTAATGCAAATTGTATTGAAAAGTTGCTTATGTATGGATACATGTACGAATGTCTATACGTCCGTATTTAATATGCTTTGTGTATCATTACTCTATGCCACTGATAGGATTCATGAGAATATACACTCATGGAAACGAATAAAGGAACACACGAAAGTGCAAGTGTTCCTATACTTTTTTCCGGGTTTCTGTCCATGCTTTATATTGCACTGTGGGTGGAAATCTGGAAATAAACAAAGGAATACTTGTATTTTCATGTTTTTTCTTATTCGTTTCCATGAGTATATATTCTTCGTCTTATTTCATTATTTTACTAACCTCATTCGTGGGAATCTATTTTTTCGTCTTCTCTGACTTTACTTACCTGAATCCTGTTCGAATAAACATTTTGCTTATTTTTCCTTGACTTTTCTGACGGTTTGTAATTGGCAGAAACATGCTTCCTTTTACTAACCTCATTCATGAGAATATCGGTCTCCATCGGGGTTTTTTCCGGTCCTTTGTGACCTGATTCATGCGAATATCCATTCTTCTTCTCCTTCCCTGACTTTACCACCCTGATTCATGAGAATATCCATTTTCTCCCCCTTCCCTGACTTTACAAATATGATTCATGCGAATATCCATTCTTCTTCTCCTTGACTGACTTTACCAATCTGATTCAAGAGAATATCCATTTTCTCCCCTTCCCTTACTTTACCACCCTGATTCAAAAGAATATCCATTTTCTCCCCCTTCCCTGACTTTACCAATCTGATTCATGAGAATATCCATTTTCTCCCCCTTCCCTGACTTTACCAATCTGATCAATGCGAATATCCATTCTTCTTCCCCTTCCCTGACTTTACCACCCTGATTTAAGAGAATATCCATTTTCTCCCCCTTCCCTGACTTTACCAATCTGATTTATAAGAATATCCATTTTCTCCCCCTTCCCTGACTTTACCAAGATGATTCATGCGAATATCCATTCTTCTTCTCCTTGCCTGACTTTACCAATCTGATTCAAGAGAATATCCATTTTTCTTCCCCTTCCCTGACTTTACCAATCTGATTCATGAGAATATCCATTTTCTCCCCCTTCCCTGACTTTACCAATCTGATCAATGCGAATATCCATTCTTCTTCCCCTTCCCTGACTTTACCAATATGATTCATGCGAATATCCATTTTCTCCCCCTTCCCTGACTTTACCAATCTGATCAATGCGAATATCCATTCTTCTTCCCCTTCCCTGACTTTACCAATATGATTCATGCGAATATCCATTTTCTCCCCCTTCCCTGACTTTACCACCCCGATTCAAGAGAATATCCATTCTTCTTCTCCTTCCCTGACTTTACCATCCCGATTCAAGAGAATATCCAGTCTTCTTCTCCTCTCTGACCTGATTCACGAGAACAACATATTTCATTGTCCTCTTCTCTGAAATCTCCATCCGGTCTAATTCAATGTCGAATGTTTGATCTGTAAACATTGATTGACCCCTGTGTAAAATGACCGTTGGCCTATGTTGGTACAGCTAAAGACAGGCCACTTGTAGCTGATGTCCGGCAGTCTATCTCTCCACCGTCCATCCACAGATAAGGTGGTATAGCGTTGGTCATCTACCGCCAGGGACAAGAAACCAAATGAATCAGTAACACAGTATTCAGTACAGTATTGATACAAAACTGGTCGTATTTACCGACATTGCCATTTCATTTCCCTTTATTTCCGGATTAATATGTCAGCAAATAAAATATCACGGAGTTAATGGGACCACTGCTATTGATAAACACTTGACGCGGACTGGAGAAACTTGCCTAATCACACATGACTGGCCCGTGTTAGAGTATCGCTACGTATGCCGAGATGGGTCCCTAGTGGTGTCGGGGAATTAAAGCGTGGAGCACGCGATGATTGTATTAACATTCCCGTGGAACCCTCGGGATGAATTCAAGCAGACATACCTACATTCTGTCATTGAATCAGAGTGGATTCAGCTTGATGAGGAGCTTATTTATACCGACGGGGCAGGAAATGGGGAAAATTAGAAGAATTTATGGATGTATTGTTTAATTATTGGTATAGGTGAGAAGCTTTGATGTAAAATTACTTCTTCAATGTTAAGATCGCCATCTATAAGTATAAATACCCTAATTTCTAGTGACAATGTTAATCTAATGTAATAATTTCTATAGTTACTGTCCGTGCGGTGTTTTTTTGTTGTTGTTTTTTTTTAAAAAAGAATTTACTTGAAAACAGAGGTTTTGGATTTACTAGAAGAGAAATACAGTTTGTAAATGGGTGAATTAAATTTAGAGTCACATCGGCAGTATTTCAGTAAAGGAAATAAAACACTCACTGATGTTTACCGCTGCTTTGATCAACAGTTGTGATTTGGTTTACTTTGTTATTCCAGCTATATGGCGGCGGTCTGCAAATAAACTAGTCTGGACCAGACAATCCAGTGATTAACAGCATGCGCATCGATCTACGCAATTGGGATACGATGACATGTGTCAACCAAGTCAGCGAGCCCGACCACCCGATCCCGTTAATCGCCTCTTACGACAAGCATGGATTACTGAAGACCAATTCTAACCCGGATCTTCACGGGTCCAGTAACTGTGAAAGCAAAGCCCAAAGTGATGTAGGTGTATCAAGTTTGGTGGAACATACGGGCACAGGCATGGTACTGACAAACCTAGAAACATAATCGGGACGAACCGGGATTAGAACCCACGATCATAGGTCTCTGGCGTTCGAAGGGACGCAACTCTACACAGTGAATTGTGTTGCCTCAGTCTGCCTGGTCACCGGTGCACCACTGACAAATATTCATGCTGACATGCATTGCTGCGTTTCTAGGATTCCTAAGATCATCTGTGTCTATTGTATCGCTTCTGACAATAGTGAAGTGAAACAAGGCCGGGGAACACAACGAACGATGCGCAAGGCACACGAACGAAAATCGAGCCCGGACCTTCGGCGTGATCCCTTCCGCCCCTAATCCCGTCATTCAGACTATATATTGTGTGCGACTTCGTAGGAAGTTCATTAAATGTCTTAATAACGCACTTATAATTGTTTATATTCTTATTTAATCACGTTATGGCTTAAATAATGCAGATGTAACTTAAAATCTTAACAAACTCACTCACCAATATTCCTACTAAACCTACTATGTGAAGAATTGCCGACTTGTAACACCTGAATAGCAGAACCGTCTTGAGAGTTCTCTTTGCCACCAAACATTCTCTTGGCGACCCGGAACAGAATATCTCCGAACTATATTGATTGCCGTAGGAGACGACAGAAAGATTTTGTTAGTCAGGCTCGGTCACTTTGTTGATCCGGACGATATGGGACGACGTTCCCCAACAAACAACAAACAAACGATCTCTCAGGGCACCATACTACAGCAAACCCCCAATGCCCTCACGTTATATTCGACATCTATATGTTCAGGGGGGCGGTGGGGTAACCTAGTGGTTAAAGCGTTCGCTCGTCACGCCGATGACCCGGGTTCGATTCCCCACATTGGTTCGATGTGTGAAGCCCATTTCCGGTGTCCCCCGCCGTGATATTGCTGGAATATTGCTAAAAGCGGCGTAAAACCATACTCACTCACTCACTCTATACGTTCAGTGAATGTCTTGTTTTGATGTTTTCATAGTTATCTCCCCCTTGTTGTGTCTGATTATCTCCCTTGATACAAAACACAGTATTAGTGTGAGTTGGGTCCAAGACATACTGATACCTGATGTCATCGGGGGGGGAACCGATCTAGCCGAAAGCGACACCTTCGTCCATCAGAGGGCGCAGGGTCATTTGGACGCAAGATCTGATTTGATGGTGTCCGGATGGGACGAGAAGCAGGCTACCAATCACTGAAGATCGACAATCACATGTCCAGACACCAACCGTCTCTGGGGAGTCTAGCCATAGAGATGTATGACAGATCTCACCAATTATACAAAGAGAAAGTGAAAACTGGTGGTGCATTTAGAGACCGTGATTAATTTAGACGCCGTTTCTTCGTCCGATGTGAATGTAGATGCTCCGGTCAACTCTCCCTCCTGTCATAAACTGAGGTGCAATATATAATCTAATCATCGCCTTCACTTACACTGGCGGGCAGGGACCCAGTGGAGGAAGTTGTCTATGTTCGTTGTTCTGTGCAGAGTTATGCCCCTTACGCATCAGAATCCGCTGAACGAAACGACAATGGTCTGGCAAAACAGACTGATCGTGTTCCAGGGTTGAAAGTTGAAACTGTCAAAGAGATGAATCACTCAAACTGACACGCACTATTGTAACGGAACTCCTGTTCAACATGATGTAAAACCTAAGTCTTTTCTTTAACTGGAGACCCGTGAAGATCCGGGTTAGAATTTATCTTCAGTAATCCCTGCTTGTCGTAAGAGGCGACTAACGGGATCTGGTGGTCAGGTTCGCTGACTTGGTTGACACATATAATCGTATTCCTATTGCGTAGATCGATGCTCATGCTGTTGATCACGGGATTGTCTGGTCCAGGCTCGATTATTTACAGACGGCCGTCGTGTAGCGGGAATACTGCTGAGGTTGGCGTTAAACAACAAACAAAACAAAACACTTCTTCAACTGACGGGGCGGTGGGGGTAGCCCGGAGGTAGCCCGGAGGTAGCCCGGAGGTTACAGCATTCGCTCGTCGCGCCGAAGACCCGGGTTCGATTCCCAGTATACATTGTGTGAAGTCCATCTGGTGTTCTCCGCCATGATATTTCTGGAATATTGCTAAAGCTAAAAATCACTCACTCTTGTCTGGAATATTGCTAAAGCTAAAAATCACTCACTCTTGTCTGGAATATTGCTAAACATAAAAATCACTCACTCTTGTCTGGAATATTGCTAAACATAAAAATAACTCACTCTTGTCTGGAATATTGCTAAAGCTAAAAATAACTCACTCTTGTCTGGAATATTGCTAAAGCTACAAATCACTCACTCTTGTCTGGAATATTGCTAAAGACTAAAAATCACTCACTCTTGTCTGGAATATTGCTAAAGATAAAAATAACTCACTCTTGTCTGGAATATTGCTAAAGATAAAAATAACTCACTCTTGTCTGGAATATCACTCACTCTTGTCTGGAATATTGCTAAAGATAAAAATAACTCACTCTTGTCTGGAATATTGCTAAAGCTAAAAATCACTCACTCTTGTCTGGAATATTGCTAAAGATAAAAATCACTCACTCTTGTCTGGAATATTGCTAAAGCTATAAATCACTCACTCTTGTCTGGAATATTGCTAAAGATAAAAATAACTCACTCTTGTCTGGAATATTGCTAAAGCTATAAATCACTCACTCTTGTCTGGAATATTGCTAAAGCTACAAATCACTCACTCTTGTCTGGAATATTGCTAAAAAACATAAAAATAACTCACTCTTGTCTGGAATATTGCTAAAGCTACAAATCACTCACTCTTGTCTGGAATATTGCTAAAGCTAAAAATCACTCACTCTTGTCTGGAATATAGCTAAAGCTAAAAATCACTCACTCTTGTCTGGAATATTGCTAAAGATAAAAATCACTCACTCTTCTCTAGAATATTACTAAAAGCGGCGCAAAACCC
The DNA here is from genome assembly GCF_003918875.1 of Haliotis rubra. Classification (NCBI taxonomy): domain Eukaryota; kingdom Metazoa; phylum Mollusca; class Gastropoda; order Lepetellida; family Haliotidae; genus Haliotis; species Haliotis rubra. The sequence continues at coordinate 849,641 of NW_025765248.1, forward strand.
AACTCACTCACTCTTCAACTGACATGCCGTGCTGTAACTAAAAAAACATTCAATGTTACCTAAAACCAGGGTCTTGATTAAGTCCATGGAATTAATTATTCAGGTCCGTGGTACAACCCGATATTCTCCTTCAGCTGACACACCGTGCTGTTACTGAACTACAATCCAAAGTATTGTAAATACACTCACGTGACCATACGGCCACTTGATTATGACCTTCTTCCAATAGTTGGTGTATAATTGTGTAATGATAATAGTAAAATTGGTGCTCATCGAGTAACTCGTGCATGACTGTGAGTGAGAGAGTGAGGTTTAGTTTCAGTCCGTTTTTAGCAATATTTCAGCAATATCACGGCGGGGGACACCAGAAATGGGCTTCCCACATTGTACCCATCTCGGGAATCGAACCCGGGTCTTCGGCGAACGTTTTAACCACTAGGCTATTCCACCGCCCCTGTGCATGGATGTGTACATACAATTGACAGGGGTTGAAGGCTGAGGACCGGCACCACACATATACTCCTTTACTCATCATCCTTTGAAAGCTTTGTGTGATGCCTACTCTATTTGTGCTCAATGTGTCTGAATAGGGTTTTAATACATCCTAATTTGTCTCATATTTACATCAAAGCAAGAACATATAATGCTGGTCAAACGGTTTTGTTGAAGAACGTCTTCTTTTGGAGAGTTAACAAGGTCAAGGTCATTTACACAGACTGTTTTCACAAGTTCTATCGCATCATTGATATTTTTGTCCCTGATGAAAATGGAAAGATGCTGAGCAAAGTCCCACAAAAGAGCGGTTTGTGTAGATAGCCAGACACTCGTCTGCCATCGACCCGTTCGTCACCACTGAGTCAGTATGTTTGTGTCTCTAGAAGGTGTTTTTGATCATGGGACTACGTTAGAACAAGCGTGTTGCTCCAGTTATCTAGAGGCCGTGCCCTTGTCTTCCCCACTCGCGTCTACTTGTTGTGCTCTGCATCCCAGACGTGCCTCTCACCCATTCGGGGCCCTGAGGCCCGAAAGGGGTAAGACTTAGCACTGTACAGGCGCTAGAGTAAACACGATTTGCACGAGCAGCTCGGACGGTGGTATTGATATAATTCCACCTTTTTTCCGATGTCCAGTCCCTGGAGGTCTGTCAACAGAGATGGTAATGGACTGACCTGACCTTCGCTTCAATTCCCCGAGTTTCTCAAAGAAAACGACAGCATCCAATTTTCTACTTCAGCGCTACCGGCAATCCGGGCACTTTGGGAGGGAGTTATGGTCGGTTAACAACTACCCCGAGTTCATGACGTCATTGATAAGAGCGCCCTCATTTGCTGGCTATTCATCACTAGTGGGAATCTGTGTCTGAGGCTGCCCTCGAAACCTGAACTCCTTATTTTGAGAAGTCTGTGAGTTCTGTGTTAATGCTGTGTAATTGTGCCGGACAGACGGTGAGCAACAGCATGCCTTTTTAAACGAATTCTATTCAACCAACACCTCCACATATACAACATCTTAACGGGCATTGGACATTAGTCTATAGGCTCTATGACGAAGATCAATTCTAATGCTGCACCCATTCAATAATAACAGACTTTCAGGAATATATAAAAATATAGTTTTGATACCCTCAACAGATACGTATATGATATTTGATCTGATGACATATACATTGTATTTACAGATATGATCATCAACAGAAGGTGGCAAGAGACATGATTATTGAGCAGGGTATTCCAGCAAATATTATAGAGCAGCGCCTTGAGCATGTATTAGTGACGTGGATATGTGCTCTCTATAAATATCCTATAATAGTTTTGACCTGGGTTTTTTCCATAGAAAGTAGGGAATATTCGAAAATAACAGATGATTACAAAAGTACAAAGAGGTGTCGAGAGATGGTAATGCTGGATTGGAAGGGCTTGTGTCACATGTACATTAACAGAACATATGGGCGCTGTTGTAAGGTGTAAACAAGCAAGAAAGCGACAGAGGTGCGCAGTCAAAATCTGAACGTTGGAGATGGCCTGATCATCAGTGTATCATGACCCCAAGATTGATCAAACGTTCCCCTATTCGGTGTGGTCCGATTGAATCTCCTAATGACAATTGTAGGGCGTCTTGTCCAGCGCCTGGTCCATTTCGGATAACGAAGCGGGTGGCCTTTAAGGTCGGCGTACACGTCTCCCGGTCATTTCCCAGACGTGATCTGTGAGGAAAAGGTCAGGATTCGTGTCTTGCCATTTCATTCTACTGCTTTGCTTCTGGAAATCGGTTACGAACGATGGGAGTTGAAATCCAAACTGTCGACCGCATAACTGTTGGCGTCCGTATGTTGTCTCGGTGGTATTGTCCAGTGATCCTTCCATGGACACAAGGGGCGGTGGGGTAGTCCAGTAGTTAAAGCGTTCGCTCGTCACGCTGAAGACCCGGGTTCGATTTCCCACATGTGTACAATATGTTAAGCCCATTTCTGGTGTCTGGCGCCGTGATATTGCTAGAATATTGCTAAAAGCGGCGTAACAACTCACTCAATGGACAATATTCAGTGGCGTACTGGCAGTCATAGTGATCCCGTCCATACCAGTACAGACCACAGCAACCGCCCGCAATCCCCCATGCGGAACCAATCACTAGACATTTTGTGTCTGCTGAAACCAGTTCCAAAGTCGGCAAATCACAGACTGAAACACATTAAATTTGGAACCGTCATTTTTATAGATAATACGTTCTGTTATATTGCACGAAGATTCTTACACCGCGTCTGAGCCGGAGTGACGGTATAAACACCTTTAACAAAACGTCGCAATATGCAATAGACAAGAAGTTGTCATCTATAAAGTTCTACGCATTCTTATTGATTCACCAACTTCTAGAATGCCAATCAAACAGACACACTAAACATATTGGCTGCCTGTCGCTGGCTGTAGCAGTTTGAAGCATGCCAATAGCCCTGTGGCGTTCATCGCGATGTAGACGACGTGTTCCCAGTGTAATCGGCAATGCTGAAGTAAGCATGAGAAGACAGCTTTAGTGATCCTGTGGGTAATGAAAATCAACACTTTTAATGGCTCAGTGCCATTTGATGACCTTTCACTGAAATGCCAAAATCAAGAATGAACCCCAATCTCATCCCCCAGTGCACGGATAATTCACTGATTTTGGTGCAATATTTCGTGGGTTGAGACGTAAGGGTTTGGTACCCAGTAAAACCGCGTTCTATCTGTACCAGTCATTATGTTTCATGAACCTCTACCTGTTCTTCACGATTTCAAATAGGCCACTCTCGCTCAGCAGTTACAATATTCAAGAGTGAGTGAGTATGATTTTACGCCCCTTTTAGCAATATTCCAGCAATATCACGTCGGGGCAATATTCATGACTTAAGTAAAGCTCTCCGTGCTCCCCAAATAAATAAACTAACGAATTTACAAAAGGAGAGACAGACGATGAAATAAATAAATCAATAAATAAATAAATCAATCAATCAATCAATCAATCAATCAATCAATCCCCAAACGAAACACACATACAAATTAAAAACCCTTGAAAAACAACAAAAAGAATACAAAACAAAAAGGGTCAAAATATTTGAAACCAACCCGTCCCTACTTCTGGACTATTTTTCTCGTAAAACAAAGTCAGTCAAAAACATCGGGAATCAATGTCCGATTAATGACATTGTAAGTCAGGATTCATTGTCCTAGACCATTATGAATACTATGAATACCTTAGCACGGACCACCGTGGTTCCTGCTACAAGACTTCTCCCTGTAGAATCCCCTATACGATCGTGTAACGTTGTAATAGGAAGTGGAAGATTTCACATTAGCCGGACACATTATAATATCCTTGTTCTTGTATTTCTGTGGTGGAAACTCCTAAAACAAACCCTTGTATTCATTACAAGTATACCCATACGTGAATTGGGTGACAGAATTCTTTAATATAAAGGGTGTTTGTTTGTCTCCTTGTTGTTTAACGCCGCCCTCTGTATATCGAATATGGACCAGACAGTCCAGTGATCGAGCATCGATTTACACACTTTCAAACAAGTTTCAGTTAAGAAGGGGGGCGGTGGGGTAGTGTAGTGGTTAAAGCGTCCGCAAGTCACGCTGAAGACCCAGGTTCGATCCCCCACATGGATAAAATGTGTGAAGCCAATTTCTGGTGTCACTAGCCGTGACATTGCCGCCATATTGGTAACAGCGGCATAAAAACATACTCAGTCACTTACTCAATACTCACTCATTTAGGAATGACGACAGCTATACGAGGGACCTTCCGTGGAGACTACAAACGACATTATTTCCGCTTGTACGAAGAGAAGTGTGTATTTATCCATATACATGTACACGCGTACATGAATCAGGTTTTGGTATTACATCGTGTACAGCATGATCGTCGACCCACGTAGTCAGGGTACGATGGAAACGCGTCATCCAAGTCAGCGAGTTGGACCACCCGGTCCCGTTAATGGCCCCTTACACCAAGCATAAACTGGTAGAGGCCAAAGTTGACTCGGATCTTCACGGGGCTTCGGGCTACGAGATATTAACAGGTATGAGAAAAAATGTATCTGTTTGGGGGAACAGCTCCATCAGAACAGAACACGTTTTACATTGGTATGATCGTGAAATACATATTCTAAGATTGTCATTAAAAAATAGCTACGCGTTCGGTTCCAATTGAAATTTAGTCGCCATCAATTCTGTTAAGCATGTCTCTGATTTTCAAACACACTAGGTTTATCTCCATTCTACAATGACCCATTTAAAATCGAACTTCCTCGCTCTGCGGAAGACACTGGGTAATCCGGCATGGGACGAGAGGCGAATTGGACTCGTCTCTGAAGGGAGTGGTAGGTGCATTTGTTTAACATTACAACATACAAAATATTCTGTCCAAAGAAACAAACTACTGTATATTCAATGTAATTATGTAATACCGTGAGCTTGTTGTTTTTTATCCCAACTCCACACGACCGAAACCAGTCTATTGTTTTTGTGCGCCGTGTTACTGTACCCCCCTGGCCACACTATAATGGAATCGTCTGACCTACTTATTTTCTTCGAAGTAGACAGTTACGCAACAGTTTGAAATGGCGGACGAGCCAGTGTTTACATTTTGCGAAAGGTTGAAATTCGAAGTGACAGTGGACAATACTTGACTGACTGTCGAATCTGAACCCTGCAGAATCGAAGAATAGATCCATTTCTGATCAACCTACGACCTGTAACTCATCAAAGACTGTTCATTTTTATGACCGGCCGATCATGATTTCACGTACGTGTAATTATGTAATACCGTGAGCTTGTTTGTTTTTATCCCAACTCCACACGACCGAAACCAGTCTATTGTGTTTTGTGCGCCAACTGTACCCCTGGCCACACTATAATGGAATCGTCTGACCTACTTATTTTCTTCGAAGTAGACAGTTGCTGTTTGAAATAGTGTACATTTTGCGAAACTGACAGTGGACTGACTGACTGTCGAATTGAACCCTCGAAGAATAGACATTTGATCAACCTTAACTCATCAAAGACTGTTGGTTTTATGACCGGCCGATCATGATTTCACGTACGTGCTCTCCACCCCGGCATGCAACGAAAGAGTGACAGTTTGCTTCAACATGCGACTATGGGATTCCGAACATTAATCATTTGGTATTGATTGTGTTGAAGCTTTTTCAAAGAACATTTGATTTGTTAATGCGCGGTGAAGAGGCCTTAAAATCAGATGATCGTCAATCCAGAATTGATGCGGTCTGATTTTTCTGAACAACCAATCAGAATTTAGTATTTTCTTGATTCATGGTAGAATAAAAAATATTGCACTATAGTATATGCAAATGAAACATACTGTCGTAACTTTGGTTATGTGCATAGAGCTCAGGTCACAAATCAGTTGAAGTTAAGCAACCTTGAGCCCTTGGATGGGTGACCGTGTTTGGCAGTTTGATTCCTGAGTGTGTCTAGGACTTCCGTCCTGCCCCACACCGAAGAACATGTGATACACGTGGTCTCACCTTTGGCAAGTGAGTTTGTTCAAATTGCCTCTGTTCGCCAAGCAGAAAATGGGTACCCGGTGGGATAAGTCATGTGACTATAGCTTTCGCCTCACAGTCAGCCTGGGTTATCCGGGGTAATAATGAACTGTGACTTGTTATGCGCTTAGAGCATGTCCCTGAGTGATGTGGATGAGGCGCTATAAGAAACTTCCGTCCTGCCCCACACTGAAGAACATGTGATACACGTGGTCTCACCTTTGGCAAGTGAGTTTGTTCAAATTGCCTCTGTTCGCAAAGCAGAAAATGGGTACCCGGTGGGATAAGTCATGTGACTATAGCTTTCGCCTCACATTCAGCCTGGGTTATCCGGGGTAATAATGAACTGTGACTTGTTATGCGCTTAGAGCATGTCCCTGAGTGATGTGGATGAGGCGCTATAAGAAAACAACAACAACAACAACAAAACAAACCTCTTATTATTTTCATCATTACATCCTGCTTCATCAACTGTGTTTTAACACGGTTCTCATCACCATTTCCGCAATTTCGGAAAAAAACCCTCATTAAACATACCTTTTAGGCGAATTCGCCTTGACTTCAATCGAAAGTAACACCGACAAAACAAATCATTTTCAGATTTGAAAGAACACATTCTACGACGGTCCACAGAACACTGTATAAACTTGATAAAGACGTGATTTACAGCTTCTCGTTTAGTTCATTAATGCTTCGAGGAGCACGCAGCAGAATCACAAATGAAAAATAACTCATCCCCACCATTGCTTTTCTGCTCAGCCTCCATATTTCAAGTGAACCATGTCAGCATTTCTGCATGGAATTAATATGTCGTAAAACCTGGCTTTGATTATCTCGTTACCCAATAGCACGTGGAATTTCTCATAGCGTATAGTTTATTTTGTAATTTGCCGCGTACTGATAATGCCAGTGTAATGGTCTAAAACGTCAAAGTCAACTGCCTTCAGACTTTCAGAATATAATGATTTCTCCCTAGGCAGTACCAGTCAAGGAGTGCTCCCTAGGTACGCCATCTACCGAGCGCTGTTATTATGTAATTAGACGGACAAAAGCGTATAGATTATGAGGTTAATGTCAATAAAATGCGGTTAGGAAAATATTATCTCACGGCAGGATGACATCAATGAAAGCGGAATAAGGTACCTACTGAAATATTTCTGTAACGATTTTGCTCGATTATTGTAGCCGTTTTCTTATCAGACTCAGATTAAGTGCACCCGTAACCTTAGATTTGTTCCGAACTTCACTAATTGCCCTCTCGTTGCGAAGATTGTATTTTCTGTCAGGTTAAGCAGGGCTGGAATTAGATGTATGTTTCCACTGCGGGGATTATCGAGACGTGTGAGTGATGGCGTGGGTGCCCGGATGTGATCGATACAGGTGATGTGAGCTGGAAGACCGACATGATAACTAGGAAATCAAGGTACTGTTTTCGAGAAGATTTATTTACAAAGCGTGAGGGAAAATGATTAATTGCTAAGACAAATGCAACTTTTAGAACGATTTCTGCCCAGTGGACCGAAAAGGCACTTTGAGATAAACTGAAGAGAAATCTATAGCCACATTCGTAGATGACATTCCAACATTTATCTGCGAGTGGAACTCGTCTATTTTTTGGGTCAGTGTTTTCGCCCGAAGCCACTCTGGTCTGCCAACATTCACGAAAAATGTACTATTGGCGACTACGCAGAAATCTCGGCGCATCTCAATCACTCACCGTCCCGGTTAATCACACTGGTGTTTCTGGAACTGTTGGCGGACGTAAGGATCAAATATCACATTCTCATTCCTATTGTTAACGATGTTTTGAGGGACGGTGGGGTAGTCTAATGGTTAAAGCGTTCGCTCGTCACTCTGAAGACCCGTGTTCGATTCCCCATATGGGTACAAAGTGTTAAGCCCATTTCTGGTGTCTAAAGCCGTGATATTGCTGGAATACTGCTTGGCTGAAACAATTTTCACTCACTCACTCATATTTATACCGACTGGTCTTCATCATCCTGCGTCATTTCAGTCTTATCCCCAAATAGTCTTATTTCCCAATTGAGCTAACCGTCATTACGTAACAGAAAATAGTTACCTTAAACCCATTTACTCCCTCTCATGCAAATGGTGGAATCATTTCAAACAAATCGTCCTTGGGGTGAGCTTCGTGTTCAACCCTAAAGCAGTCCTTACTTACCTTCCGCCAGTTTTAGGTTTTACGCTGCTTTTAGCAATATTCCAGCAATATCACGGCGGGGTCACCAGAAATGGGCTTCACATACGTGTGTCTAATGTTCACAAATTATTTACCGTTCGCCGCATTATGGGGAGAACATTACTGATTATCTTACCTCACACATAAATGTCGCTTTCTGATTGGCTGAGCGCTCTTCTATTATATTCAATGTACCCCGCTTACAAGCGAGTAACATTTCAATGTACCCCGCTGTCAATGGCAACTCATTTGCTACTTCGTGTTAGTAAATCTTTATCTCGAATTACATTGAATCACGTATGATGTACGGAAATTACTAGGGCTGCGCAATATAACCGGTTTACCGGTATTTACCGGTTCAGACATGAAAACGATACGTATTCCGATACGCTGATCGAAAACCGGTATTTTGACATGCATTCGGAAAACTTCGTAACCCTCGGAAATCTTCGGATATTGCCTTGTTTCATTTGTGCCAAATATTATTTACATTTTTATTTTGTCAGGATTAAAAGTTTTTATTAAAGCATAATCAATCATGATGCTTTTGTTTTGTTTTTGTTTTATCAATCAAGCATTAACTCGAGTATAAGTAGGTTTTTGGGAAAAACTTTTGCAATATATTGCAATACATATCGCAATATATGCTTTCGCATCGCAATATATCGCAATATGAAAATTCTCTGCAATACCCACCCCTAGAAATTACCGATGTTTTGCGAATGCAAATCGATGGAAGGGAGATAACTCTAAATCTGTTTTTCTTGTCACCAAAATCTAGCGATGGCTACCCGTGCTTCAAACAATTCAAAATTAACATAAAGGTGTTCGGTAAGATAAATACGTTGTTCACTGGTCCCTCGGGGCCCATGGATTTATGTACCCTCGATGTTTGAGGGTACATCAACCTATGCCCCCCTCGTGACCAGTGAACAACGTATAATGTAGTGAGGCAAACCAACCAAACAAATCTTCACTCCTGTACCATACGAACCAACAAAACGGCAATAACGATTCTTTGTACCGCTAGAACCACCTTCGATTTCAATGTTTAAAAACTATGAAAACCAAACTCAAACTCCCTCACTCGCTTAAGCATATGCTGTACATATGTAAGCCGTCGATGCCCTTAGAGCAAGATGTACCTTATGAGGACAAGGTATGGTAATTACATACCACCACGCGGGATGCTGCACCGGTGATGTTCAGCAGCAGCTAGTTCTCTCACCTCAAAGGCAATGTTTCAAAGTGTTAATGAAATCTAACGATTAGAAAACGCGCCATAGATACACACTACACACCGTTTTGTGCCTCCTCACGGATGATCAGCTTCCTGGTTTTAACCTTCGTGATCAAAACAAAAATGGATGAACGATTTTCAGAATAATGGCTTCCTTTTGAAAGCGCCCGCATAAAGCCAATAGTTGTTTCTCATAAGAGATAAGGGTCTCCAATGAGGCATGGCCCCGTGCAGCTGTATGAGTGTGTTCTAAGTCGATATTTAGTTCCTGTTATCTCATAATAATTCTTTGCAGTAGAATGAAACTCTGATATTTTTCTTCACTGAAAATAATGAATCATCAGACAAAAGGTTGGTGAGGACTTGAACAAACAACACTGAATCAATTCGACACTACGCTTGGCATTAGGTGCGTATGCATGATTGCGTCTAATAACAGGAAACTCGTTTTAAATCCGGAACGGATTTCTTTATCTTCGTAAATGAGAGTGGGAGGATTGATAGGTTGGAGTGAGTATAGTTTTACGCCACCTTCAACTGCTTTTATTCATATCGCGATGGCTTGGACATATTTCAGTCTGTCAGACCACAGGCAAATTGTAGCGCACTTAGGGTTGCGCAACAAAGAGAAAATGACCAGTCTTTCCATATGCTTCGCTCGCGTATGAGGAAGACTGGTCATTTTCTCTTTGTTGCGCAACCCTATTTGCGCTACAATTTGCCTGTGGTCAGACAGACCAGTGATTCAGAACTTGATGAGAAAGACATGGTAAATAACGCATGGCAAGCACTGTACGCCCATGGCCCGGCCATGTTTTATCTAAGGGGATGTGTGGGAGAGAAGTAGAGGGTGGGAATCGAACCCGGATCATCGGCGTGACGAGCGAACGCTTTAACCACCTGTCTACAACACCATCCCAATGATTTAGAGGGAATCATCCCGTATCTGTCTTTGGAATACCCCGTGCTGTTGTTTTCGTGGTTGCATAATTAGAAAAAAAATTCATTGGTCACTTTCCTGATCGGGTATGCAATGCTCTCATTGGTCGAATAAAAGGTCATGACCATGATGTCCTGAGATATTTCTGTAGCGGTGGCGAGAACAAAGAACTGAATTTTAATAACCCCGGACAGGGCAACAACAAGTACCACCAATAACGCCTTGTGGCATTAGACTATTATTTCAACGTTCTGAGACCTATTATTCCTACAGTGACCGACTTTCCACGTATCACTCCGCTCAGTCAGACAAAGTTGACTGTAAACGTACACATATAGGCACTGTTGTTTACTCTGTAAACATACCTGTAGAGGGGTTCTCCTTCAAAGGTGACAACTGAGAACACTAACTTAGTCTACATGTACAGTTAGATCGGTCAGACTACCGCGGAACGCTGGGGTGGGGGTGGGGGGAGGAGGGGAGATGGGAGGGTGTGTGTGTGTCGGGAGGATGGCGCTGATGGGGAAACAGTCGATCACACGTTGTTGATGGGCAGGCTGTGTGGAACAAACATTTGGCCTACTTCTTGGAAATATAGTCCATGTATAATGAGGTCAGTGGTTCGAACAGCCATATATTAACCATCCAGTATGTGGTCGACCGAACATTATTTAATTCTAGCGTTCCGCGCGGTAATTTCCTTTCCGGTCAGTTCCTTTGTCCGTCTTTTAACACATATTAAGGGCGGCAGGCGGAACCAGGATTTTTTAAAAAAGGACAGTGGCATACTGTTAAAAGCTGCATCACTCGTAACACACGCACTCCTGGATTAACTTGGGAAAACGAATATAGCAGGGTTATTTTATTTTACAACTCGATTGCTCTAAACTCGTTACACAATTTGCGGATTTTCCTAAAAAAGCCTATTTTGTTTCACGTCTTACTTTGATAAATTGTCTGTCATATGATATATGTAAACAGTTTTGCTGTTTTGATAGAATTACGCGATGATCTGTTCTGAAACAACCGTGAAATAGATGCTCATTCTCGTTGTCTGGGTCAGGCAAGATGTAATATATACTTCCCTCACCTGCTTGGATTCCAGCCTGTAGTAAGCTCCAAGCTGTATGTGTGCCCCTGCTTGTGCCGAACCAAGGGCTGCGATTCTCCCACTAGGATCCCCTGCTTGTACTGACCCCCCAGCTGTATATCACAACTAGGATCTCCTGCTTGTACCGAGTTCCAGCTGTATATCTCCACTTGGATCTCCTGCTTGTACCGAGTTCCAGCTGTATATCTCCACTAGGATCTCCTGCTTGTACTGAGCTCCCAGCTGTATATCTCCACTAGGATCCCCTGCTTGTACTGAGGTTCCAGCTGTATATCTCCACTTGGATCTCTTGCTTGTACCTGTGTATATCTCCACCAGCTGTATATCTCCACTAGGATCTCCTGCTTGTACTGAGCTCCCAGCTGTATATCTCCACTAGGATCCCCTGCTTGTACTGAGGTTCCAGCTGTATATCTCCACTTGGATCTCTTGCTTGTACCGAGTTTCCAGCTGTATATCTCCACTTGGATCTCTTGCTTGTACCGAGTTTCCAGCTGTATATCTCCACTTGGATCTCTTGCTTGTACCGAGTTTCCAGCTGTATATCTCCACTAGGATCTCTTCTGCTTGTACCGAGTTTCCAGCTGTATATCTCCACTAGGATCTCCTGCTTGTACCGAGTTTCCAGCTGAATATCTCCACTAGGATCTCCTGCTTGTACTGAGCGTCCAGCTGTATATCTCCACTAGGATCTCCTGCTTGTACTGAGCATCCAGCTGTACATCTCCACTTGGATCTCCTGCTTGTACTGAACTCCCCTAGGATGCTTGAGACCTCACGTTGGATCGGTGTTGAAATGACATACATTTGGATGACACACAGATGTAACTGAAATACAACGAAAAACCTAACTCACTCACTCATTCACACTCACTCGCTCACACGTGATTGAAGCAGGGCATGTGTGCCATTACCCATGTGTAAGATCACTCACTCACTCACTCAGCCAGACATTCAGTCACTTGCTCAGGGAGAACGTCACTCACTCACTTACTTACACTTGGTTGAAGCAGGGCATGTGTGCCATTACCCATGTGTAAGATCTCTCACTCACTCACTCAGCCAGCCAGTCACTCAAGGAAAAAGTCAGTCACTCTCTCACTCACACTTGGTTGAAGCGGGGCATGTGTGCCATTAACAATGTGAAAGATCTCACTCACTCACTCACCCACTCACTCAGGGATTAAGTCAGGGGGAAAGTCACTCACTCACTCACTCAGCCATACAGTCACTCGGGGAGAATGTCACTCACTCTCTCATTCACTCACTCACTCCTTTCAGCAACAGTTATAGGGATCGACGTGATATGAATATTTCACAGGTATGTTTTTTTGTTCTGATCACGCAATGCATGCCAGCCATCGTATTTTATACAGCTGTAAATACATAAATCTATTGGTGTATTTAGAATAAGAAGTTAATGAAAAAAGAACAAATGGCGACAAACACTGCATCACTGCATCACTGAGACCAGAGACATGACGCTGATTGAGAGATGACGTTGAGAGATGACCTTGATTGACATTCAGTCAAAGACTGATCTGAGACGTTATTGCCACATTAAGAAACAGGCATGGGTAACAAGCGAACACCCTATCCACTGTACCAACCTCTTCATCCCCTCCAGATGAAGAAATGAGAGACATGATGAAATGCACACACGCTAAAACGCTCGCTTGCATGTTCCATGATTGTCGACAGCTCGACGTCAACGCCACAAAGACTAATGTGACAGAGAAGATTAAGAAGAACGTCTGTGTTGCATCGTCTTTGAAGAGACGTTCGGTAAATGTCCATTTACACTGACTAATCTTGAGAACAGTAGAATATACACGATGTATATCGTGCCGCTGCATCGCATCTCATATTGTTCTTCGTGAATAGCCGCTCAAACATCTTACGTAAATTTCTGGCCAGCCAATATTAAACTTGAAAGGTTTCGACAGTGTGAGAACAGAACGAGAGAGGATGCAGATTAATTGGACATGATCAAAGATGGCCTATGGTTTGTGTGTCCGTCGATTGTACTGTATTTCGCAATCTCCTCCAGCAAAAGTTGGGTTATCTTGACATCAAGGTGTTGTTTGTGGGCGATCTGAATAGCAGGAACCTGACTCTAATTGGAACCGGCTTCTGACAGACAAATAAAGTGCACTTAAACCTATTCCAAACGTACTGTGGTACTGTGGCATCACGTAACCTTCCGCTGTAGTCGTAATATGTTGCCCACGGGTATCACACTGTAAAAGAGTGTCTATCAAACACACAAAGATATATATTTTCCTCCCGAACAGCCACCGTCCGGTTTCGAACAGTAACTTCATGTCAAGGATCCTACTTTCCTTTTTCTTTGAGAGGAGTTGCATCCATTTGCGTGCTGGCTCAACAACTTTTGCCTAATCCAATCGACAATGTCACTAAAATATGTATGTATGTATGTATGTATGTATGTATGTATGTATGTATGTATGTATGTATGTATGTATGTATGTATGTATGTATGTATGTATGTATGTATGTATGTATGTGTGTGTGTGTGTGTGTGTGTGTGTGTGTGTGTGTGAGAGAGAGAGAGAGAGAGAGAGAGAGAGAGAGAGAGAGAGAGAGAGAGAGAGAGAGAGATACATGTATAAAGATAAATATTCCTAGTACATAGATAGCTGTATTTTAATTCTCTGAAAATGTCTTCGAAGGTCACCGTAAAGTCATGAAACCAGTGGGAAGTATTTGGAACACCTATAATACCATACATTAAAGTCAATTAGGGGTCGATTGGAGTCCAACCATGAACAAAATAAATCCCACTGAATCACCTTCTGATAACTGGAGAGGTTTGTTTGTTTGCCAGGGTCAATTTTTTTCAATACAGTTCGATACTTGGTTTTAATATGTTTGACATAGCATGTCTGAGTGTCACAGAGACCCAAAGGAGAGGCAGTCATAGAGCTCCCTGTCAGACTGTCATGGCGCTCCCCAGGATCCCATTCACTGCGGTCCTGCTATTGCTGAATCGCATCATTATCTGCCTCTACATCACTCCTCCAATGTCGGCTCCATGTTCACGAATCCGTTGGTTCATTTGATCACCTCTAACCTTGTTGGATAACTGTTAGTTTCGGAGTCACTTTAATTGTCGGTCTGTCCGGGTCATCGTCATCCGTTGTAATCAAACATGTTATATCCATCGGTTAGCCTGGCGATTTGGGCCACAGCATGGATTTCCTGATGGACAAGTCGACCGCGCCAGTATGGGAGGGAAATCAATCAAAAACGCCAGGATTCAAAAACTGGTCTTTTCGCTTCTGAACATTCGTAATTTGATTTCTCATTCGACCCGCTGTGCTTGATGATTCCCTAACCTAATTGCTGTCCAAAACTCGCCGACCAATTTACACCCCGGTTTCAGAAATCACTCCGCCCTCCTCAACGCCGGAGCTTGATCACTGATTATTGCATTTATTTGTGCGTTGACCATCCAAGCTGAGCCGAGCTCAATTTATACAGGCAATATTTCACCAGGAAGATGAAATATCAAGCAGCGGAGGGACATGAATCGTGATGAGGCCGGCGGTAATAGGACGGCCTGCGCGGAGTAATTTGGGCCTAACGAAAGCTATGAAGCGTTGTCGAGGCTTTTAAAACAGGCAAACAGTGTAACTCGTCAACGGACCGTTCCAAAGAACAGGAATATTGGTAAAAAATGAACGGCGCGAAATGAGTGGTATGGAATCTAAAATAGATTCTCATTTGAAGCCTCACAAAGTGTGGCATTAGGCAAGCCTTGTGAGGCACCACTCCGTTTCGTCCACAGGGCGTTAGGTAGTCCACAAAAACACGCCTTCCGCTAGGGTGAAACTTGAGCAAGAAACGAATGGTACAATGCCTTTGATTTAACGGTAATTTCAGGCAAATGATTGCCAATTTCATTTGAGAATTACGACAGCGATACTGGGACGGTAGCTCGGAGACTCTCTGATCGGGACTTTCCGTAGGGGATACTAAGTATATCATTTCCACTTGGACGAAGAGGCCGATGCAATTGGAGCTGGTTGAGGTCGTACATGCTGTACAATTGGTATGTTGCTATCAGTGTGTATTGTTAAAGGTACAAATTATACAAAGGATACAACCATGGCAGCCATTTTGGAAACGGATGATTCGGAAGATAATTTATAAAGTCCATCTCTCCAATATATATTAAACAAATTATATATACAAAAAAAACCAAGGCAAGAGTTCTTCTGTTCCCAAATGTCCCGAATGCAAACAAAATACGTTTGGACTATTAAAATTTTAGTTTCCATCCATATCACAGAGAAGCCCATGCAGTTTCAGACAATAAAGAAATTCTGCAAAATTACATTTCTCGGTCATTTTATTTATAAATGTGATCAGTATCTTCGCGTACCAGTTCGAGCCTGTCTCGCGGTTCGATACCCAGGTGAACAGTGTCTTGTACATGAAGACTTTCACATGGAAAGTTTCGGCATTAGATAAGTGTCTCCTCACCGGTCGCACTCATGGTTGTCGGTAAACGTCCTAGCAGATGTAAAGTATCAAATCTGTGTCTGAATCTTTCAGAAACGTTCACGTACTTTAA
This sequence comes from Haliotis rubra, assembly GCF_003918875.1. NCBI lineage: Eukaryota > Metazoa > Mollusca > Gastropoda > Lepetellida > Haliotidae > Haliotis > Haliotis rubra. The sequence goes on from NW_025765248.1 coordinate 865,772, forward strand.
TTAAAACTGCTGTTGATCACTGGATTGTCTGGTCCTGACTCGATTATTTACAGACCGCCGCCATATTGCAGGGTGCGGCGTAAACCAACAAGTCAACCAAAAACCTTTAATTGAAACACAACTAGTTGACTGCAAACATATACTTTAAAAGATGTATATTGTGTAAGATATCGTTTTACCTTCAGTTGTAATTGGTTTGAGGAAAGACACCGCTGCCACATGTCGCTCTTGAATGCTACAGGAACTGTCTTGAAATCAGGAAGTATCTATGGCAAACTCTTGATAACAAACCTGTCGAGTATTTGTGTACTTTTAGAACTTTTCAAGACCATTTTGTACAATCAGAGTGATGTTAATTTGAAAATACTAGTCTATCAAACGATCTAATTGAAATTTCGTTTTTCTATTGAACAAAATATCGTTGATAGTGAGGTGTGGAATTTCGAATTTAAACCATTGAACAAGAGTCTAGTTTTGAGTTTGTGTGTCTTTTTTTACAAAAAACCCCTGAGAAAATGAGTTGACTTGGCTCTGCCTGCCAGGATAATTGAGTTGTAAGGGATATCTTGATTATATCTCAGCAACAAATGACAGCAGGTTAAGTTTTTGGATTTGTTTCAGAAGTCCCTGGGTAAAAAGATAGCATTTCTACACAATCACAAGCTGCCAAGGCAATACCTGATTTATTTGTCCAATTCCTTAATGAACTACTCGATTTGTAAATTGTTCTCGGGCGATTGTTCCTGGATCAAATTGTATTTCAGTGGAAAGTATTCTCGCAGGTTGTAATCAGAATCCGCATAAAAAGAATCATATTAAGTGAAAACAGAAAAGTTCAATCTCGTTTTCGAAAAGAATTACAACCCATCTATTTCTTGAATGGTTCAACTAATTAGAAAAATACCCAAGAATCACTCTAATTGCGCTCTAGAAATAACACGTTTTAAACGTAAAATGGTTGGATGTTTTATTGGGACAGAAAAAATATATATTACCATCTCTTCCACGAAGCCCCAAGATTACCCCTTTCTCCTGGAATAATAATAAAAATACCTGTAAGAAAACTTTCTGGTTAAATAGGGCACAAGAACTTGATTCAATGCTCTTCCGAATGGTTGGTTCCGCGTGCTAGTTTCCGATTAATGTCTTTAGCTGCTTGGGTTCACATCTATAACCTCACTTGGGAAAACAGTTCTGAAGATGAATTATCGGTCGTCTAATATTTCTTGAATTGACTATACGTTACTATTCGAAATCCAGGGCTCCAGATAATTTTTCCTGATCAGGAGTACGTACTCCTTACTTTTCAATATAGGAGTACTGGAAAACAATAAGAGTACTGAATGGAATTGAATCGAGTATCAGTAATCTTGTGTTTCGTTTCATATATGCACCACATCATTGCTACTCTTGTGTAAACAGGTCAGTACACAATAAAACAATACTTTTTACAGATAAATGCGTCCGTAGGTGATTCTAAGACCGTACACCATTGCTGTGGTGCGTATCTGCTACAGTTTCTAAATTATTTCCTACCGTATCGCGCTTATGTTATGTCCGTACATACGCCGATACGGCCCTTATCTGGAGCCCTGGAAATCCATCTGATGACACCTTACCATTACAACTCAGTCTATCTTTTTGACTAGGAAACTACTAAGCTGCTTTTTTATAGTAACTCTTTAGAGGTGTCCCTTGGATTAAAAGGAAAAGAATATCATTGCCAAGCAGAATACAGTTTTGTTCTTAGAAAAAACCCAGAGGGTACTATTATCAACACGAGTTGCTTAAAACGAGCCTGAGAATATTGGCTTGTTTAAATAACATATTTCACTCTCGAAATATGTAATACTATTTTAATGTTCATACATTCAGGTATGATTGAAAAATAGGTCACTTAGACGCTGTTCCTACATTGGATCCGGTGGTCAGTCTCAATGAATTGTATGATTGCGTGTCATCACTGTAGGCGTTGGAAGTTGCCTATAATTTGCTTAGCTACCCTTTAGCCTGAAACCCATTATCCTCTTCAGTCCTGTTATAAAATATTGCTACACCCGAGGTAATACCTCACTCACTCACTCTCTGTCAACGATATATTTTATGAAATTATCGATTTTGGTGGAAAACAAATATGGCGAACATGATTATTAAAGGACTTTCAAACCTGCACTCGTGTTGTGAAAGCTAGTCAAGTGATAAATAACGGCCTTTGTGAACAAAGTCGTTAAGGCGTGTGTAACGAGAAAGCTAAATTAATGGTTACATCGGCAACATTCAGCGAGAAGTACAATCCTGCTGTCATCAAGTCCCCATTTTCCATTCGTCTCTTCTGCTGATGTTGCGAGCGGAAGTGATGCGTTTGACGACATCCCATCAGTTGCTATGGTTACACAGCAATGACGCACGTTGATTGGTGGAAGATGTACAATACTCATCAAACACCCGTTATCATGTGTGTGATGTACTGATTAATTATTACCCTGGAAAGCTACAATTACCTTTGTTGACAATGTCATCGTAACCACGCTGTCGTCCACGGCGTGTTTACTCTGCCTCCCATGTCGTCGCTGATGTAGTGTTAGAGGGGGTCAGATGGGCACTTATGGTTATTGTGGTCTTGAGAACACTGTTATCTTTACATACCTCAAAGGAAACATGTTTTAGTCGTGTATATTTACGTTCAACTTGGAGTGTTAATACGATGAGCCCTAGGGATTTGAAGCGGTTTGACCTTGATATATAAATAACCATCTGAAGTATGTTATCCCCCGCATTTGATCAGAGACCTGGGGGTGTGTCAAGATTCTTCCATGTGCCAGTACTGGCTTCAGACGAGATTATTCCACACTTTCCGATCATTCCACTTTTTCATATTTCCAAAAACTGTTTTTTTCTTTTTCAATTGGCCAGACCCATGTGTATAGATTTTATATGTCAGTTGAAGGTTATAACTTCTTCAGTGAAATGACTACACGCTAAAAGATTTATTTTTTCAAGGATTGGAATTGAAAACCTTACCATGATAAGATATGGACTTGCTTGAGGAGAAACAGATACTTATATTATGCGTCGAATCGGAGAAAGAAATGAAGTAACAAAACAAATAAGATTTTAAGGAATATGATTTTGAGGAGTTTCCCAAAACGAAGTCTCCCGTTGGTTTGCATTTATGCACTAACAAATTGTATTTTCATTATATTATTTTATTCATCATTGTCAAAAAAAATACCCGTATTTAAATTGTACTGTTATGTTTACGAAAGTACCTGCTTTCGTTTTCAGTTTTTGGTGTTCAAGTTATCTGAAATATGGTGGTCTGAGAGTCCCATACAGTGCTCTTCGACTTCACCAGCGTACACGTGAGACCTGCGACACTTCGATCATTGATTCGGGACTGGTCCCTCATTAAACAGACTTAGCGATGTAACTGCCATACAGTTCAAAGCAGCGTTAAACATTATTCACTCACTTACTCTGACACATCGCGACACTCGTGAAGGTCCTGGTTAGAATGAACCTTCAGTAACCCGTGCTTGTCGTAAGAGGCGACTAACGGGATCGAATGGTCAGGCTCGCTGACTTGGTTGACATATGTCATCGGTTTTCATTTGCGCAGATCGATGCTCATGCTGTTGATCAGTGGTTTGTCTGGTCCAGACTCGATTATTTACAGACCGCCGCCATATAGCTGGAATATTGCTGAGTGCGGCGTAAAACTAAACTCACTCGCTGACACATCACGAGAAGGAACACAGCAAAAGGTTACTTTTTAAGTGTATTTATTACTTACATTTGTGTATAAAAATCGTGGTCAGGCTCGCTGACTTGGTTGACACATGTCACCGTATCCCAGTTGGGTAGATCGATGTTCATGCTGCTGATCACTGGAGTGTCTGGTCCAGACTCAATTATTTACAGATCGCCGCTATATAGCTCGAATATTGCTGAGTACGGCGTAAAACTTAACTCACTCACTCATTCAATTGTCGTTTCCCTGCTTCAGGAGCATAACATAGTTAACCCACACTGTATTTAAAATAAAACCCCAACAACTCCCTTTTGATCAGAAACTCTGTTTCAGAAATCGAACGTAAGATTTTATTATTGAAAGGAAGAACCCAATCGAAGCTGTACCTAACCCTTGGATGAAGCCGAATGTGTACCAGATGACATTTAGCTTGCATTGAAATTACCCAACTTTTTTAATTGTAATAGAATAAGACTCGTTGAATTACTCGGCCCGAATGCTAAGCGCAAACTCTAAAACGTGTGTGATGTCAGATCGCCGATAAACAGACCTCGATAGATCACAATCACTTTCACTGCCACAAAATGGCCCCTTTTAAACACCTTAGCTCCATACATCACACTTAGGACGAGATGGAAGCGCAAATTGTGAAGCATTTCACGGCATTCGATCTCCTATTCCCGGAACAGGAAATTCAGAGCTTTCTATTGACAGAAACTGAAACTGGCATTTTTCATCGGCCGATACTATACACATAGAGCTTAGGTCCTATCTCGAGACCGACCAGCAATGGGATGGAAACAGAACCGTTATAAACACTCCAATGAGACCATTTTCCAGTATTTCGATCGCCCGCAATATGATATTGATAAATTCATTCATATACTTTATCATAGAACGCGAGGACAATGCAACTTTTGATAGCATAAAATTGAAATATTGACACTTGCAGTATGTAGCGTGTTTCTTAATAACTAGCTGTTAGTGACTACAAACAGCGCCTGACCGAGCACTGATAGCAACGCTATTGTGAGGCCCCGACAGGGGGTCGGCAGTGGGTTGACAGCGAGAAAAAGCCCAAGTGGATATCATTTTTATTTGAAAGAAATCAATAAGCAAACCACACAGAAATAGATGTACGGCTTTTTTTAAACGCCTTTTTAGAGACACGGACTTTCGTAATGTAGGGGAACACATTGTTCCAGAGAGGAAGCCTCCCCTGCGCTGTTTCTTGTAATGGCGTTTTGTTATATTTAAGGTAATTGCTTTTGCAAAACATTAGACAGTGTTGGAACGAAAACCATAACGATTTTTTTGTATCTCGACACTGTACTACGCAGAATATATCTCCCTGTGGGATAATGCGTATGATATATCTACCAGTTGGGATACCATGTGGACAATTGGACCTAGTAGAATGTTTTTGGACATGTATATATATCGTGTTTGTTGAATATTTCGTGGATAATACTACCTAGAATATATTGTAAAGAGAGGAAGCTGCGTAACACATGTAGCAACGAGGACATACATGTACGACTTTGAACTCATCTCCCTGAAAACTACGTAGAACTCTTCTCCCTGAGGGGAAACTTCGTAGACACTACGTAGAACTCTTCTCCCTAAGGGGAAACTACGTAGAACTCTTCTCCCCGAGGGGACACTACGTAGACCTCTTCTCCTTGAGGGGGATACTTCGTAGACACTACGTAGAACTCTTCTCCCTGAGGGGAAACTACGTAGAGCTCTTCTCCCTCAGTGGATACTACACAGAATTCTTCTCGAGGGGATATCATGTAGAACAGTCTTCTCTGAATACGGATACTGCCGAGGGGTACTAGTCGAACATTGGTCCCTGAGGGGATAGTGTCGTAGAACTGTTCTCCCCGAGGGGTACTACGTCGAACATTGGTCCCTGAGGGGATAGTGTCGTAGAACTGTTCTCCCCGAGGGGATACTACGTCGAACATTGGTCCCTGAGGGGATAGTGTCGTAGAACTGTTCTCCCCGAGGGATACTAGACCGAACATTGGTCCCTGAGGGGATAGTGTCGTAGAACTGTTCTCCCCGAGGGATACTACGACGAACATTGTTCCCTGAGGGGATAGTGTCGTAGAACTGTTCTCCCCGAGGGATACTACGACGAACATTGTTCCCTGAGGGGATAGTGTCGTAGAACTGTTCTAGAACTAGTCATTGTTCCTCGTAGAACGGATGTTCTGCCGAGGGGTACTACGTCGAACATTGTTCCCTGAGGGGATAGTGTCGTGGAACATTTCTCCCAGTATGGATACCACGTAGAACGCTTCTCCATGCTGGGAGTTTGCCGTTTAAGACTTCTCTCTGAGGGAAGTATCTTCCCAGATCGATGCTCATGATGTCCCTTACCGGTTTGCAGTTGCCGCTGTTGCCGCAGTTGCCACAACAGGCGTTGTGTAGACGTCTGTAAGCTGATACAGTGTTACATTCTACAGCTGCTGAAGGAAGTTCCCCTCCCGACAAGCGTTATGCTCTGTGTCTGCTCAGGTGGGGAGCTAGAAGTTAACGAGCAACACACACCCTATCTTTTACCTGACGGGAGAAGCGGGGGGAACAGAGTTTGGCAAGTTAACAACCACTGAGGAGTTTGTGTAGTCGACCCGGGAAAAAGAAGATGGTTCCACACGTTCCGGTGAAACCATTTATATCGAAATGTTATGTTTTCAACCGAAAAACTGCAGAAAATCTTAACGTAGAAATAAGTCAACGTGTTTGGATCTTGGTATGTGCAGAGAAGCGACTTTGCCAGGCGTTAATTAGTTACCGGATGACATACGCTCTGTTTCTACTGCATAACACTGATTCCCTTCCCGACTTCTCTGCCAAGCGACGTGAGAGAGAGCACCTAAGGCTTTGATGTATTAGTTCAACTATAACAAACATGCAAACAAAAACCTCTCGCCTCATCATGCAGATTCTTCTGTGTGAAGGAGAAAAAAACCGGCCAGGTAAACGAGAAATCCTCGGTTGATTGCAAATCCACACGTAATTGTTGTTTCTTGTCGTTGAAGAGGGGAGGGAAGTGCGTGAAATGTTGACACTGGGAAATGTTGATGTAGATTTAATCACCAGTACATGGACAGCTTTCTGTTAATGTGCTCATACGGTGGTATCCGATGCATGGTCTGACGGGATGTGCTCCCCATAAGAATGGCTTCTAATTTAGTTAAAACTGCACAAAATGGAGGTTTCTCCCGATGGAAACACATGTGCCACATGGTCGAGTTTAAGAAGAAATGAATCGTGAAAGATTGTTCCATTTTATAAAACAAAATGTTCGTAAATTGTGTTTAAAGGAAGTTATGTGAGTAATGAATTTTTTCATACTAATCTGGCTTGGTTAACCAATTTTGAAAACTTCTCAGTGTTTGTCTGTACTAAGTGTAATGTATGGATACAAGGACGTATATAGCTCGCAATTATTCGTGCCACTCAATCCCAAAGGTGTTAAGTCGGTAGCGGTTTACCCCGAGCAAATCCGAGTGTACTCGTGACCTTCCGGAACTAACCGAGTGGATGTGTGTAAAACAAAGACGACTGTAGAATGCAGTGGTTGGTGTCCACAGCATGCTGTATATGGTTTCAAATTACAAATTTGTACATAGAAACAAACCTAGGTCTTGTATTAATGAAGCGACCACATACATCACTGTGCTAGCTATGTGAAGACATCGTCTCTGTCCTAGTGGTCGGTTGTTCAACCATACTAAAGAACCCTAACCGATATTTACCATTCGCCATTGATGCCGCTTCCCAAATAGTTCACCCGTGAAGATCCGGGTTAGAATTTGTCTTCAGCAATCCATGCTTGTCGTGAAAGGCGACTAACAGGATCGGGTGGTCAGGCTCGCTGACTTAGTTGACAATATGCCAGTTTTGGACCCGTGAAGATCCGGGTTAGAATTGATCTTCAATAACCCATTATTGTCGTAAGAGGCGACTAACGGGATCGGTAGGTCAGGCTCGCTGACATGGTTGACACATGTCATCGGTTCCTAATTGCGTAAATCAATGTTTATGCTGTTGATCACTGGATTACCTGGTCCACACTCGATTATTTACAGACCGCCGCCATATAGCTGGAATATTGATGAGTGCGGCGTAAAACTAAACTCACTTATTTCAAAATAGTTCAAGCAATGCAGGTTTCTGATGCTGACTGACGAAAGTTCAGATGGAGACAATCAGATGCTGCGAACTACTGGTCAAGAGAATGTACTCCGTTTATAACGAACTATAGGACCACCTATTGTGGTTCGACACAACCGTAGTTCGTTAAGCGGATTTCGACTGAGATATAAAGTAAATGCTCGTCATCCCTGTAAATCGTGTCCCCCGCCGTGATATTGCTGGAATATAGCTACAAGCGGCGTAAAGCCAAACTAACTGACACTCACCCTGTAGCTTGTGTCACTGAAGCTCCGTCCTTGGCTGCAACAAGTTCCTCCCCAAGCCATCACCACACCACTGCATGCACGTCCTGAATGTAATCTGTTGCCAACCGTACGACGGTAAACCCGAGCCCGATCATTATTATGGAATGTGCCGAATGTTCTGTTGTCAATGAGAAGCACCCAGAGCCAGCTACGGATCTACCAACGTTGACGTTGACGTTGAGTCAAGGCCATGGAAAGGAAGCAACAGTAGTGTCGATTACTTGGTCATATGTGCACACTTTGCAATGTATGGCAATGGGGTTATACTGACACCCAAATGTCTCAATCGTCTCTACTGAGGAGTTGAACATGGCTTGTCTTTTTGTACTTGCTCATTATCTGTGATGTTATGGCAAAGAATGCATTCTATTTCCAATTTTGCAAGTGCATTTTACGTATACCCGAAATAGGTACACTTTCTATATTATTGCACGTACATCTTAAAAGTCCACGGGTTGGGTGTAGAAGTTCTTTATCATAGTATTAGTTCATGATACGTTACTCCATGAATACAACTTGAAATTGATTCGAAGACACAAGAATGTCCGGTGACACTCAAAGACTGCAAAACCACCGATGTTCAAAGATGCTTAAAGACTATAAAACTTTTCAAGAGATTCCAAGTGATTACAAGAGGTTACAAGGCGGCTCTCTTCAGGGCACTTCCAGGCAAATGGACTTACGGTTAAACGACGCTCCCAAACTGCTAGACCCTCAAAGATGTTCAAGAGTAGTGCACTTACTGTTTCAAGGCGCTCGGGACTAAGAGGCCTTCCAAGACTGATCGAGACGATCCAAGAGGACGGCACTAGGCGTTATAAGACGCTTCTAAGACTCCGAAAATCGCTTCTAAAGCACGAAGTCCTCTAAACTCCCTAGAGGCGAACTTAAAATACGAGACCCAAGAAGAAGACTGCTCTAATTGCTACGGATTGCTCCCAAGCAGACATCTCCAAGACGACAAGACGACTTCTCTAAATGTTTCAAGTTGCTCCTAAAATTC